>NC_041217.1:130172852-130173290 GCF_002837175.3 Physeter macrocephalus | reverse complement strand
GTTTATCAATTTTGTTTATCTTCTCAAAGAACCAGCTTTTAGTTTTATTGATCTTTGCTATTGTTTTCTTTGTTTCTATTTCATTTATTTCTGCTCTGATCTTTATGATTTCTTTCCTTCTGCTAACTTTGGGTTATGTTTGTTCTTTTTTCTCTAGTTCCTTTAGGTGTAATGTTAGATTGTTAATTTGAGATTTTTCTTGTTTCTTGAGGTAGGCTTGTATAGCTATAAACTTCCCTCTTGGAACTGCTTTTGCTGAATCCCATAGGTTTTGGATCAGCGTGTTTTCATTGTCATTTGTCTCTAGGTATTTTTTGATTTCCTCTTTGATTTCTTCAGTGATCTCTTGGTTACTTAGTAACGTATTGTTTAGCCTCCATGTGTTTGTGCTTTTTACGTTTTTTTCCCTGTAATTCATTTCTAATCTCATAGCGTTGT
>NC_041217.1:130156929-130172227 GCF_002837175.3 Physeter macrocephalus | reverse complement strand
TGCCTGTCTGTAAAGCTTTTGATTTCTCCATCGAATCTGAATGAGATCCTTGCCGGGTAGAGTAATCTTGGTTGTAGGTTCTTCCCTTTCATCACTTTAAGTATATCATGTCACTCCCTCTGGCTTGTAGAGTTTCTGCTGAGAAATCAGCTGTTAACCTTATGGGAGTTCCCTTGTATGTTATTTGTCATTTTTCCCTTGCTGCTTTCAATAAGTTTTCTTTGTCTCTAATTTTTGCCAATTTGATTACTATGTGTCTCGGTGTGTTTGTCCTTGGGTTTATCCTGTACAGGACTCTCTGCACTTCCTGGACTTGGGTCACTATTTCCTTCCCCATGTTAGGGAAGTTTTCGACTATAATCTCTTTAAATATTTTCTCTGGTCCTTTCTCTCTCTCTTCTCCTTCTGGGACCTCTATAATGCGAATGTTCTTGCATTTAATGTTGTCCCAGAGGTCTCTTAGACTGTCTTCATTTCTTTTCATTCTTTTTTCTTTATTCTTTTCCACAGCAGTAAATTCCACCATTCTGTCTTCCAGGTCACTTATACGTTCTTCTGCCTCCGTTATTCTGCTATTGATTCCTTCTAGTGTAGTTTTCATTTCAGTTATTGTGTTGTTCATCTCTGTTTGTTTGTTCTTTAATTCTTCTAGATCTTTTTTAAACATTTCTTGCATCTTCTCGATCTTTGCCTCCATTCTTTTTCTGAGGTCCTGGATCATCTTCACTATCATTATTATGAAATCTTTTTCTGGAAGGTTGCCTATCTCCACTTCATTTAGTTGTTTTTCTGGGGTTTTATCTTGTTCCTTCATCTGGTACATAGCCCTCTGCATTTTCATCTTGTCTATCTTTCTGTGAATGTGGTTTTTGTTCCACAGGCTGCAGGATTGTAGTTCTTCTTGCTTCTTCTGTCTTCCCTCTGGTCCGCTAGTGTTGGAGGGTCTCCTGCAGAGGCGGGGCATGGCTGTGTCTCACTGTGAGGACAAGGACACCAGCAGCAGAAGTTCTGGGAAGTACTCCTTGGTGTGAGCCCTCCTAGGGTCTGCCATTAGCCCTACCAAAGAGCCCGGGTAGGCCAAGTTTTGAGATTCTTTATAAATTCTGGTACCTCTTTTGTTGGAGGTGTGATTTGAGAATATTGTCTCCTAGTCTATAGTTTGTCTTTTCATTCTCTAAATTGTGTCATATGGAGAGCAACTGTTTAACTTTGATGAACTCCAATTCATCAGTTTTTCCTTTAATGGATCAAGCATTTAGTGTCAAATCTAAGAAGTTGTTGCCTAACCCCAGGTCACAAAGATTTCCTCTTGTTTTCTTCTAAAAATGTTATAGTTTTACTTTGTACATTTATATCTATGATCTTTTTTCCCATTTTAATTAAATATTTGACTTAGCTCTTTATTTTTTATTTTTTTAACAGTGTGATCTATTTTGAGTTAATTTTTGTGTGAGCTGTGAGATTTAGGTTGAGGTTCATTTTTTTTTTTTTTCCATATGGATTTCAATTATCCTGGCACCATTTGCTGAAAAGATTATTCTTTCTCCGTTAAATCGCTCTTTTATTTTTGGACTCTATTCTTTTCCATTGATCTGTCTGTAGTTCCCCTAACCAATACTACACTGTCTTGTTACTGTAGCTTTATATATAGTAAGCCTTTTAATCAGATAATGTGATTACTCCAATTTTATTGTGCTTTTCCAAAGTCATCTAGTTTCTTTCCCTTTCTAAGGAAATTTTAGAACTAGTCTGTTTATATCTACAGAAAGTTTTGCTGGAATTTTGATTGATATCGTGTTAAATGTATTGATCATTTGGGGGCAATTGACATGTTTATTATGTTGATGCTTCCAATCCATGAACATGGTATAGCTCTTCATTTATTTAGGCTTTCTTTTATTTATTTCATAAGCATTTTATAGTTTTTAGCATACAAATCCTATACATTCTTTATTAGATTTGTATCTAAGTATTTTATTTTTATGAGCTATTGTAAATCTATTTTTTAAAATTTCAGTTTAAACAGTTGTACATTGCTAGTATATAAAAATATGATTGATTTTTGTGTATTGGTCTTATATCCTGAGGCTCTTGCTAAACTAATATATTAGTCCTAGGAGTTTTTTGTTTGTAGATTTCTTAGGATTTTTTTCATAGAAAAACATGTCATCTGCAAGAAGCACAGTTTCATTTCTTTCTTTTCAATCTGTATGCCTTTTCTTTTTCCTTTCTTTACTGCATTGGCTGAGACTTCCATAATTATGTTGAATAAGTATGATGAAAGTGGATATCCTTACCTTGCTCCCAGTCTTAGGGAATAAAGTGTTTATTCCTTCACCATTAATGCGATGTTAGGTGAAAATATTTTTGTAGAAGCTCTTTATTAGGTTTAGGAAGTTTCCTTCTATTCCTAGTTTGCTGAGAGTTTTTATCAGGATCCTGAATTCTGTGCAATATTTTTTCTGCATCATCCTATGGTTTTTCTTCTTTAGACTGTTAATATAGTGGATTACACTGATTGATTTTCAAATATTGAATCACCCTTTCATTCTCAGGATAAACTCCACTTGGTTGTGATACGTTATTTTTATATATTGTGTATTCAATTGACTAGTATATTATTGAGCATTTTTGTGACTATGTATATGAGGGATATTGGTCTGTAGTTTTCTCAGTTTGTAATGTCTTTGTCTGGTTTGGGTATCAGAGCTATGCTGGCTTCATAAAATGAGTCTGGAATGTTCACTCCTCTTATTTTCTGGGAGAGATTGTATGGAACTGGTGTTATTTCTTCTTTAAATATTTGAATTTTCCATTAAAACCATCTGGGTGTGGAGATTTTTGGAGGTTTTTAAGTATTAATTCAATTTTTTGTTAACAGTTATGGGACCATTCTGTTTATCTATTTCATCTCTGGTGGGGGGTAGTTGGTAGTTTGTGGGTTTTGAGAAATTGGTCCATTTTATCTAAGTTGTCAAATTTATGCACATAGAGTTTTAAAAAATTGTTTATGGGGTCTGTGGTGATATCCCTTTTTAAATTCCTAATATTAGTAAAATGTGTCTTCTTTTCTTTGCCACTGGCTGCAGGTTTATCGATTGTATTGATCTTTTCAAAGAGCCAACTTTTAGTTTCATTAATTTTTCCCTATTTTTATGTTTTCAATTTCATTGAAATCTGCTCTTATCTTTATCATTTTCTTCTTTCTGCTTGCCTTGGGTTTATTTGTTCTTTTTCTAGTTTGTTAAGGTAAAAGCTTAGGTTATTGATTTGGGACCTTTTTATTCTAATACTAGCTTTAAAAATCAATACCTCTTTTTGTGGCTCATGCTTGTTTCTTGTATTTTATTAATTTGTATACATGTCTGTACTCTCCTTTTTTTTTTTTTTTTTTGCGGTACGCGGGTCTCTCACTGTTGTGGCCTCTCCCGTTGTGGAGCACAGGCTCAGCGGCCATGGCTCACGGGCCCAGCCACTCCACGGCATGTGGGATCCTCCCGGACCGGGGCACGAACCCGTGTCCCCTGCATCGGCAGGCGGACTCTCAACCACTGCGCCACCAGGGAAGCCCTGTACTCTCCTATTTTAAACTCCTTGAGTACAAGGATCATATCTTACGTGATAAATCTGGGCCTACCTAAGTATCTTGTACTATATGTTTAGTAAGTATTTCATAGAAGGCTTGAATGGAAGGATGGATGGATGAGAGTTAGTGAAGACAATGAATATAAATTATTTCAAAGATATCTTCGATATTAAGAAAATATATAGCAGGAGCTACAGGAGTCAGGAATGTCAAGGGAAGGAAACAAAACAATTCACTCTGAGGAAAAACTGCTAAAGCCAATCTAAGCTACTTCTGATAGGGAGTATTCAGAATCTCAGTGTGGTATACAGAACACTCACAGTATGTTATGTTCAATTCTACATAGTGGATGAAACAGAGACTCTGTTTCCTAGACAATTCAACAAAAAAATTTTAATTTGTTAGATAATTTAAGCAAAACAATAATTTGGAAATAATTACATCCATGATTTCCTCAATTCCTTTTTTATTTGTGATATACCTGAGATACTTTCCTCTGTTGTTAATTCATTGGTAGAGCCTCAGGATAGCCTTCTTTTCTTATTCTGTCTCTTGCTGACCACCTGAAGTCACACTTTAGGCCTCTAGAGAATCAGGCCATGAGTTTCTTGTCTAGACTTCTCCATAAAGTTAAAGCATCTGTGTTAGTTTCCTACGGTTGCTGTAACAAATTACCACAAATTTGGTGGCTTAATACAACATAAATTTCCTCCCACAGTTTTGGAGGCCAGAAGTCCAAAATCAGTAACACTGAGCAAAATCAAGTTATCATCAGGCTGTGCTCTTTCCAGAGGTTCTAGAGGAGAAAGTATTTCTTGCCTTTTCCAGCTTTTGGTGGCTGCTGGCATTCCTTGGCGTGTGGCTGCATCACTCCAAGTTCTGCCTTTATGGTCATATTGTTTCTCCTCTTCAGTAGTCAAAATCTCTCTCCTTCTCCCACTTGTAAGGACACTTGTGATTGCATTTAGAGCCAACCTGATTAATCCAAGATAATCTCCCATCTCAAGATTCTTAATTGTATCTGCAAAGTCCTTTTTTTTAAAAAAAAAAAAAGGGGGGGGGCTTCAAATGCTTGGCTTTTTAAAAAATTTATTTATTTATTTATTTATTTATTTATTTATGGCTGTGTTGGGTCTTCATTTCTGTGCGAGGGCTTTCTCTAGTTGTGGCAAGCGGGGGTCTCTCTTCATCGCGGTGTGCGGGCCTCTCACTATCGCGGCCTCTCTTGTTGCGGAGCACAGGCTCCAGACGCGCAGGCTCAGTAGTTGTGGCTCATAGGCCTAGTTGCTCTGCGGCATGTGGGATCTTCCCAGACCAGGGCTCGAACCTGTGTCCCCTGCATTAGCAGGCAGATTCTCAACCACTGCACCACCAGGGAAGCCCTGCAAAGTCCTTTTTTTGTGAAAAAAAAGATAACATTCATGGGTATCTTTTTGGGGGGCATTATTTAGCCTACCATAGCATCTTGATTTCTTAATCAAGAACACTGATGAAATGGGATAACAGAAGACATTCATTATCTCTTTAAAAATGTCTTCAGGGCTTCCCTGGTGGCGCAGCGGTTGCGCATCCGCCTGCCGATGCAGGGGAACCGGGTTCGCGCCCCGGTCTGGGAGGATCCCACATGCCGCGGAGCGGCTGGGCCCGTGAGCCATGGCCGCTGAGCCTGCGCGTCCGGAGCCTGTCCTCCGCAACGGGAGAGGCCACAGCAGAGGGAGGCCCTCATACCACAAAAAAAAAAAAAAAATGTCTTTCATAATCTGTATTTTAAAAAGCTTATCTTTTTGTCATTTATATTATTAATATTTGCATATCAAATATTCATATAAATTAATTCAGACTAATATCCTTTATAGTAGATTCCAAAAATGAATTCTACGGGAAAAGTCCAATTTATCATATATCCGTCTTTTTCACATAAAACTTCATGAATAACCATTTGACACTGAAACATGAGTGCAGAAACTATTATTATTTTGGCAAGGAACAAACAATTTCAGAATTGCTGACTACAGATATTCATTAAGTTTTATTCAAATAAGTTTTAAGCACCTGAATAACTTACAGGTGCAGATAGACTAGATATTGAATGGTTTTATATTACTTAACACATGTAGGAACAAGTCATTTCAGCAAATTATAAATAGATCAAAATTTAACATAATGAACTAAATGTACAGCCACAAAGAACCTATGATTTAGGTTTAACAAAAGAACAAAAATGACATTTGCAGTGTTGTTCAGCATTAATTTGTATGGGGATATGGAATCATCAATTAGTTATTTGACAGCTACAAATAACTGAAAATTCTTGTAGAAGATTATCTACGACTTACGTATTCCATCAGATTTCTCATAATTGAGAGACCTCCTTACAGGCCTAGTAGAACATTGGGTAGGAGAGAGATTTGGGTGACCATTCTAGGCCTAAACTGGAGACCATTCTGATATTCCTCAATATATACTGTTCTGCTATCACTTGACACCACCAGATAGGAAGTTGAGTGTACACAAATAATGAGTTGTGTTTTGTTTTTAACTACAACATGATACACGTTTTTATTGTATGCCATATAGGGTCTTTCTAAGGCCTTGTCTACATGTTGTTAATTACTTTTCAGTGTTTTTTATTTTGATCATCAGTTTCTGTATAAGCCATATAACCAGTGTTAAATGGCTAATGCCACTAGATCTCCCACTTCACCACCCAGTGTTTCCACTATAAATTCCATACATGTCTTTTTCATTATAAAATGCGTACCATTTGCAATTTGTTGAAGTCGAGATTGATATCCTATGGTTAACACATTTCTTTAAATCATTATAGTTGGAATGCAAATGATGATTTGTGAAGGGTGAAGGTAAAGCTGCTTTAATGAACACTGTGTTTGGAAATGGGATTTGACCAAGCATTGTACACTTATCTAGCAACAATTTAACCTACCTTCCATTTATACACACTTGTATATGTAGACAGAGAAATCATTCAACTCTTTCACAAAATCGCCCACTGCTTGTTCCTTGACCTAGATCAAACTTAACAAAATTCTGGATAATTTGGTTTATTGGAAGGCTCCTAAATGTCATATTAATAACTTATTTAAAAAGCAAATCTTCCCTGCCTTTGAATGTAACCTAATAGGTTTGAACTCAGGTTTATGGAAGGCTGGATAACATACAGAAGAAACACATCTAAATCTTCCAGCTAGGTCGATGTTCCTAAAGAAGTTGTTTTACAAAGGTAGAAAAGCCTAACTTTTTCACACTGCAGTTCTTGGCCTTTAAATGTTGGGGGTTCTCAGAGCTTGGTATTGGACTCTCTTTTTTTTTTCTGTACTCTATATTCTCTCCCTGGGTGATCTCATTCACTCTCATGTTATCAAATGCCATCTATATGCGAATGGGTTATAAGTTCATATCACTTGGCCAAGTCTCTTTTCTAAGCTCTAGACCTCTATATCTAACACATTATTCTATATAACTCGTCTTGGATGCATGACAGGAACCTCAGACCTTACATATCTAAAACAGAATTCATGATTATACTGCACTACCCTCCAACCCCACATTTCTTATAATAGTCCCAGTCCCAGATTGCCAGGAGATACCACTCCTTTTCACTTACCCTATACATACAGTCTATCAGCAAGTTCTGTTGACTCTACTTTCTGAAAATATCTTGAGTCTATTCACTCCTATATATCTCCCTTGACTTCAGCCTAGTACAATCCACTATAGTTTTCCACTTGCCTATTTGGTTTTACTTCTTCCACTTTCTTTCATTCATACACACAGGAGCCAGAGTGATCTCTTAAAAATGCTATTATGATCATAGTATCCCTCTGCTTAAAACCCTTTTGGCATGCTACAACAGGATGAACCTTGAAGACATTATGCTAAGTGAAATAAGTCAGACACATAAAAGGACAAGTGTTGTATGATTCCACTTATATGAGAATAGAATAGTTAAATTCATAGAGACAAAGTAGAATGGTGGTTCCCAAGTGCTGAGAGAGGGAGGAATGAGAGGCTATTATTTAATGGGTACAGTGGTTCAGTTTGGGGTGATGAAAAGGTTCTGGAGATAGTAGTAATGGTTGCACAATGAATGTATTTAATGCCACTGAATGTACTTAAAAATGGTTAGAGTGGTAATTTTTATATTATGTATATTCTACCACAATTAAAAAAAACCTTTTAGTTGCTCATTGCTATTATGATAAAGATGCTAATGTTTGACACCATCTAGAAGGCCTGACATGATTAGGCCCTCTACCCCTCAGTTTCTATGCTACAGTTACACTGATTGCTCTTTAAATCCTCGATGGCACAAATTTTCCTTCTTACTTCAAACCTGCCCCCTTAACATTCCTTCTCATGGAATGATATGTTCTTTCCTCCCTTTTCACCTGGCCAACTACTGCTCATCCTTCCAGTCCTCAGCTCCTCCAGGATATTTTCCCTGACTCGCTCCAATGATAGATCATCCTATTTACATTTTAAAGCACCACTATGTATTTGTAGCACTTATCACAATTATGATTTGTTACTCAGTATTTATCTCCTCTAACATATGGAAAACTCTGTGGGATCAGGGACCATTCTGACTTGTACACCTAACACCTTTTAAAGAGCTGGTGCTTAGTAGCAGTTCAAAACGTATTTGTAGAATGAATGAATCAATACATGAATGAATGAATGCCATCTAAAGGATAAAAGATAACTCATTAATGAAATAACATGAGAATTACCACTTAAAAGAGGTAATAAAAAGAAAAAAATGTGTTTTTATTATTATAAAAACAATACAAATTCCCTATAGAAAGCATGGAAGATCCAGATAAAGCATAAAGGAATATATAAGAATTACCCTATCCCACAACCCAGAAGTAATCATTGTTATATATGTTGATCTATTTCCTTTTAGTCCTTTGCATGTATGTGTTTCTAAAAGAAAGAAATTAAAACACTCAAGTAGGATACTATATACACAATTTTGTTTCTTTTACGTTACACTATTTACTTAAGCCCATAATATAAGTAATGCTGAGTTAGAATATCTTTTGATAAATCTTTGACAGCATCTTGGATTTTTATTAGGATTAATTAGTGAAAGATATATTGTATGAACATGAAAAAAATGTGAATCAGAAAAAAGATGAAAGGGGCACATATCTCACTATAATCTAACTGCAAGGAAGACAACTTACTTTTTCTATAACAACTTAATGTTTTCTAAACTCCATTCTGCTCAGGTGGCAGAGACTTAGATTTCTATGAGTAGATACAAATCTTAGTCCACAGAGTTAGGTGTTCAGGAAATAATATTTATTTCTCTAGACTTCATCTTGATTTCTACTTCATTTGCCTGAGATAATCCATCTGGGACTATCATTAGGTACAGTTAGCTTATATAGCACCAAACATTGGGGAAGAATACCTGGCCTCAGATACCAAATGTCTTTGGAGGCACACAATCATCCTGTCGAATTCTTGACCATTGGTCCACACTGCCAAGAATTCTCATTTCTATTTGTATGGGCACTTCAGGTCCAATGGCTTCTTTTCCCACTTCACTTGCCACCCAGGAGGGAACAGGAATCATTCTGCTGCTTTTCTCAATACTACAACTTGGAAATCTGTAAGTCAGTTTTTGAGTGCAGGTAGAATATTCGAACATGATGGGATATAACTTCCATGATTGTTACATTATGTGGCAAAATGGAGGTTATCCAGGTATGTCTGATCGAATCACACAAGCCCCTTACAAAGCAGTAGTTTTCTCTGGCTGATGGTGAAAGAGGGAGTCAGAGATTGCAGCCATGAGGACTCACTGTAGGTGGCCTCTAGGAGCAGAGAGTGGAGCCTGGCTGACAGCCACCAAAGAAACAAGGACCTCAGACATACAACTGCAGGGAAATGGATCCTGCAACAATTTGAATGAACTTGGAAGCAGATTCTTCCCAGAGCCTCCAGGTAAGAGCCCAGCCTAGCCAATATCTCGATTTCAGCCTTGTTGTATATGTACTATGAACATTCAACCCAGCCAAACCCGCCCAGACATCTGACCTGTAGAACTGTGATAATAAATGGGTGTTAAGTTGCTGACTCTGTGGTAATGTGTTACACAGCAAGAAAAATAACATAAGGGGATTACATAAAGGCATGATTACCAGGAGGAGAGGATCGTGGGGACCACCATCTACAGGAGCCCAGTCAAGATCCACAGAACCACCCAGTTAACTCATAAAATCATGGGCAATAATAATAAATGGTGATTGTCTAAGTTTAAGAGTGGTTTGTTATATAGCTAAAGCTAATTGTTACAGCTTCTGAGGTGAGAGAAGTATGAAACAAGTCCTCTTAAATGAAAAGCCCCATCCTAGTTCCAAAGATAGGGAAGAATAGAGAAAGAGCATGAGATCTGAAGTTGAGCCCACCACTTTATAATGAGTTACCATTTACTGAGTAGCTATCAGTACTGTGTGAGGAGCTCTATATTCAGTATGTCATTTAATCCATACAACTCTGAGAGGTTCGTATTTCTAAGACTCAGTGATTGTATGCTATATTTTCATTTTGTGGAGTCAGGTAACCTTGATTACATTCACCATTCTATTCTCAATCCTCTAGTCTATAAAATGAGTTTGATTATACTACTTCATTCACAAGATGATACTACTCTATAAGCATCATGCTGCTTTACTTACATCAGCTGATTATGATTTAATCTGTTTGGATCAGAACATGGCTAGTTTCTAAAGGGTCTCAGGTCAGTCTACTGTGTATGCATGATTGAGAACTAGGGACATACAAGACCCCATTAATTCTTGCAGAAATTCTCTAAGATAGGTTTTGTGTCCATTTTATAGTAAAGAAACATATGCCCACAGATATTAACTAGCTTTCCCTGGTTAACACATCTTGTAAATGACACATTTCTCAAGCAGAGGAGACAACCACTCTCACCAACTCAAGGGAGATGCTGAACCTAAAAGACAGAAGATTCCTACTTAACAATTGAGCCTCTTTCATTGACTCTGTATCCTCCAACCCTTTGTGGCCACCTCAGTTCTTTTTGATCTCTTCACCAATTTTGTACTACATGAATAACTGGTGGTAGTAACACTCAGCCTTACCGTGTATTTGTACATACGTCTATCAAGGCTTCCCCATACATTGCCTAGTTCTCAAACCTGGTGACATGCAGGCAAATCATGGTAAGAGCCCTGGCTTGGGAGCCACATCCACCTGAGTTGGCCTCCTGCATATACTTATCTCTGTGGCCTTGACTAGTCATTTTATTTTCTGAATCTCAGTTCTGTGAGCATGAAATAGGGGAAAAAATAAAACCTGTACTTTAGAAACATTATACTCAATAAACATTATATTCAATAAATCTTACCTATTAGTACACCCACCCTAACCAAATGAAGTAAAGTGTGGCCCCTCAGTAAACAGGTGGAAAGTAGTAGGTTGAATTAGACCTTTGAATTAGACACAAATACCCTAATATTTAGAGAATAGAAAAAATGAGTCAAAATCTAGCGAAGGCTGACACTTCCATCCCTCAGAACGAGTTTCCAGAAAGTTATTTACACATGAAACTCCAGCTTAACCACAGGAAATGTTGTACAGATCTTCTTCCACTTAGGGTTACCTCCTGATAAACCCACTGTTAGGTGAAACTATCATAAGGGGAAAACGCATTTAATACACCTAACCTAGCAAACACTGTAGCTCAGCTTAGCTTACCTAAAAGAGTACTTACTTTACCCTGCAGTTGGGCAAATTCGTCTAACCCAAAGCCTATTTTATAATAAAGTGTTGAATGTCTCATGCAATTTATTGAATACTGTACTGAAAGTGAAAAACAGAATGGTTGTATGGATACAGAGTGGTTCCACGTGTACTGGTTGTTTACCCTCCTGATCAAGTGGCTGACTGGGAGCTGGGGCTGGGTTTGCTGTCACAGCTCAGCATCTCCAGTGTACAGAGTACCTACTGCATATTGCTAGCCCGGGAAAAGATCAAAAATCAAAATTAGAAGTACAGATTCTACTGAATGCTTATTGCTTTCACACCATCATAAAGCGGAAAAATCCTAAGTTGGAACCTTCCCAAGTCTCCTAAGTCCGGCTGTCCCTACTCTATTTTTCACACTCTGCCTCAAGTCCTTGCCCTGTGACCCGGTCCCTACCGCAAGCTCTGCTCTTCCACTTATGGGAGGAGTTGCGGATTTCATTTTACAGCGGATGGGTTTACGAGGGGAGGGTAAATCAGAGAGGCTCCACCCATCTCACTGGAGGCCTAGGGGTAGGCGCTCCCCATTCCCCTCCCTCTCAGACCTGCAAGGAGGTGGGCTGGCCGCGAAGGGAGGGCCTTGTCCCCTGTCCCTTTAAGGAGGAGGGACGAGCACCGCTGAGAGAGCCTGCATTGCCCCGACCCGTCCGCGGCCTCACCACACAGCAGCTGCAGCCACAGCTCCGGTCGTCCCTCGCTTAGCAGAGTCCGCTCCGGCCCCAGGAAGCTAGTGGCCACCATGGTGAAGATCGTGACCGTTAAGACCAAGGCGTACCAAGACCAGAAGCCGGGCACGAGCGGGCTGCGGAAGCGGGTGAAGGTGTTTCAGAGCAGCGCCAACTATGCCGAGAATTTCATCCAGAGTATCATCTCCACCGTGGAGACGGCGCAGCGGCAGGAGGCCACCCTGGTGGTGGGCGGGGACGGCAGGTTCTACATGAAGGAGGCCATCCAGCTCATCGTCCGCATCGCCGCCGCCAACGGGGTAAGGGACGCGCCCGCTCTTCGGTCGCCCCCGTCGCCCGCCCGCCTTCTGCCTCACTCTTGCGGGGCCACTTCCGCGCGCGCCTCTTCAGTCTCCACCCCCACGCTTCTCTGCGCTCGCTCTTCCTGGCCTAGCGGGCCGGGCGGAGGTGGCCCAGGGCCGGACAGTGGCCACGGGGCACCGCAGAGCTGCTCTTCTGCCAGCTCCTCCCATCCTTCGTCGCCCCCCTAGCGGGCGGGGAGGCGCGAGGCGAGGAGGCGCGAGGCGAGGAGCAGGGCTTGACCTTGGGAGGCCCACCCCTCCGCCTCCTGCTCCTCCCTTCTCTCTCCTCCTCCCCCCCTCCTCCCCACGCCGCCGTCCAGGCCTCTGACCTTTACGTTAACCTTTTCTGCCGGTGAAGATCCAGTTACCGAGGAAAGTGCAGTCGCCTTAACAGGGAAAGGTTAGAGGCCGCCGCCTTGCTCAGAACCCCCTTGCATCCCGCCGGGTTGCCTGCTATTCTCGTCCGGGACTGGCGCTTCCCGCTGGCTGCGAGCTCAAGGCTTTGGGCATCCGCCCGCTGGTGGTCAAGCGCTCAGTTCTGAGGAGGCGGTCGCAAAGTCCCTTTCCCCGTCCCCTAAGTTTGCTGGGACGGAGCTTCTGCCTCTGCCCTGGAGCGGCCTGGTTGCTGGGGGGCAGGCTTTTGAAAAGGCTAGTCTTTGCTCGGTGTTGCTTCTGGATCTGTTCCACCGAGGGGGCTGGAGCTGAAATTCCATTAGAACAGAAAGCACCTACCCAAGGGCGCTCTTGTGTAAGCAGTCGTGGCAGACCAGGAAATTAACGCAATACCTTGGTTCTGCCACCACAGCTAAGGAACGTTAAATGAGTAATTGGGGCAGGTCCACTCAGGTGAAACCTTGAAGTAGACTTTTCAGTCAACCTGGTACGTTTGCGAAAATGCGGCTTTATAAAGTAGGTAAATTGGGGTGATTGTTTACTCTTATAAAAAAGTTTTCTAACGAGTTTTTTTTAAGTTTTCTTTTTTCTTTGTATATTTAACATAAGATTTGACTTAACACTCACCTCTTCTGTAACTCAGTAATATTTAGTAATATTTTTATCCATTTTAGCAATACTTTATTTATCTTAACATATTGAGTGCCATTTTGCCAAGCCCTGTGAAAAGTACTTCCCTGCAGTATCTCATTTATCCTCCTGTAGCCTTATGAGGTAGATGCTATTATAGGCATCTTCAAGATGCCAATGAGAAAACTGAAGCATAGGCAGGTTCAACAGGAACTCTAATGGCAGCACTGAGAATCTAGTATAGACCTGCTTGTTCCAAGGACTCGAACAGCTTCTGGGAATGAAGAGACCCCTGAGTCTAAAGATGTATTTTCCAGCTGTCTCTCAAATCTAAACTGGGAACAATCTACATCTGCCTCTCTGGGTCAAACATTTATAAGCATCGGTGAGAGAAGATTGTCTGGATTTGTTTTCTTTATGCTCCTGAGTTTTCAGACAACCTCACATTCCCTTGAAAGAAGAAGGAAGAATGAACAAGACCTGTATCCCAGTACAGCTCTTGTTCATTTCCCTGTTATCACCTATGTTGAACTTGCATTTCTTCAGCAAATACTGAGCCTATACTATGTCAGAGAACTGGGTGGAATAAAAAGATGATTTAGAAGCAAGACTTGTCCTTAAGGGGCTTACAGCATAGTGGGAATTTAAGGGGTCCAATTGGAAAACTGTCCATTTGAGAGTAGCGTGGGGTGGAAGAAAAGAATTAGTTAAGACTAAAAATATATGTTCTTAAAACCTCTTCGCCCTTTTGCTTCTACCCTGTTACTCCCCCCCCACCCCGCCCCTTTTAGCCAATCTTTGTAAAGGTTGTCTGCATTCACCATCACAGATTTCTTAACTCCTGTTCACTCACCACCTCACTGCAGTCTGGCTTCTGTTTCTTCCACCACTCCTCTGACGTTGCTCTTGCCAAGGTTACTGATGACTTTCTGGTTGCTAAATCTATTGCACACTGTTTAGGCCTTATCTTATTTGACCCGCCTGTTGCATTTGGCACTGCTGACTTTGTACTCTTTAAAAATTCTCATTCCCTTGCCTTGATCACTGTTTCCTGATTCTAGTCACACTTTTTGAGAGTTCCTTCATGGACTGCTTACTCTACCCACATCCTAGCTATTCCCTAGGTTTCCATCCTCAGCTCACTGTTCTCTGATTTTATTCTCTCTCTCCCTCATCCCTCACCAGGGATTTAAATATGCTGCTCTTTCTCTTCTGGTGCAGTCCAGATAGCATCTTCAGAAAGCCTTTCCCAGCAGCCGCTGTCTGCCCCTCTTCTCCCTTAACTGACCTTTCCCCATAGATACCTCTAGAATAGATGAAATTGTCAGTTTACATGTGACACTCCCTCGTACCTAAGGCAATGCAGCATTCAATGACTCCTTGTCCTGTTGCCCTGAATTATGAATTATGAAGTATATGGAAAATACTTCAAGTATATTCCAGCACTTAAAGCCAGCATATAGTTTATGACCCATACATTTATTTTCATTAAACATTTATTATGTGCTTACTTCTTATCAGTCATTGTGCTTAGTACTTGGGATATAATACATTCCTGCCCTCAGTAAATACATAGTCTAGAAGGGGAGGTAGACAGGAATAAGCAGACAGCACAGTGTGTTAGGTGTCGTGAGGGAGTTATGTGCCAGATGCTGAAGGGGCAAGAGCATGGCAGGCTGTACTTGGGAGCGGAAGGGGAAGCAAAAACGGTTTCACAGAGGGGTGGTAACAGGATTGAGGCTTACAGGATGAGTTGGAGTTTCTTTTTTTTCTTTTTTTTTTTTTTTGTGGTACGCGGGCCTTTCACTGTTGTGGCCTCTTCCGTTGCGGAGCACAGGCTCCAGGCGCGCAGGCTCAGC
>NC_041217.1:130150468-130156651 GCF_002837175.3 Physeter macrocephalus | reverse complement strand
GGCCATGGCTCACGGGCCCAGCCGCTCCGCGGCATGTGGGATCTTCCCGGACCGGTGCACGAACCCGCGTCCCCTGCATCGGCAGGCGGACTCTCAACCACTGCGCCACCAGGGAAGCCCAAGTTGGAGTTTCTAAGGTGAATTTGTTGGGGGAGGAATCCTAGGCAGAAAGAATAAAAATCATAGGAGTTGGGGACAGTTCTCTTGGGCAAGTTATTCAATTTCTGATCCTTTTTCCCCCTTGTCTGCGAAGACTGGAAATGATAATACATACGCAGTGAGGCTCTTGTGAGGATTAAATGAAACAACATATTTAAAAGTGCCTGGCAGCCCCTTTTCACCTGGAAACTGTTTGAATGACACTTGTAGGGAAACCTCAGGATGAGCCTGAGGGCAGGACTTTCTGTTATGCTAATGTGGGGACACTAAGGTAATTATACCCAGCCTGAGGCACATATTAATGCCCACACCCCATAGGTCTCAGCGTTGTCCCCTACCTTCCTCTTACCCTCAATGGCCCCAACCAAAATAGAGGGATACCTTGTTAGTCAGAACCCAATTGGGTACAAGTAACAAAAACTTAGATTAGCCCAAGCGAAAAAGGAGGGAATTTGGGATACCTTCCAAATGCTCATTTACTGCTTAAAACTTTACCCAGACTGGAGAGGGGGAAGGGTAAACTGGGATGAAGTGAGAGAATGGCATGGACATATATACACTACCAAATGTAAAATAGATAGCAAGTGGGAAGCAGCCGCATAGCACAGGGAGATCAGCTCTGTGCTTTGTGACCACCTAGAGGGGTGGGATAGGGAGGGTGGGAGGGAGACGCAAGAGGGAGGGGATATGGGGATATATGTATACATATAGCTGATTCACTTTGTTATAAAGCAGAAACTAACACAACAATGTAAAGCAATTATACTCCAATAAAGATGTTAAAAAAAAAAAAATCTTTACCCAGGCTGACAGTGTCCTCAGCCACTCCCTGCGAGAATCTAGTATTTGGAACACAGTCCTGGCCTGTCTGTGTTTACTACTGTTTAACATCTCTTGCATTCCAGGAACAGAGGGGGCAATTCCCAGTCTCTTTTCCTGACTCTGTGACTGTGGGCCAAGGACACCTGAAATGTTTGCTGTAGTGAGAAAATAAAGCAATATGTGTGGAAGTATCTTGTAAAATATAAAACTAAAATATGAGGTGTTTTTAGTGTGGTTGCTTCCTGTAGAGTGTGAAACAACAGAGTTGGAGGATGGGGCTGTCTCCAACCAGCCTCTTCAACCTACTTCTTCAACATGCTCTACTCTCTCACATCTGGTTCCACCTGGAGCGTTCTTCTCGCCCCTTCACCTTCAGGTCTGGGTTTAGTTGGCACTTCTCTGCTCCCAATCCCTGAATCAGGTGCACCACTTTTCTGCTCTCGTAGCCTGCCTTGCTCACCTCCATAATAGCGCTGACTGCATCTTATAGTGGTTGTTGGGTTGCTTGTCTGTAACCCACCTGGCCTCCAGCACAAACCTTCTTGACTGTAGGTCTCAAGTGGATGAAGCCTGGGCTTGTCTTATTCTCTGCTTTATCCCAGGAGACCATTCAGATTAACTGCGAGTTCATCTTGAGCTCCCCGCCAGTGTTTGTGGTCCTCACACTGGTTGGTTTGGCCCCAGAATGGCTACTCACCCCGCTGATTAAGCCCATGGGACTCACACAATGTAGTGACCATTTCAGCTCACTCTTTAGCAACACAGGTGTTTGTAAGCATATTAGAGTTCAGTATAAGAGACTAATATTTATTCAGAATCAAATCCTTACCCCCAGATCCTACCATGTGGTGACTCAGGAGGAAAGTTACCCCAAATCCTACCCCCAAATCCTTATCCCCAAATCCTACCAGGTAGTGTGACCTGGGAGGAAAGTACTCCTTGGGCAGAATCATTCACACTCAACAGCAGGCAAAAACAAATTCATGTATCGGTTGCCAAAATAAGCCGTATGGTATAATCTATAGGAAAACAGGATCTCACCCTCCCTGTATGCCACTAACAACAGTTTGAAAGGAAGAGGCCAAACTTAACCCTGGGAAGATTTTTATAATGTATGGATAGTCATATCAACCCTGGGGTGGTGGAAATTGATATTTCCCAATATCATTCTGGGGCCCTCTTGCAATCTCACATGACTCTTTTGTATATTAAAAGCTCTGAAAAGTCCTACTTAACATTGCCGAATCCAGTTTTCTCAAGCTTTTAAGTAAGATATAACAATCCCTGAAACTGCTTGCTTTGGGATATACTTATTTATGGAAAAGATCAACTGGATAAAATATCAGAAGACCAGAGTCCTGATTCCAACTCCACCATTTCTAGCAGGTTGGACAAGTCAACCAAGTCTTTCTGTACCACCACCTACCTGTCACATTTCTTCTTTTTAGAAACACTTTGGGGCACTCATGAAGAGGAAAAAGGGAAGAAATTGTTTCCAGTACAAAAACATAGTGTTCAAAGTGTTTCAGACTCATTGGCCTGACCTGATTGGCATTCCTCACTGTATTTATTCAGGGCTTCATTCACCTTTTCTATCTTGTGCCTCAGGGACTCATCTGAGTCGTGATTGGGATAAGCATTGGGAAGGGAGACTTCCAACAGTTGAAGTTAAAAAAGCAATAAAACCCTGAGGCAAAGGCAGCCCCTTTTCACCCTTTCCAAACATCCCCCCCACCCCTAGGGCTACCCCATTTGTGGTCCATCCCGTTTGAGGACACCAGGTAAGAAAAGTCTTCTCCAAATTCTCCCAACTGAAGGTAGGCCCTCGATTACTTGGCACACTCAGGAGCCATTTAAAAATTTTTTTTTATTTTTTAATTTGTGTGTGGGGGGGTGGGGGTGTGTGTTTTCACATCTTTATTGGAGTATAAATGCTTTATAAATGTCGTGTTCGTTTCTGCTGTATAACAAAATGAATCAGCTATATGCACACGTATATCGCCATATCCCCTCCCTCTTGCATCTCCCTCCCACCCTCCCTATCCCATCCCTCTAGGGGGTCACAAATCACCGAGCTGATCTCCCTGTGCTATGCTGCTGCTTCCCACTAGCCATCCACTTTACATTTGGTAGTATATATACGTCAGTGCTTCAGTAGCCATTTTTAAAAGGTGATTCCCCACTTTAACCACAGCTCCAATGGCCACAGAATGACTGGGTATGTCTGTGTCAAGTTCAAGGAAATTTAAGGGAGAATGAATGGATCATAGAAACTTGCCTGCTTAACTTTCTTAGAGGTGTAGCCCACTCAAATCATTCTTCTGAAAGCTTTTCTGAAGGCTGAAGGGGTCCAGAATACATCACTGTGGCATAAAATCTATTTCGAGCTGAAGGCCTTTGAGAATAGGCATTTTTCTGAACCCCTTTCTCTGCCTAAAAGCAGAGCCTCCTCAGTTATCATAAATCCCGTCCCTGGGAGAGAGTTTCTGGAAACCAAGGGAAATTGACTCAGCACCACACCTAAGCAGACATTATCACAAAATTATAATATCCCCTACCCATTCCTTTAAGGCCCCATTTATCTTTCCTAAAAGTCCTTTGTTTCTCCAACACTGATAACCACAGTGGAAGTTCTCACCTAGATAGAGTTTTGAAGGCTGAAAACATTAGCTTTTATTTTTTGGCCTCTATGCTTTGTCCCTCCCCTGATTTCTCTGTCACTGATGGTCACTTTAAGACAGTAGGAAAAGCTAGCCTGGGTAAGAAGACAGTATCCTTAATGGGTTATTTGCTGGTAGGCTAGTTCCCACTGTGTGGCAGAGAATCCCAGGAAAGATTTAGGCCTTTTCTGCTACACCTGCTGCTTCATGGGTAGCTGCTTTAGCGTAGGTACACAAATGGTCTTCATCTCAACTCTGCAGTGTACAAATTACTGGACTTGGACAACATGGTGTACAAGCCACAAAGAAAATTTTCCTTAGCAGAACCATAACCTCCATTTCTGCTTGCAGGATGCCTAGTCCTTGCCTGAGCTCCTCTCTGTATTGTGGCAAGAAGCAGCCAACAAACACTCCTGTTCTGAATTCTCCTAACCATTTGGCTAGAGCTACAGGTTTGGTTGGCCCATGGTCTGCCTTCCAGGATAGTGGTGGTAAAAATTTTGCCATGGCCATAAAAAGTATGCCAATGCTGCATATTTTAGATTCTGTTTTGGTACAGAGCACCAAATTTTATCATTAGTTAAAACGCAGGTTTTGGCTGCTATAGCAGAGTTCTAAAATAAGTTACTTAAAATAAAAGTTCATAGTAATAGGTTCAAGAGTATTACCCTTTCTGTAATAGACTGGGTGTGGGCAGTCCAGGGCTGGGGTGGTGGCTCCACTGTGTCAGAGGGTGCATGTTTCTTTTCTTTTGTTACTCAGCCTTCCCCAGTGAATTGCCCTTATCTGCATAGTCCAACGTGGCTGCCTACCACCATATGGTCATTCCAGCCAACAGGAAGGGGAGAAAGAGGGAGGAAGGCACACCTTTCTCAGAGGCTGCATGTAATCGATTTCACTCCTGTTCCATTGGCTGAAACTTAGGCTAAGGCCTCCTCAAGCAGCAAGGGAGGCTGGGAAATACAGGTATACCTCATTTTATTGCACTTTGCTTTATTGCACTTCACAGATACTGTATTTTTTGCAAATTGAAGATTTGTAGCAACTTTGTGATGAGTTTTTTTCCAGCAACATTTGCTCATTTCGTGTCAAATTTCGTGTCTTTGTGTCAAGTTTTGGTAAGTCTCACAATATTTCCAACTTTTTCATTATTATATTTGTTATGTAATCAATGATCTTTGAAGTTGCTAATGCAAAAAGATGATAACTCAACTGAAGGCTCAGATGATGCTTAACATTTTTTTTACCAATAAAATATTTTAAAATTAAGGTATATACAATTTTTTTAGACATGATGCTATTGCACACTAAGCAGACTACAGAATAATGTAAACATAACTTTTATATGCACTGAGAAGCCAAAAAATTCGTATGACTTGCTTTATTATGATATTCACTTTATTGCAGTTGTCTGGAACTGAACCTGCAATATCTCTGAGGTATGCCTATATCGATGTTATTCTGGGTACTATGTGTTAGGCTAAATATTGGGGGTGTCAGTCTAAATGAAAGGGAGTATTAATCTTGGGGAATACCCCACAGTCCTCATTATCATAAACATGCTTTCCAAATTTAGTGAAAACCACTCAGTCATTTTCAAGTGATAGAGTTACAGAGGGAACGTAGAGACCTAATTTTATATTGGTACCTAGATTTTTTGAAAAGACCTTGACTATCATTTATTCCAACTACAGGCTTAGAAAGGAACCTAGGCAACAATCATTCTCATTGTGGAGGACTTTTAAAATAAAACTACTTTATTGAGATATAATTCACACACCACACAATTTATCCATTTAAAGTGTAGAGTATTTTTTAGTGTATTTACAGAGTTATGCAACCATCTCCACAATCTGATTTTAAAATATTTCCATCACCCTAAAAGAAGCCCTGTGCATTAACAGTCAATCCTTCTTGCTCCCGTACACCTTCAGCCCTAAGCAACCACTAACTCTACCTTAGGCCTCTATAAATTTGTATGGGTGGATTTTACACAGACTGAATGTCCAGTTTTGCTTGCCAGGCAGAAGAAATTATATTTGGCAGGCGAAGCCCTGGGAACGTGAGAAGCAAAGGCAAAGGGTCCGCCTCCAGAACAGGGATTAGTGTCCTGTGCTTCTGTGCACATTGTCTGAGCATTAGAGATACAGGATCAAAATAATGTCCTTATTCTCAAGGAGCCTCTAGTTGAAGGAGGTAGATTGATACAAAAACAGACAATCACCACTAAGTTTTATAAGTGCTAATACCTGAGGGAAAAGAGATGGCTATGGACACTTAGAGCCGGGACGTCTGCCCCAGCTTGAGGCGGGGGTTATGTGTGGGAGGGGGTAGTGTGTCCAACGAAGCCTTTCTGCAGCAGATGAGTCTATTTTTCTCAGCACACTCCTTGTCCAAAGCCAACCAGGCTGTCAAAAAAAGGAGGAGAGGGCTTCCCTGGTGGCGCAGTGGTTGAGAGTCCGCCTGCCGATGCAGGGGACACGGGTTCGTGCCCCGGTCCGGGAAGGTCCCACGTGCCGCGGAGCGGCTGGGCCCGTGAGCC
>NC_041217.1:130141446-130150246 GCF_002837175.3 Physeter macrocephalus | reverse complement strand
GTGAGAGGCCCGCGTACCGCAAAAAAAAAAAAAAAAAAAAAAAAGGAGGAGAAATTTCTCCAGGAGAATAGCTTCTTCATTTTCATGAGTGTAAGCAATCAGATTTCTTTTTTTTTTACAAACATATTTGAACTTATATATCCAAATTAGTATTGTATGCTGCAAAATCACCACTCTGGGAACCACACACTTATTCCAGTGATGCATCTAATGCTCAAAGCATTTTGACACTCCTCTATGGGCATTATTTTTCAGCTAGTCGGTTTATGGGTCGCCTAGGGAAACAGTCACATTATTTTATAGTCATGCCTCATTTTTCACCTAAAACGATGTAACAAGATTTGATCACCCACTTTATTCATTAGACATGGATCCAAGCAATTTTCTTCTCTTTCCAAAGTTCACATCTATTCTCAAAGGATGAAATTTGTTATGACTGAAGACTTTCAAAGAAAGTACCACAGACTGTAAAGACAGTTGCCCGAAAAAGAGTTCCAGAAATGTTAGTGCAATGTCAGCATTGTTTGAATACATACGTTGCTACCCAGGGTGCTTGTTTTGAAGGAGATAATATTAATTTAGATGAAAATACTCTGGTATAACTGTTGAAAATGAGTTACATTTTATACTGTTCAAGCACACTGCCCTGCTGAGAAGGTCTTAGAAGACAGTTCATGCTGAGGGAGATCCTGGCATTCTGCTTTCCTTCTGCAGTTTACCGCAGTGGGCTGGGGATCCAGTTCTCGTCCATCCTGGTAAACATCTCAACATGCTTTGGTGCATTTAGAAATTGTACACAGTAGGAAGTTTTGTGACAGCCCAAGTAGACAAAATGACCGTGACCTTGGAAGGGAGTACTATCAGCTCAAAGCCACGAAAACCAGAAACCTAGGTGTTAAGCCTGTGTCCACCTCAACTCTGAGAGATCATCCCATGATTGCAAAGAGGCCAGAAAATGGAGCTGGGTTGGCATAACTGGGTGGGGATGGGGAAAGACCTTTTGCTTTGGTAATAAAACTATTGTGTTACGCTGCCCCGTGGGGACTTTGAAAGAAATGCATTCTGTGAAGCCAAATGAAATCCATTTAAAAATGAAACAAAAGGGAAATAAGTGTAGGAAACTCAGATGGAATTGGGAGTGAGGTTGGCTCCTGTCACAAAAGACAGCTGCCTCTCTGGGTTGGGCCATGCAGTTGGCGCCAAGCCCTCTGAGGTCAAATTCACGAGAAACATGCTTGTCACACAGTTCACTATAGCCTTTTACCCTGTAAGTAGATTTGGTATAAAGAGAGTAAAAATATCTGCCTTAACGATTAATGTGAGAACAAAGTAAAATTTGTGAAGCACTCACCATAGTGCCTGACATTGGAAGTATGTAGCAAACAGAAGATTCTGATGATTCTAATGATTATTATGATTATTCCAAACTCTGAAGCCAGTGGAGGGGCAGAGGGGAAGGTCTTCTGTGTCTGTCATCACCTCCACTGCCTACATGTCCTATCCTGTCTCTGTCCATACATTATCCCTTGAATTTGATCTGTGAGGCAGAGGTTCACAGTTGCTGTAAGTGTCAGTCACAAGGCCATTGATTTGAGGCCTTCACCTTACTGGAGTCATGAGCTAGCAGTGGGTAGTTGAAGATGGGTACTTTGGGCTGGATCTGTGGCATGGTTACCTGGCCCAGGCCAATGTCATGCTACAGATGGGAAGCTGCAAGAAATCTGTGCTGGCAATACTGTGCACCTCCTGGACCACATGTATTTTGTCATTCAGCAAGCATTGCTGAGCACTCTTTAAGTGCCAGGCACTGTGTGAGATGGGTGCAGGTACAAAGATAAATAAGACAAAATCTTCATTCTCAGGATTCATGCTGGTGGAGGAGAATCCATAAGTAGTTACAAAAATATGGTGTGAATACTAGTGTATTAGTTTCCTGTTGCTGCTGTGATAAATGACTCCAAACTGGGTGGCTTAAAACTACAGAAATTTATTTTCTTACCGTTCTGGAGACGAGAAGTCTGAAATCAAGGTGTTGGCAGGGTTGCACTCCCTCTGAATCCCCAGGGGAGAAGTTCAGGGAATCAAAGGATCACAGAGTCACTCAACCCTACCTTGAAGGGGAAGGGAAGAATGAGGATGTTTTCTCTGCCCAGACAAGGTGATTTTTGAGGCAAGTGCAGGATGATAAAGAGGAATCAGGGAGACCTTAGCCGAGAGTGAAGTGAGGGTGGAGGCAGGGCACAGTCGCTGCTTTAATGCATATACCTGATACCGTTGTTGTCCTATTTAAAACTATACTAATAGTAATAATTAACAAGAAGATTCCAGTGCTCCGAAATCCACACTGCTTCTGTAGACTTCTGACATAACGTCAAATGGAAGACAGGCCACTTGGTGGCTCCTTGAATCTTACCAGATAACTTTAGTTCATAGTGATGGGTTGGAATTGAAGATTTTGGTTCAAATCTCAGTTGTACAGTTTACTGTGCAATATCATGTATTCTGCTTAACTGATCTAAATCTCAGTTTTCACACTTGTAAAATGGAATCAATTCTAGTATCTGCCCTATTGGAGAGTTTTATGAGAATTAATTTAAATAATGGGCATACAAAGGATTGGAGGACTCTAAGATGCAGTCATTGGTGCAGAGAACTCCAAACTCCGTCTCTGTCTTCACTGGCTTTCTTCCCTATGTGTCTCTCTCTGAATCTCCCTCTCCTTATAAAGACACCAGTCATTGGATTTATGGCCCATTCTAATCCAGTATGACCTCATCTTAATTTGATCGCATCTGCAAAGACCCTTTTTCCAAATAAGGTAACATTCACAGGTATCTGGGGCTCAGAATTTAACATATCTTTTTTTTTTTTTGGTGGGATGCGCAGCTCAACACACAACACCTGTGCTCTGTCTACCAAGTGCAGTGGGTTGTACAGGCACCAAAACTCATATACTTTGCACTTGCCCAATATCTCGATGAGAGTCACCTGGAATCTATTTCCTCTTAATTTTTTCCAAGTTCAAATGCACTTGATCATCCAAAGCCATACAGCCTAAGCACCAGCTTTGGCGTTAAAACTGGTGTCGAAGCCTGCCTTCCAGTTTATTAGTTGTGAGACTTTGAGCAAGTCATTTATTCCCTAAGCCTCAGTTTCCTCATCTGTAAAATGGGCATTGTGAGGATAGCTACATCGCAGGGTTGTTATTAAATAAACCTGCCTGAGAACCTACATGTAATCCTGTGTACCATGATAAGCCCTTTACATGATCTCCTTTTATCTTGTCAACAACTCTTAAGAAGTTGGTATTTAGACCTCTGTTTTACTGATGAGGAAATAGAGGGTAAGTGATTTGCCCAAGATCACCAAGATAATAAAAATTATCAAGAGTAGGGATGCAAACCTAGATTTCCACTATGCTGAATTCTTCAAGGTAGACATTTTTAATAGAGTCATCTAGAGCTGTAGTCTAGGGGGTTCCCAAATCTTTTATGTTGTGGTGCAACTTTTGATTTTCCTGAAGCCTTGTTCTCACTTAAATCTTAAAACCCAGCGAGAGTGTCTTGCCTCTGCCCACTTGGGCTACTGTTTATCCCAGGAATTCCCATAAATGGTGTAGAGTGGGAAAATGACCACATCTCTTTAGATCGCTGTTTTAAAAGCTATTGCATATTGTGTATTTGCCATTCACATGGCCACATAATACAATAAGAGGCAACACGGCATGATGGTTAAGAGGGTGGGTTCTGGAGCCAGATTCCCTGGGTTCAAAACCCATCTCCACAATTTCCCAGCTATTTGACCTTGGGCAGATGACATAACCAGTGTTCTTATACCTAAGATAGGGGCTGAGAATAATAGTATTGATTTCATAGGGTTGTTTTAAAGATTAAGTGAGTTAATGCTTGTAAAGCTCTTGGAACACTGCCTAGCACATCGTGACCTACTGCAATTATTTCCTACTATACAACAGCCTTTAAAGCAGTGTCATTGTCCCTGTTTTACAAATAAGAAAAATGAGACCAGAAAGGCCATACAAAGCCAGAAGCTGGCAAAGGAAGGATTCAGACCCAGGCCTGCCTGAAGTCCTCTGGTTAGAGCAGGGACTGTAGATTCCTCTTCCTCCACCTTTTCCCTGGCCCATCGTAGGTGTTTAATCTATCCCACAGGCCAACCCAGAGCATTGATTCTCTCCTGCCTGGGCCCACGTGCTTTAGAGATCAGGGGTTGTGTTAGAAGGATGGGATCAGTCCTTCTCAGTATCTCTATTTTGGTAGTTTATATAACATTTACTGAGTGGCTACTCTACAGCCCGGCATTGTGATAAGCACTTTACATGCCTTTCCTCATTTGTTGTCAGGACCTTTAAAGGTAGTTTTACTATCCCCATTTTACAGAAACTCAGACTCACAAAGACCCCATAGAAAAAGATGTCCCCTCTTTGTGGCCACCTTCATTCAGTTTCTTTACAGCTGGACATCTTAGTTTGGCCAGACTGTGCAACTGGAAAAATCCTTAGTGAGGAGACAGAATAATGTAACATCTCTTCGTCTTAAAAGTCAAGAAATCTGTTACATTTTAATTATTTGACAGAGGGTCAATCACTGTCTGCCACAGAATTCCAAGGGCCTTGGTTCTCATTGTATTCCAGGTGAATGGTACCCCTGAGAGTTATGTAATGCTGCTCCAGGCAGGTAGCCCACCCATTCTGAGGCTGTAGGAAATCTTGCTTGTGTTTCCATTTTCTAACACCAGAGGGAAGCATACAGCCATGAATGATTTGAAATAAAGCAATTCTTTAGATAGTCCTCTTTTTACCAAAGAATTTTAATACATAGTTCCTGGTAATAGCCAGAATATGGGAAAATATTCTGCTAGCTCCAAATGAATGTTCTTCAGGAATTTAAATGAAAAAAATTTTAAGGATGCTCCAAAAAGGAAATAAGATAAAAATACATATAAAAAGTTTATATGAACCATATTCATTGTTTGGGTTTTTTTAAAGTCAGAATGATTGAATATTGGTGATTTCTTATTAAACAGGAATCTTCTTGACGTGCATTTTTTTTGTTTTGTTTTTTTCCGGTACGCGGGCCTCTCACTGCTGTGGCCTCTCCCGTTGCGGAGCACAGGCTCCGGACGCGCAGGCTCAGCGACCACGGCTCACGGGCCCAGCCGCTCCGCGGCACGTGGGATCCTCCCGGACCGGGGCACCAACCCGTGTCCCCTACATCGGCAGGCGGACTCTCAACCACTGCGCCACCAGGGAAGCCCTTGACATGTGCATTTTGTATGAAAGTAATTCCTAAACCTTGAGCATCTTCAAGTTGGAGAGTCTGTTTTTAGATTTAACCACACAAATTAAGAATGGTATTTGTGGAGTGGGGAATGCCTTCCAAAATTTTTCTCTCTCTGAACACTCAGAGCACCCTTGCAAGCTCACAAATTTTACTCCTTTTAAAATGATTTATTGACTTATTAATCTCTCCTTTTAGATCAGGAGTTTGACAACTTGAGTCTGTCATCTTCCCGTGGTGCACAGTGCCTGATGATCTGAATGGAAAATGTCAGTTTACATAGTAACTGTTGGACATATGGGTGTAAGCAGAGGGCCAACAGACTGGCAGATGCTAAAGGATGTACACGCTCCTAGGCAGCGGTTTTGTTTGTTTTTAACTTCAAAATATGCTTCAGGAGTATTTTTTGAACCTGGGATTCTGTACAACTCTAAGCAAACCATTTGGTCCTTGTAATTCTTCTGGCCTTGTACCTTTATAGTTTAATGTAGTTTCTCCTTTTCTTTAAAGGACACTTCCTAACTCTATTAAAACATATATACTCATAGATAGCTATTAAACGCAGCTACATATTTTCAGATTGGTTCAGGGTAGTCATAAAAGCGAACTCTTATGTAGGACTCACAGGGCACTAGAACCAGCCAGTGCTAAGCTCTTTATATTTATTAACTCATTGTACCTTTATACAACAAACCTGTGCAGTAGGTACTGTATCTCTTTTTTTAATTCTCTTTAAGAGATGCATTTTTTTTAAACTGAGGTTTAATCAAGATATAACATTGTGTTAGTTTCAGGTGTACAAGCTAATGATTCTAGATTGCAATACTATGAAATCACCACAGTAAGTCCAAGGAGGTGCTATTATCAATCCCCATTTCAAAGATGAGAAAATGGGGGCACCAAGAGGTTAAATACTTTGCCCAAGGTCTCCTTGCTGTTGGCTGAGGTTGCTCAAAGTGTGAAGGCAGGAGGTTTCTTTTCTTCCTCTTCTTGCCTGGATGGGACAGCAGGTGGAGCCTGCCTCAGAGCTGGCAAATGGGAGCCATGCACTACAGAGCCCTGCTCAACACACTGAAGCCTGCAGGTGTGGCAAGTAATAGAAACCCAGTGTGACACAGTGAGCCTCTAAGAGGACTGTATCATAAGGCCAGAGGGTCTCCTGAAAGCCAAGGGCAGGGTGGGCACTTGGGCCTCACAAGAACCTGAAGCAAGAGGAGCCCAGGCAGCTAGCCTCTGTCTCTCCTCTCTGTTTATCTCAGCACATCTGCTTCATTTTCCTCTCTCTCTGCTGACTCCATTGTCAGTGCAAGTTGGTGCGGGGTGTGTGTGTGTGTGTGTGTGTGTGTGTGTGTGTGTGTGTGTGTGTGTGAGATCTTAGTTATATACTCATTTACTCGAAACTCCTATGAATACTTCAAGTTCATAAATCAAATATGTTTATTTACTTTTTACAGCCTTTGTCTAACAAGCAAAACTTTGAAAATATTCCCATTGTTCTCATATAATCTAATAATGATAATAGCAGATACTTGTGTAGGGTACCCTATGCCAGCAATGGTTTTAGAATTTTCTGTATATTACTTCATTCAGTCATGACTGCAACAATAAGTGAGATAGGGGGACTCTTGTTCTCCCCATTTTTACAGATGGGGCAATGGAAGCCCAAAGAGGTTAAGTAACTTGTCTGAGATCACACAGCCAGTGACTGGCAGAACTGGGTTCCAACTCTTGTCAGTCTGGCCTTAGAATCCATTCCCTGAAATATTGCAGTAAACTCTCTGCATCTGATGATTTAAACATATAAGTATGGTACATTCAGAGTTTTCTTGAATGATCCAATAATGTTTATAACTTTATAAAATTCTCTTACTTGAAATCATAAGTCAAAATAAGTTACTCACCTATATCTTATAAATTGGAATCACAGGGCCGATCTATTAGATAAACCAATATCCTAGAGTCTCTTAATGTACTTAAAGTATAGATTTTCTCCCAAGATTATTGCAAAAATATTAATACTATGATTTATTATCTCTCTACTATGAGTTTGATTTACTTCATGTCTACACTTAATTCTAAATCTTTTTATGTTAAGAAGTGCCCAGTCCCTGACTTCAAACTATATCACAAAGCTACAGTAATCAAGACAGTATGGTACTGGTACAAAAACAGAAATATAGATAAATGGTAGATAGAATGCCCAGAGATAAACCCATGCACATATGGTCACCTAATTTATGACAAGGGAGGCAAGAACATACAGTGGAGAAAAGACAGCCTCTTCAATAAGTGGTGCTGGGAAAACTGGACAGCTACATAGACAACCCTCAGAATGGGAGAAAATATATGCAAATGAAGCAACTGACAAAGGATTAATCTCCAAAATATACAAGCAGCTCATGGAGCTCAATATCAAAAAGACAAACAATCCAATTAAAAAATGGGCAGACCTAAATAGACATTTCACCAAGGAGGACATACAGGTGGCCAAGAGGCACATGAAAAGATGCTCACCATCACTAATTATTAGAGAACTTCAAATCAAAACTACAATGAGATATCACCTCTTGCCAGTCAGAATGGCTATTATCAAAAAATCTAGAAACAAAAAATGCTGCAAAGGGTGTGGTGAAAAGGGAACCCTCCTGCACTGTTGGTGGGAATATAAATAGATACAACCACTATGGAAAACAGTATGGACGTTCCTTAAAAAACTAAAAATAGAACTACCATATGACCCAGCAATCCCACTACTGGGCATATACCCTGAGAAAACCATAATTCAAAAAGAGTCATGTACCACTATGTTCATTGCAGCTCTATTTACAATAGCCAGGACATGGAAGCAACCTAAGCGTCCATCAAAAGATGCATGGATAAAGAAGATGTGGCACATATATACAATGGAATATTACTCAGCCATAAAAAGGAATGAAACTGAGTTATTTGTAGTGAGGTGGACAGTAATCAAGACAGTATGGTACTGGTACAAAAACAGAAATATAGATAAATGGTAGATAGAATGCCCAGAGATAAACCCATGCACATATGGTCACCTAATTTATGACAAGGGAGGCAAGAACATACAGTGGAGAAAGGACAGCCTCTTCAGTAAGTGGTGCTGGGAAAACTGGACAGCTGCATGTAAAAGAATGAAATTAGAATGCTACCTAACATCATATACAAAAATAAACTCCAAATGGATTAAAGACCTAAATGTAAGACCAGACACTACAAAACTCTTAGAGGAAAACATAGGAAAAACACTCTGACATAAACTACAGCAATATCTTTTTTGACCCACCTCCTAGAGAAAGGGAAATAAAACCAAAAATAAACAAATGGGACCTAATGAAACTTAAAAGCTTTTGCACAGCAAAGGAAACCATAAACAAGACAAAAAGACAACCCTCAGAATGGGAGAAAATATTTGCAAATGAAACAACAGACAAAGGATTAATCTCCAAAATATACAAACAGCTCATGGAGCTCAATATCAAAAA
>NC_041217.1:130108680-130141254 GCF_002837175.3 Physeter macrocephalus | reverse complement strand
GTGGATGGACCTAGAGTCTGTCATACAGAGTGAAGTAAGTCAGAAAGAGAAAAACAAATACCGTATGCTAACACATATATGGAATCTAAAAAAAAAAATTGGTACCGATGGACCTAGTTGCAGGGCAGGAATAAAGATGTAGACATAGAGACTGGACTTGAGGACCCGGGGTGGGAGGGGAAGCTGGGGCGAAGTGAGAGTAGCATCGACATGTATACACTACTGATGTAAAATAGTTAGCTAGTGGGAAGCAGCAGCATAGCACAGGGAGATCAGCTTGATGCTTTGCGATGACCTAGAGGGGTGGGATAGGGAGGGTGGGAGGGAGTCTCTAGAGGGAGGGGATATGGAGACATATGTACACATATGGCTGATTCACTTTGGTGTACAACAGAAACTAACACAGTATTGTGAAACAATTATACTCCAATAAAGATCTATTTTTTTAAAAAAATTCTCTTATCCCAAGCAATTAGGAGTTACCTTTCCAATGGAATAGGGGGTGACACTGACCGGAAACCTGGCTATGGAAGCACCCCAGTCCAGAATGCCAGTGCCACCAGGGGAGTCTCAAATGGCTTGTGTTCAAAGACCACATTCCCCAACTCTCATGTCTCACGAGTCTGCAACCCTTACCCACTGAGAAGATTCATCTAACCTATATTCTGCCTGAATATACTCTGAATTCTTTTCCAGTTCTTCCTATACATCAGGCCCCCAGCTGTTAGGGATGCCTGAGTGATCCAGAGTTGGATCCTGCATAATATCGTCTCATATTCTCATGTATCATCTGGCTGCCAGTTACAATTCTATAGATATTCTCATGACACGACATCCCTGCCCCACAACTCCTGAGTTTACCTGTATTCCCAGTTCAAGAACTAACTGAATCTGACCGGCACACTTTTGAGTCCTAATTCTAGATTCCTAGGAGAAAAAATATGAGTGATCCAGCTTTGGTCAGGTGTCTGCCCTTGGTGATCATGGCCTGGCATCAGGGTCTTACAGTAGAAACTTGGCCCTAGGTATCCACTCTTGTGGGGTGGGGTAGGGGACAGTTCTCAGAGAAGAGAGAGAGTGAACTGAAGGGGTCAGAGGAAAGAGAGCTTATTCGGGTAGTGTCTTCATATTGGAGGAAAATAACTTAAAAGGGCCCAAACTGGCCAAGACTCAAAGTTGAAGTCCTATGTAAGAGGAGCAGCTCTTGACAAGATCACAGAGACCAGGATCCTCAGAGCCACCTCAGCTGCAGAGGGAATCCTTTTTTGCAAGCCTTGGTTCATCTTTTTCCAGTCTCTCCTCCAAGCTATTTGATGCACCGCTGGCAGCCATTCAACTTTCCAAAAAAATAGCAGTTTGTATTCCTCTGGCTTAAAACTTTCCATAGCTTTTGGTGCCTGCAGAATAAACTTTATTGTGATTCATGAGACTCTATAATCTTGCCCCAACTACTTTTCAGCCTTACCCCATCACTGCAACCTCTTGTGAGCCATGGCTCTGTCCATGCACCTCCGGGACAGCACCGAGGCCACCAGGCTGTGATGCCTCCTCCAAAATGAACTTCTTAAGAACAAAGGTCCATTCACCTTTTTTTCCTATCCCTATCACCCCTCAGAATGTGAAAAAAATTCATATCTTTACATCATTTTCTAGTTCACAAAGGCTTTCATAGACATTCAGGGAAGTCATCGTCCCCCAAACCTTGTGAGGCAGGTATCATTATCCCATTTTAGAGATGAGGACATTAAGGATGGAAGGGTGAGGGGCTGACATTTACTGATAATCTGCTGTATGCCAGACATAGATACTAAGTGTTTTCACACCTGTTGCCTGATTCAGTTCTCAGAACAACCTTGACAGCTATTGCCATCTTACAGGCTCAAGTCAGTTAACTTGCTCAAGATTATACCTCCTCATACATTTTAGAGTGCAAGATATGAGCCCTGGTTGTGTCTGGCTCCTGAACCTGTGGTTTTTGCATTATCCTGCAGTGCCTCTCCTGAGGCTGGCATTCACTACATGCCTACTTACTGTTGGTTGGAGAAATAAATGACTTTTCCCCGCTTTTGTTTCCTGTCACTGGGGTCAAACACCCCAAGCACTCAGGCAGGCACCTGCAGCTGTCACAAGTACAGGGCTTTGGGCTGGGGGTCTAATGACCCCTGCTGCTTTTAGCCCAGTTAGTAGCTTTCTTTCTAGTGCTTGTGCTGAGAGAAAGGGTTACCAGTTCTATCCACTATGCCCACACCTGTGGCGTTTTCTAAAGAAAAATTCTTGGTGTGAAGAGGCGAACCTTTTCAGGGCCTGGGTCCAGCCCTCCCACTGGTCCTGGGGCACAGCAGTTAGTAACCCAGTAAATATTTGTCAATGGCAAAAAAGAAAGAAAGATAGAATGAATAAAGGATTGGCAAGTCTTCAGTTTCTGCTGTGTTCTACTAGGAAGGCATCATTGCTGATCAGAGTGGGAGCTGGGGTCTTTGCGAGGCTGGGAGCAGGGGGGTTCATAACTCTGCCATTGTGAAATTGATTGGACCCAAGACCAGTATGAAAGTTCCTTGTCTGAAGGGAATAATCCTTAAATCCCTCGCATGGTTTAAATGTAATTTGTGTCACTGTGAAGGAGTACTGGCAAGGCAGGCAAATTCATTACGCCAAATTGGGTTCGCTATGCTCGACAGTAACGTTTCCGAAGATGAAGTTCAACCTTTGCTCGAGAGCTCAAACAAATGAGTTTCTTAATAGCTACCCCACTTAGTCTGAGCGTCTTCGGAAGCTTAATGTTTTTAATGCTTCTTTTTTACCACACTTCACAGTCCATCTAACATTGCTGCTTCTGGTAATATTTTTATGTGGGGTTGAATTCTATAGTGTCCATAAAATTATGACTCAGGCCCATCTTTAGAACAGAAGCTTTTCTAGGGCAAGGATTATATCTTTTTGGTTTAGTTTTGCATGTTCACAAACACCATGCTGACACATGTAGTTGATGAAAACATTGCTGTTCATTTTGGGGTACAGAACTCTCTCCTTCGGAGCCTTAGATTTGATGTGCGCTTAAATTGCTGGATATTCATTGGCATGTGCAAGGGCCATGAGAGATGGGGTCTTTTCCAGTCCATGCCTCGCCATAAAGCTGGCTCACATACACTGAAGTTAAAAAGTGTATGTGTCCACATGGACATTCCCATCCAGGAAGGGGGCTCTGGATTCACCTAGTGACCTGATTCCCCAGGTTTCACAGGTAGGACTTCTTGATGCTCAAACACTGCTGTCTATTTCCATTTGTGTTCAATAATGTTTTAAATATGAAGGTGTTCCACTGGGGAGGTATATTTAAAAACCTTGGAAGTGAGAGGCCATCAAATAAAGAACCTCAAAGTGGCATACCAGCTATTTGGAGAGTTCGGAGTGGAAGAGTACCAGCATTATTGTTTGCAATGATTCTTCTAAACTACTTTAGAATATATATTTTTTAACCTTTGAGAATCAGAATACTTACGTTTGGAATACTTTCTGTATCAGTCAGTTTTTAGGTGGTTAGAAACTGGTACTAGGCCTAGGAACAGGCTTAATCCTAGAGAAGTTTAGCTCTTACAACAGTTTCAATGTGAAAAAATATTTTTAGAAATAAATTTTAGTTCATATGAAAACACACTGCTAAGCTGAGGTGTTCTAGTATCTGATGTGGCCACTGTCTTTAAAAAAAAAAAGCAAGCATTTGCCATCCTTTGAAATAACACCTGTTGGATCTTATGCTGCAAACTAACCCATTTTTATGCTTGTAGTTTTTTTGTGTTGAACATCTATCGATTTTGAATTTTCATAGTTATGCCTTGATTCTTCATCATTTCTCATTTTACGGAATTGATTTGCATTGACCATAAACTGTAAATAAAATAAGTGAATGTGTGGGAAAAGCCCCCAACAAAACATTACTCTTCTAGTTCTGGCTTCAGAAAGAGATTCGAGAGAGAGCGGTTGATCACCAGCAGAGAACATGCTGGAATGTGTGGGCAGAGAAGCTTTAGTGGGTATATAGGAGCCCCTTTGCACCGAAGTGTCCCTGAATCTATGCTGGGCTTTCAAGACCTTGTTAAGGACACTACCAATTACATGGTTGGTTGCTCTGTTATTCCCGATGAAAAGACTGTTGAGTTGATATTTCATAAATGTGGATCTATTATTAAATATGTCAAGACGCATAGACTGGCATAATTTGCGAGCCTATCTAAAACCAGAGAAAACTGGCCAAGGAACTTAAAAAATATGAATTAAAAAATGCATTTGTAGTAAGTTGAAAAACATTGGGTGTGTAAACTACTGTTCATAAAGGAAGCTTACTTCATAAGAATTTTAGTTTTAAAATTGAAATAAGAGGGGGAAATAAGCTATAAAAAGCAATTGTCTTTTGGCTGACTGATTTTCAGCTTAATAGACGTGTCCTGTGAATTGTTATAATGTTATGTCTCGAGGTCCTCTTTTCAGGTGGGCCAGCCCCGTTTGCCATTTGAAGGAGACTAGGCTTCCTTGGTAGTGGCCTCCTTTCTGCTCATGAGCCCGTTGGCTCTCCTGGTCCAGTATGCATAGCCCCTGGAGCACAGAGACATTCTTGCCTCACAGAGGGCAGTGTGCTGCTCTCAGGGACTATCTGCTTTTGGACCTGGCTTGACAAATTAGTAGAAAAATCCTCAGATTTTGTTTCTCAAGAGATTACTACTTTTCCCTTGAAAACCTGACTTTTATGTGCACATCAAACTCCGCAGACATGTGGCGTAACTAGTCCTGATTTACTTTTTAAGCCTTGTTAACAAGTTCACCAAAACCTTGACAATGGAGCTTCGTAATTGACAACTTTTGCTGAGCCAGATAAAGAACACAACATGTATGTACCGAAATAGATTATTAATAAAATCTCAGGGATCAAATGGGATGAGGTAGAACGTTTTTAAACATCTTAGGTTCTTCAAATGCAAAGGACTTAAACTGCTTCACTAAAAATGTTTTCTTAAAAGTCAAGTCTACTTAAAACTGAGAATATGAATATACAAAATTTAATCTTATGTTCATATTATTTTTCCAAATAATAACTTGATCAAGCCTCATGCATTCAGAAAAACTTACTTCCCCCTCCCCCTACCACACACACACTATTCTGCTTATGTTTTCAAGGATTTGGTGCGTCTTCATCCCTACTTTTCTATAAGTTCAAGGGAATGACCAAGCTGTTGGTCATTCAGGGCATATTTGTGAATCTCTATTCTTCTAGAACTGAATACTTTTTTGTTAAATCTTTGGTGGCCAGTGAATAAATCTGTTCTGTTAGATGCTTTTTTTCCTTCTAACTGGGATTGCATGTGGGAAGTAAAAAAAAAAAAATCTCTTGAGTATCAAATACTTAAGTATCAAAATGACAGTGATGAAAGGAAACCAGAGGTAACTGAGATCCTTCACTTCCATTTTAAGATTGACCTTTAACTGGTGAGATGGCCTGGAACAACTTTAGCTGCAGATGGCCTTCTCAGTGATGACTGCCCAGAGAGGCTCTGGTTTTTTTTTTTTTTTTTTTTTTCGGTATGCGGGCCTCTCACTGCCGTGGCCCCTCCCGTTGCGGAGCGCAGGCTCCGGACGCACAGGCCCAGCGGCCGTGGCTCACGGGCCCAGCCGCGCCGCGGCATGTGGGATCTTCCCGGACCGGGGCACGAACAAACCCGTGTCCCCTGCATCGGCAGGCGGATTCTCAACCACTGCTCCACCAGGGAAGAGAGAGGCTCTGTTTTTAGGGGTGTCAGTAGCAGTCGGAGCCACACCAGGGTGTCTTGTTAATGATCCTGCGTCTCAGGACGGCACTTGCTCCGTCTTTGTCTGGCTCTGAGAGTGGAGTCTGTAGGCCACCTGGTGTTTGTAACTGAAGTCTGCTGCATGCAACACCCTCTGGATCCGTCTCCACCCTAACAGGGAAACGAGGCAAAAATAATTGAAGGGTATTTGGCTTGGTTATGTGGGCAGACTGTCCTCATCAAAACAACTTTGAAGATCTGTGGGTGTGGGTGGGTGTTTGGTCCTTAACTTTTTCACAAGGGGTGACGACAACAGGAATTAACTCTGCTTCCTCATTGAGAGTGATCTTCCAGGCAAGACCTCTATTTTAGTTACTCGGCCAACACTGTTGCAGCTTCAGTTTGGACAGACTATTTGGGGGACCCTTGACTGCTTTCTGGACGCCCTTGCTGAGCCAACTGGTGGAAGTGAAAGATGAGTGATTCTGATGAATGGATTTCCGGAAAATACAGCAAAATGGAAGAAGGTCCTCTTCGTCTGTTGACTTTTGCTACAGCTCCCTACTACGACCAGAAACCAGGAACTAGTGGATTACGGAAGAAAACCTATTATTTTGAGGCAAAGCCATGCTATCTGGAGAATTTCATCCAGAGTGTATTCTTTTCCATAGACCTAAAAGATCGCCAGGGATCCTCACTGGTGGTTGGTGGAGATGGGCGGTATTTTAATAAATCAGCAATAGAGACAATAGTGCAGATGGCAGCTGCCAATGGGGTTGGTATATGATAAGTATTGCTATGCTTCTGGCTCTCTACATAACCTCTTAATTTTGCAGAAATATACACAAGTACAAAGATTTGTATATTGTAAACACCTCAATGCTACTAACATCCAATTAAGTTTCATTGTGACTTCAGAGATTGTATATTGTGATATTACCCCTGAAATTATATTAGTCACATTGGGATATGGGAATGTAAGCTTAATTTCTTATGTTGTGCTCTGTGCCTGTTGCTTGAAAAAGTACCTGTTGCTTTTAGACATTCAAAGCATACCCCAGCCTTAAGCTGTCTTATCTACATTCTAACTAGTTTTGAGGGACACTCTGTCCTGTGTATGAGGGTCTAATGAGCAGCAGAGAGAAGAAGATTTTGTTTTCTTTCAATGGCTTCCTTGTTGAAGTTCAGTCACTTGTCAAACAGGAAAACAAAAGCCAGGGCACGCTGTTATTTGTGGGTCCCTGTAGTTGTGCAGAAATGCTAGGAGGGAATTGGAAAATGTTAGGTGTGAGCTTTCCAAGAGGACCTGTGACAGGGGAACCCACTTATAATGACCTTGAACACAAAGAAGCCCTGTGTGTGGTGAATTTGTGCAGCAGGGTAGAGATAATAACTCCTGTAAGACTATAATATATGGAGGCTGTGCTAAAGCTCTGCATCGTGAAAAACTGTGTTGCCTGAATTAACCAAATCAGAAGGAATCTTGCACCAGGAAGCATTGATCTTGATAATCTAACAATTTGCACAGCCTTACTGATTTACAGGAAGGCAGGCATCAGGACATTGCTGTTTTTGCTCTGCAAATTCCTCTGTGGGACCAAAAATATATTTTTAGATTTTAGATTACACTTAGCAATAATTTGGAGTACACAGTCCTTCAGTACTTATAAATTTTTAAAAATCTGTTTTATTTCCTTTCTGGAAGCAATTCTGATTCTGAGAACATAAAAATTTAGCATTGTAGCCAAATGTGTTGGGCATTCATTTTCAGTCTATTTTAACAACACACTAAGAAGGTGTGATTGCAAAAGCCAAATTTTAAAAAAGCATACGTAAGGGGCTTCCCTGGTGGCGCAGTGGTTGAGAGTCTGCCTGCCAATGCAGGAGATACGGGTTCGTGCCAGTCCGCCTGCCGATGCAGGGGACACGGGTTCGTGCCCCGGTCCGGGAAGATCCCACATGCCGCGGAGCAGCTGGGCCCGTGAGCCATGGCCGCTGAGCCTGCGCGTCCGGAGCCTGTGCTCCGCAACGGGAGAGGCCACAGCAGTGAGAGGCCTGCGTACCACAAAAAAAAAAAAAAAAAAAGCATACGTTATCAAATTTAGAAGAGTTTGTAGATCCTATTGTTTATGTGAGGCTTCCTCTATACCCAGTTTCAGAATGTGAATGCGTCTCATGTAAAATTTGCTGATAAAGTACTCAAATATGAAATTATGACACATACACATTTTTAAGATAAAATGTGACATGCTGTCAATTTCACCTTTGAGGAGAGCTGCAAAAGGAATGAACGGTATTAAGATGCTTTTAATCTTTTGGGGAAGAACGAATGGAACATGATTTCTCCGAATATATCTAGATTGTTGAGTGGATCTGGTACACTGTCCCCTTTGCTGTGATATATTTGGCTTCATTTCTTTTTTGTGCAAAGCGGAAGGATGTGGAAGACGTGGTAGGAATGTGTAATTCAGGCAGACGCTATAGACTTTCTCAGATTTACCATCTGAAGGTTTGCTAAATAATGCAATTAAGTGATAATAATTGACTAAATATGGTAACTGCCTATTTGTTAAAGCTGTGACAGCCCCAGCAATATTTTCAAGTCTTTTCAAGGACATTCCTCATTAAAAATAGTGTTGCATTTAAAACAGTCACACTACCCAGCTGACTTACGTAAAACATTTAGTGGACCCATATAGCACTTTCATCTGATAAAACCTATCATATCCTATATAGTTTGATTTCTTTTTCTAACATATCCTAAATTCTGACTACTTTAACATCCCTTTGATTGTGGGCAGAACTTTAGGGAGGCAATCTAAAGGAAAGAAAATTTATTGCCCCAGATTTTGGTAGAAGTCAATGTTCCTTCCTCAGCTTTGTCAATACCCACTCTACCCATGAGCCGATTCTAGGAGAGCTTCTCAGCCTAGTGAGCTACATGGAGATCATTTCATTTCTCCCCTTTAGTACAGTTTTATCTGGTACATTTACGGATAATGGAATAAACTCTGTTTTTATTTGCACAGAGCTGTCTGCATTTACAGGCAATTTTAATGTACAAAATAAAACATTGTTGGGGCCCCGTTTATAGTACGGGTATCTCATTCAGTCCCCCGAGCTTTAAACCTAGAGATAATTTTAGAAATGAGAATAGAACCTGTGTGTATGACTGGCAGAGCAAAGAAAATGGAACTTGTTTTTTTGTTTGTTTTTGTGTGAGACATAAGAAAACACCAGGCCCTATTTTCAATTAAAAGGAATATTTTAAAGTTTGCTCCCTGTCATGGTTAACTATCAAATGTAGGGTTGGGGGGGAGAGTGAGGTATACAGCTTGGCAGCAGGACGTGAGTCTTACGGAAGGGAGTAGAGGGCCAGGAGGAAGGGCAGGAAAGGCTGCTTGGTGAAGGACTCTCAGTGCAGGATGAAGGGGTATCTCTAAGTTGGTAGACACTTGGGACCCAGGGAAGGGTTGTTTTTTTTTTTTTTAATTTTCTTTTTTGTGGTAGAGTATACCTAACAAAATTTGCTGTTTTAACCATTTTTAAGTGTACAATTCAGTGGTATTCATTACATTCACAATGTTCTGCAACCATCACCACTATCTAGTTCCAGAACCTTTTCATCATCTCATCCAAAACTCTGTACCCACTAAACAAGAAGTCCCCATTCTCTTCTCCCCCAGCCCCTGGCAACTTTGGTTTTACTTTCGGTGAATTTGCCTGTTCTGTGTCCTTCATATAAGTGGAACCATACAATACTTGTCCTTTTGTGTCTGGCTTATTTTACTTAGTATAATGTTTTCAAGGTACATCCATATTGTAGCATGTATCAGAATTTTCTTCCTTTTTGAGGCTGAATAATATTCCATTGTATGTGTATACCACATTTTGTTTATCCATTCATCTTTTAATGGACATTTGGGTTGTTTCCACTTTTGGCTATTGCATATAATGCTGCTGTGAACATGGGTGTGCAAATATCTGTTTGAGTCCCTGCTTTCTTTTTATGTCTATACCTAGAAGTGGAATTTCTGGATCATATGGTACAGGGAAGGTTTTTGAGTAGGGGAGGGACACAGTTAGAACTATGGTTTAGAAAGATGAACTAGGTGGGCCTGAGAAGGTCAGATAGAGTCAACCAGGGTAGGGCAAGGGAGGTACAGGTGGAAGAGAGGCAGGGGAGGTTGAGTCAGGAGCTGTTACAATGCTCCAGACATCCTTAAGGGGAGGAAGATAATAGAGTAATATCTCCCCAATATCAGGTTGAGGATTAATATTGCTGAGGATAATTCGTGGAAAAGAGTCTGCTCTGGAAGGGAATATTTTGGCCAGCTGTACCTATTCTTGGGCTCAGGAGAAGGAACCTACCATGGACTTCCCTTGCTTCTCTTGACTTTCTCTCTTACTCTTACCTTCTGGTATAGTCCTCTCCGTCTTGGACCATTCCAGACTGCAGATTTCACCATAAGGAATGGTAGAATTAAGGGGTGACTTGGGCGGCATAGCTTAATATTCATTTATCAGTTTCCCCTTCCACATTGAGAACATACAGAATCCAAGTAAAAGTCAGCGTGCTTGATGGGCAAACACTGTTTTCAGATAACTCCACCAGCCACTCTGGCTAATTAAATTGCCATCTGTAAGCTCCTCTCATCGAAATTATGGAACTGCTCAACCATAGGCTTTTATTTTCCTCAGAACCACACCCAGAAACTGCTGGAAGGGTGAGATGTTACCATTACCACTGTATTGAGTCAGGGAGCTACCACTTCCTGAGGGAGGCAGAACGCAAGAAATATATTAGGATAACAGAAATTGTTCAGAGAGCGACACATGAGAGCCAAGATGTGCCTGCAATGAAGTGGCTGCCTCCTAAGAGGTGGTTGGTAGTGGAGAGGGTTAATTATAAGGCAGTCAAGCTGTTAGTGACCTGCGGGAAGGCGGCACAGCTAACAGTCCCAGGAAAACTTCCCCAGGGAATCCAGGTATCTCATTGGCATTTTCAACATTAGAAATGCATCTTCCACCATCAAGTCATTTCTTCAACCATGTTTATCTTGGGTGGGGCAAGAAGAACTAACAACTGGAAAACTTAAAAACATCCTCATCCCTTCCTTCTTTCAGAGGGGAGAATGGAGGAAGGGCACAAACTCCTTGTTTTTTAAATCTTTTCGTGTAGCAGTCACATCTTCTCTAGTAAGAGGAACGGACAGAACTTCTTCCTTCTTTTCCAACTTGCGTCGTGTTGAAACAGATATAAATTACTCTCATTTTAGCAAAGGAGCTGTGCTGATAACCATCTGTGAGAGATATGGGAAGGTGAGTTAAGAACGCAACAGAAGTACCACCTGTAGCTCTTTCATGTAGGTGTTCTGGCTGATTTACCCAGTAACACTCCCAGCATTCCCTGCCTTAGGCCCAGGAGGTAGCTCAGGTACACCCTAGCGTGGATAGGTGTGTCCTGCTTTGAGGAACCCCCAAATCCAAGCTTGACTGGAAACATAAATTTATGAGATACATTTTGTAACATTTCTTCATGTAAAGTTTGCCCTTTTTACTTTGTCAGATATTTTAGTTTACAGAAGCCTTCTCTTTGGGTTAGAATTCCTTTAACTGGTTAAATTTATATTCTCTTTCCCAATGTGGATTGAAAGTATGATTATAGTGGATAAAAATGTGGGTTTTCTCACAAATTTTTAATGTATCCAAATTATGAACCTAGTCTGGAAAGGCTGTGTTTTGTTTTCTTGCCAAAGCCTTACAGCATCCCTGGATCATACACTACAAAGTCCCAAAAAGCTATCTGAAGGAATGGCTTTGTTTAGCAATGCTGATTCTACTTCAATAATAATATTACTCAACAACAGGAATAAAATGCTCTACTTTGATATAATAATACTATTAACCCAAGCTGTTAGATGTTCATTAAAGGACATCTTTTCTTGTCCAGTAGAATATTTCTTTGTCCATCTGGCTGTTCTGGCATTTCTGTGCAGTAGCTCTGGATTTATTAATGTTAAAGTGTGTGTTCTGGATTTCTTCTCCTAGATTGGTCGCTTGGTTATTGGACAGAATGGGATCCTCTCCACCCCTGCTGTATCCTGCATCATTAGAAAGATCAAAGCCATTGGTGGGATCATTCTGACAGCCAGCCACAACCCAGGAGGACCCAATGGAGATTTTGGAATCAAATTCAATATTTCCAATGGAGGTGAGTTTGCTGTCATTTTGAGTACAGCCAATTTTATGTTCTGTAGGACAAACTGATAACCAAGGCCTTGGGAGGTCAGGGTTCCGGTTCTGATCCTTAGCAAGGGAGCTTTTTGTTTCCTTTTGGTGAAAATGAGATGCTTCTCATTTTGCTGTACCTGAGTATGAGGGGCCGTGCATGAATGATCATTAACATAATATTTCCTTTTAGAAAATTCCAGTACTTTGCTACTTGAACGATGGCATGGCAGATGTGCTAGTAAAGAGGAGTTGATGAGCTTTGTGTTCTTTGTATTTCCATGTCAACTGTACAAAATGACCCACTGTTTGATGTTTGATTTCCAGGTCCTGCCCCGGAAGCAATAACTGATAAAATTTTCCAAATCAGCAAGACAATCGAAGACTATGCAATTTGTCCTGACCTGCAAGTAGACCTTGGGGTTCTGGGAAAGCAGCAGTTTGACCTGGAAAACAAGTTCAAACCCTTCACAGGCATGTTTACTCTTCTCCTCTCTTGCCCACTCCTAGTTCCAAATTGAGGGATTTGCCTTTCAAGGTTTTAATAACATGGGTCTTTATCTTTGGAAAGACTGTGGTCACCAAGCTTTGCACGCATTAATTAGCAGGTCTGGAAGTCTAGAGACCTGGGCTCTCTGGGCCCTGCTGGGGATCAGCTGGATGACCTTGGGTGAGTTGTTTCCAAATCTCTCGGCTTCAGTTTCCATACCTATACAACGAACAGCCTTGAGGAGAAGACCTGTAAGATCATGTTCATAGCTATCTTTTATTGAGCTTTCATTGTGTGCCAAGCTCTTCACATGCATTATCTCATTTTATGCTTACAGTAGCCCTGTGAGGGCAGCACTGTCAGTATTCACTTTTTCCAGATGAGGAAACAAAGGCTGAGAGAGCTTAAGTAACAGGCTCCAGGTCACATAGTCAGTGAGTGGTAAGCCAGGATTCAGACACAGGTGTGAATGATTCAAAAGCCTGGGCTTTGATTTCCTTTTCAGTAAAATCAACTTAGACCATTTTGGGGGCTAAATTGAAACTCCCTGTGTAGCAGCTGTGGAAAACATTTTGTTGTTGAATGACAAGTTTTGACAATAATTGATGGAATAAATGTTTATAAAATTATTCATATTAATAAACGAGGATGAGATGGGTTAGCAATGTGACTGGCATTTCAACTTTGCTCTAACATGTATTCTTTTCTCTGGGCTGCAAGTTTATGGGAGGCATTTTTTGTTTGAACCTACCCATAAGGAGCTGACAGTTGCATCCCAGCAAAGAGGAAGGGGTGCTTTGGTACATTTTGAAGACATTCTTAGGGTTTAGAAAACACCAGTAGAGAATTTCTTAAACACTTCATGTTTTGAAAATATTCAGACCTGTGAAAATTCAACAACAAGAACAATACTTAGTTCTTACATTTGTTTTATTCCTTTAGCAGGGCATGTGAAAAGTAATTCATTAAAAATTATTTTCTCTGCTTTTTACTAATATGTCTTGATGGCAAGGGGCCTAGAAAAAGTAAAATAAAGTAGGTGTTACATTTTCTGTTTTTTTTTTTGTTTTTCCGGTACGCGGGCCTCTCACCGCTGTGGCCTCTCCCCTTGCGGAGCACGGTCTCCGGACGCGCAGGCTCAGCGGCCATGGCTCACGGGCCCAGCCGCTCCGCGGCACGCGGGATCCTCCCGGACCGGGGCACGAACCCGTGTCCCCTGCATTGGCAGGCGGACTCTCAACCACTGCGCCACCAGGGAAGCCCTCTGTTATTTTTTGACACCAAAATACACTTCTCATGGAGACTGATAGGGGATCAACGTGGCAGCAGAACAGAGTTTAGCATCAGGCAAAACTGTCGAAATTCCCCTCTGTGCCCCATCCCAGCTGTGTGGGCAAGTTACTTAATCTTTCAGAACTTGAACTTGCTCGTCTATAAAATAGAACTGATAACATTTACCTCTCAGGAAATTTGTTAGTATTGAATAAGAGATCGTGTATCGGCCCTGGCACATTGGAGCTGCTCCATAAATGTCCTTTTAAAATAGCAATTGCACATTTACAGCAATATGATCATTTCAGAGGAGAATATTTCTAATTGTGTTTAGTTCCTCCATCTTTAATGTTGCTTGTTCTCACAGTGGAAATTGTGGATTCGGTGGAAGCTTATGCTACGATGCTGAGAAGCATCTTTGATTTCAATGCACTGAAAGAACTGCTTTCTGGTCCAAACCGATTAAAGATCCGTATAGACGCCATGCATGGAGGTATGGAGCCATTTGTTTTCTGTTCCCTTTGCTCAAAGACATGAAGCAGCTCTCGACTTTGTGCATTATGATGCTTTAACAAACCTTTTCTTAAGACTCTCTCTGTTTGACGGTTTTTAAACAGTTACGTTGCAAAAATTTCAGAGTAATATTCACGCAGATAAAAATCTACTTGTATGCAGGAAAAATTCCTCATGGTAAGGTAGTGTGAAGGTCAGCGTTTCCACATTAAGCATCAGGTTTTGAGTAACAGGCAACTATTTTTGTGTACTCTCCCTCCCCCTCAGAAAATGCCTTACATTCTTCCTAAATGTCCCCCATCTATTTCCGAGGGGGCCTGTGGTTTGCTAGATGCGATAAATGTGCTCCTGAGCCCCACACCCCACTTGCCTGCTCCCACATACGCCTTTACTTAGAAGATGACCAGAGCAAGCTGAGGATTAAATTCAGGAACAACAGGATGTATGTCTCTCCCTCTTCTTCCTCTGTGGGTTGTGTGGCCAGGTCAGTAGAGAGAGCAGCTGTCACCGAACCAGAACCATGAGGTTCTCTTGCATGTAGGGAATTCCTGAGCACTTGAGTTGATTTGTTTTGTAATAATTTATAATTTTAGACTCTTTGAGTCACAGGAATTTTCCCTGGTGTTGGAATCCATCTACCTGCCTGGTTGTGGAAGACTTTCTGCCTGTGCTTGAACCCTTTCCGTGATGCTGTCCGGGCCTTCTGTTACACTGCAAAACCACAGTTAGAAAACTTCTCCTGGTGGGCTGAAATCTTCTGTCTCTGGAACTTCTCCCGTTGGGTCCTAACTTGCCTCTGGAGTCCCATAGAATGGGTCTCCTTCTTGATTCAGACAAAGGCTATTCTGATTTTTCAAAGCATTCAACAGACATGTATTGAGTAGCTACTACGTGTATGCTTGGGGTTAGGCAGGGGTTCAGTAGAGACTTTCTTCAAAGAGCTTTGCTATGCTTGGAGGGATGAGGTAGGTAAGAAACCAACCACTGCCAGGCCAGCAAAATGAGGGTTAGGTAGAATTTCAAGTATTCTCCTTGGGGTGTGGAAGAAGGCATAGTTTGACCGAAGGTATCAAGAAAGGTTTCCTGGAAAAAGTGGCAACCAACTCATCTTTTATGAAAGAAAGACGTAGGGTGGTAGAGAGTCAAGTGATGGTCATTCCCAGCTGAGGCAGTTGGCTGTAGCAAGTGCATGAAAGCTTAAAGGTAGAAGTCACATTAGGGGACTAAGCAGAAGCCTGAGCTGGCTTGAGAACGGAGCCTGTGATGGGGTATTTGCTAGTCGCTGCTGGTCACGAAGCTGACTTCTTTCTCCAGGCCTTCAAGTTGTTCCTCGAAAGCCTCAGTTGCTATACCCCTCACAGCTCTGGCTGCCTCGGCCTCATTCTGTGGTGTGTCAGTAGCCTCCTTAACAGGAGGCCCCTAATGGGAGACACGTATCCTATACCGTTCTGACCTCTGTCTCATATATTGGTGTCGGTACCTTCCTTGGTGAAAAAACATTCTCAGCATTTCAGAGATGAACATTCTTGATCGTTACACTAAGTATCACTGTAAAGTATGTGACTGGTTTTTCCTGTTGTTCATTGTTACTGTTTTTTGTTTGTTTGTCTGTATTCTTTTGATCAGTTTTTCGGATAGCTTGATAGAGGAGAAGGATTAGGGCTCTGAATCCTAGCTCCCATTCCTACTCTCTGTAAGTCTGGGCAAATAGCTTCCTCTCAGAACCTCAGTTTTCTTATCTATAAATTGGAGGAAATAATCGTAATACAAAATTTATAAAATGTGTGCTGGTACTGTTCTCAGTGCCTCGTATCTATTAACTCATTTAATTCTCACATCAACCCTGTTAGGTAGCTACTATTATTATCCTCATTTTGCAGGTGGGGTAGACGGAGGCACAGCAAAGAGATTAAATAGCTTTCCCCAAATGGCACAGCCAGTAATTGGCAGAGCTGAGATTTGAACCCAGACACTCTGATTCCAGAGTCCAGGTTCTTAAGCACTACGCTGTACCACCTTGTGGGCCTTTTTTGAAGGAGTGAGTGAGAAAACAGTTGAGAAGCACCTGGCACAGGTGTGTAGCAGGGCCTTCATAATGGTTCGCTCCCTTCCCTTTCCCCACTCTTTCCTTCATCAAATGGCCTCACCCTTTCCAACCTAATCTCTCAATATTCCTGTTTGTAGAACTTTCTACTCCAGACTTATCTCCCCACAAACCCTTGAATACAGTTTGCATGTTCTCTTTGCCATTCTCCCTAGAACACCTCCACCTTATGTAGTAAGTCCTCACCTCCTGTAGTAAGTTTTATTTTCTGGTTCTTTATTTCACGCTCTGCATAGTTGTGGGACCGTATGTGAAGAAGATCCTCTGTGAAGAACTCGGAGCCCCCGCAAACTCAGCAGTTAACTGTGTTCCCCTGGAGGACTTTGGAGGCCACCACCCTGACCCCAACCTCACCTATGCAGCTGACCTGGTGGAGACTATGAAGACAGGAGAGCATGATTTTGGGGCTGCCTTTGATGGAGATGGGGTGGGTACAAGTGTTTTTAAGTGAACTCTGATGCAGGTCAGGCCTGATCCTAAAGATGGGGAAAAAGCAGACTGCTTCTACCAGGCTCTGTGGGCCTAGGAGTGCCAGTCAACCTCCTTCATTGCACCTGGAGTCAGGGCTCAATTATTAGAAGACCCTCTTGAACAGAATGAGTCCTTGAAATGGAACCCATGTGTTTAATGTCTGCTAAGAGGGGCAGGGTAATTGGGGCCTGGTTATGATGTCATGACTGGTGCTTCATGAACTAGTTGGGTTCTAAGTACCTGTCCTGAGGTAGGTTTTTGCTCTAAACGAGCAGTTAGCTACTTAATCTCTGGAAAGGGTCTTGGCCTTATAATATACCCACCTGTTCATTCACATCAGCTGAAAGATGAAACTATAATGAGAGAATTAACATTTTATTCTTTAGCTACAATTAATATTTTAAATGAACACGCACTTCTATTTACATTCGTGAGTATATGACAGACGAGGAGGGAAACTGTCTTAGGTTTGTATACTTGATATCTCAGAGGTAGTAAACAGTACACATATTTACTTAGTTGAAAATATATTTTGGTGGTTGCTATTATTCTTTAACATCATCTAGAATTCATTGTTTCCTAAAAATAGATTTTCCAATATCAAAATTTGGGGACATTAAAAGGGTGCCTAGCAGACATCATTTGCAATGCATCTTTCTGTGGCAGTGCATGATGGGAGTTTTTCCCTCCATACTCTCAGTTACTTGAGTACTTCTGGTATGTCAGGCACCAGGAGAGCAGTGAGGTGGCAGCATGTTCTGTTGGGTCCTGCACCACATGGAGGACCCAAGATTTAGAAGCCTTTCCTTGAGGAAATCTGCTTTGTTCCTTGAAGGATGCCTGGTAGACCTACCAGACTCTAAACAGCCCATATTTCCTCTCATTGTTATCTCTCCTCTCTTTTGGGAGAGAAGAGAGGTGATTAGTTCCAGAGTTTGGAAAAGGTCAGGGAGATTACAGTCAGCTGGCCTCTGGAGGGAGAACAGAGGATTCGGCCCAGAAGGAGTTTGTGCTTCCACTTTAATTTAAAACAGTTTTAGCTGTTTGGCACGGAGGTACCATTGGCCCAGTGGTACTGTACAGATCCATTAGGAATAAAATCCAGTGTTTAGAAGCCAGTATGAATAAATGTATCATAGTTTTCAATTTTATGAAACCTCCATGTAAGATAGTTTGGTTTCTTCAGCACTTTGATTAAAAGATCTTCCTTTGAATTCCCCTTCTCCTAAAGGATCGAAACATGATTCTGGGCAAGCATGGGTTCTTTGTGAACCCTTCAGACTCTGTGGCTGTCATTGCTGCCAACATCTTCAGCATTCCATATTTCCAGCAAACCGGGGTCCGCGGCTTTGCACGCAGCATGCCCACCAGTGGTGCCCTGGACCGGTACGTCTCTCCATTCCCTTGGCTCCCACCAGGCCCTTCACAGTGCTGGGAACATCCTTCTTTCCTTTTCAGCTAGGGCATCTGATGCATAGTATGTGCTATGGAAGTGTTTATTTTATGAAGGAATGGATGAACTTTTTTCTGAATTGATTGTCCCCCCTCTGTGCTCCCTTAGCACCCTGCATTTCTTCCATCCTGGCACTTATCACACAGTGTCCTGATAGCCTGTTTACTTGACTATCTGCCCTGTTAGACTAGAAACTTCTACAGAGAAAAGAATGTCTTATTCACTGTCCTAAACTCTTCCTGATCATGGTGTGCCTCACACACACACACACATACACACACACCTCATTTTTAAAAATGAATAATTGAATGTTAATGAATAAATGAATGGATAGCACTTCGTTGTAGTCAAGACATCATTCTAGAGACTCACTTTCCCTTAGCAGTGTACGCAGAGTTTGGGTGAAAGAGCAGTTTGATGTAAGATCAGTGTGTCAGCAGAACTTTCAAAAAACATTCCTCATCCAGCCCCCATCAGATGCCCATACACACACAAGCATAGTAAATGTTCATTTATCCAAAATCTGAGTAAACGTAAAGCTAAAATAGTTTAAAAAAATACATTCAGTTTTTGAGAAAGGCTGTACCAGTGACAGTAAACAGTTGATATCTCTGACTTGCTTATTTATTGATTGATTGTATTTCATCTCACTTGCAAAGGCTTTAGGGTAGCTTATGGGATCACATCTAAAACATCTGAAAAATATAAGTTATAAATGAGGACCAACCAGGGAGAGTATTAACTAGACCATGTTAGGTGTCCAATAAATGTTTCCTGAATGAATAGATAAAGAACAAGTGAATGAATAAAAGGTCGAGGCCAGGGAGGAAAGCAGAATGTATGTATCTAGGAGCTTACAATCATAATTAATATTAATTGAACATTACCTTATGCTAGACACTAGATATGTTTTAAGTCATTTAATTCTCAGACCGACCCCATGAAGTAAATGCTATGTTTAACTCCTCTTTACAGGTGGGAAAACAAAAGAACAAAGGAATTAACTAATTTGCCCAAGGTCACCCAGCTAGTAAATGATGGAGCAGAATTTGAACCCAGAACCTTTGCTCCCAACCACTGAGCTATACAGTAGTTTTCTATTTCGTGTGTGTGTGTGTGTGTGTGTGTGTGTGTGTGTTATAGAACTAGTTCTGACTTCAGCTAACAAAGTAATGGCTAATATTCATATAGTAGTTTGTAGTTGACAAAGCGCCTTTTTACATTCACCATCTCAATTGATCCTCATAGCAGTCCTTATTTTAAAGAGGAGGAAACCAAAAGAGTAGTTAGAAGTCTTGCCCGGGACCCCACAGCTACGTCAGAGCTAGAATTAGAGCCTGGTACTTCTGCCTTCACATCCGCCATCCGAAGTCGTGAGCTGGTGTGTGGCCACGCTCTTGTACATTAGACTGATCAGGTCCTGAAATACCTTCTGTCTGATCCAAAACAGTTTAATTCCAAGTTCTGAAAAAATTGATAATCCACATATAGGATGACAATGGAAAATACCTCATTACCCAGAAAAAAGTTCACTGTACTTTCACAGGTTTCAAAATCATAGATCTAATTTTCCTCAAATAATAGAATTGAAATATGATATTGTGTTTCTAGTGATAAGACAAGCATTTTGGAAAGCAAATCTCACTAAAAGAGTAAATGAAATGTAGGTAACTTTTCCAGTTCAAAGGGCAAGGGTTTAAAAAAACAGTCACTCAAAGGTTTCAAACAGGCTAAGGATAATATAGGGACAGGTAAAAGATATATTGCAGGGGACAGGGGACCATGCATCAGTATGGATGCAGCTGGTGCACATGGGAGACCGCACTGGGCACTGTCCTTGGGGGCCCTTCCAGGGAAATGAAAGGAGCACTGACTGGGCAGCTGGATAGCAGGCATTGGTCATCCTGGCTGTGTGACCTTGGGCTGATCACATAACATTCTGGGTCCTGTTTCCTTCTCAGTAAAATACTGACCTCCCAGACCCAATATTCTATGTCTCTATGACTATAGGTGCATCAAAACATCACTCTTTTATTCACTATGGAATGGTTATAAATACTGTCTGTATCCAAAACATGTGGGTTTAAATGGCCCCCCAAACAGCCTTGCCCATTTTGCCACTGTTCCTTCTTCTAAAATGTTACTCAGTGACCTGAATTAATTCTTTCTTCGTCCTCTTTTCCCCCCTCCTCTGACTCCACATATAATAGCACATTGTGTGCAAGTTTTCTCATATGATTTTTCACCAATCTTAGAATTATGTGTACCTCTGAGGAATACTAAATGGGACCCTTGATACAATAATGGTTGCTGTTTTCCATCCCTCACATGGCTATGCTAGCAGTCCTGCTGTGATGTAACTTTGATTTCATGCCTTTGAAGGGTGGCTAATGCTACAAAGATCACTTTGTATGAAACCCCAACTGGCTGGAAGTTCTTTGGAAATCTGATGGATGCAAGCAAACTGTCCCTTTGTGGGGAGGAGAGCTTCGGGACCGGTAAGTGTGCAGTCCTGAGCCACTGATTTCTTTCCTGTAAATGCTACTTGCGGTGAAAGAAAGCTTAGACTGCTAAAGGCAGCACTGAAATAGCAACAGTAGCTGATGTGTCCTAAATCAAGATACAGCTTATTTATAACAACCCTGATGTAGTGTACACATTTGAAAAGCAATGAGCACGTTCTGCCAGGGAGGGCTAATTTTACTTTCAGAGGATCACGTCTACTGAGGCAGGAAGTTTGATCCTTGAGTCTGTGGGGATTAAACAGAGTGATAAACACATTTTTCTTCCCTCGGTGGTCAAGGAAACCTTTATAAATGTTTTCATTTCTAGGAAGAATATGGTGGAGCGAGTCAGTTTCTTGTTTTTATTTAAGAGAAGGTTTCACCACAGCATTACATCTTCCTCTTTAATAGGCACATGTTTTCCGTAGCAACAGATTGTGATTTATTAAGGTTAAGTGGAGGGAGACCATTAGGGTGGTACTAAGTTGCTAGGTGATCAAGAAGTTGACGACAAGGATCTATATGTAAATTGTGGTATGATGAAAGAGTAGAACATGGTACGCTTTGGGAGATGTCCCAAGACCCCTAGATCCCACTTTCTATGCTCTCTCTCCTCTTCTATGTCTGTCCAATATCGACCTGAATTCCCACCTCCATGACCTTTCCTGTAACCCACCCTACATCAGTCTCTTTCTTTTCTAAATATTCATTCAGGCGTGTGGCCCTTTCCCTCGTGTTGTCTCCAGCAGCCAGGTTACAAGGTACTTCAGTGGCCCTATTTCCTCTACCCAATATTTTGAAGTAAAAGGACCAGTCCTCTGGGTCCTTCAGTACTATTCTTCCATCCTTTAGCAAAGAAAAGATCAAAATCTAGCATTCTATCAGCCTTGCCATTAAGTTGCAAGTCATGCTAGTTAAACAGAATAGAATGCTGATTTCTTTTCCTACAAGTCCTAGGGCAGGGTGGGTAGAATGAGCTGGTAAATTTGAGACACCCATTGACAAAACTCTAAGCGGTTTAATATCCTTGAGGGAGTGGCAATACCTCTTGGTAATGAATTGGCATGATGGAATTGGAGAGTATTAAGGAAGATGGATGAGTCTGGGGGGTTAAACAATGTCTACAAAGTAGGCTACATGATTTCCCAAGGTTCTAGGTCTTTGGTAAGAGGTAACAAGCCTACTGCTTAGTCCTTTCCTACCTCATAAAGTATGGATGGTGCCATGTTACTCCATGGGATACTAGATGAATACCCAATGGACCTGTGAGGTGGTCTTCTCCCATGAAATCTCCTCAGTGTTATCCAGTGCAGACTTGGTGTCAATAATTCTTCCCTATGGATGAAGCTGTCTTTGAAGGCAGGCACCATGTCTAAACCTTTGGTTTCCTGACCCCATGTACCTATTTCAGTGCTGAGCCTAGCGAAAAGACAAAAGTCTAGAACAGGTCTTTCCAGGGTGTTTGGATGTGTGGAAAGATACTAGTTCCATGAAAGAGTTCTGAGTTCAATACAGATTGGGAAACTTGGAATATACCTTTCTGTCTTGGATATTCATGATGATATTATCATTTGAAGATTCCAAAGCATTCTGCTATAAGGAATCCTGTTTGTACAGTTTTACCTAAGCGTAGTTAACTGCGATATCTCTTCTTTGTGGTATATCTAGTAACATATTGCCCCACAGAACCATGTGGGTAGCATTGGTCAAGGTGTGTCAGAGTCCTAGAGCCAAGTAGCCAACCAGATGTTGACTGGCTGGGAAGAGGCCTGAAGACAGGACGGCACAGGCTGCTCCTCCCTCGCATGACAGGCCTTCAGACGCCAGAGGGCAGTTCTCAGGTCCTCTCTTCTCTGGCCACCCAGCCCTAGTCCTCCAGTTATCCCTCACTTCACGTTGGTTATATACCCAGCATGAGTTTCTTGATGCTTCCCTGTTCACCAATGCCCTTTGAAGAAGATCATGTCTAGAACTGAGCCCAAATCCTCCAGGGTTGACCTACCAAGTAAAGAGTAGATGAGATGACTACTTCTAGAAAACTGGGCCCTGTAGTTTTCTTGATGTAACTTTCATTTATGTTAGCTTTCAGGACATTTCATGATACTGTTTAACCCATGTAATGTTGTAGATAATTAAACCCCCTTGAGCTTTTACTTAAGAACATTTGCCAAGAAAAGTCCCCATGTTATGTTTGTGGAACTGATTTCTTTGAACCCAAGTATTAGATTTTAAATTATTTCTTGTTAAATCTTGTTCTTATTTGTTTACTTATTAACCCACTCATCAAATACTAAGTACCAACCATGGTTTTATCTTCCCTTTGATATCTTTTATATCAAAAGAGAGAATTCGTCATAAGAACAATCCACAAACTCATTCTCTCTCTCTCTGATAAAAAGACAATTGTTCTGCAATATTTCTGAGGTAAGCATTTTAAAAAACCAGGCCACATAGCCATGGGTCTCCACTGCTGAGTGAGTGCAGCTGAACTTATTTAACTGAACTTCTGATCTCCTTATTTATAGAGGAGTTAATTTCCACCTACTATGTCCCTTGTTGGCAAATGCTTCCAACGGTTCCTCTACAGAGCTTCTCAGGATGGACGTTAGTGATTCTACAAGCTTTGAAATATTTGAATTCTGTAGCTTAATTGAGTACAGGGTCATTTATTTGTGTATTTTTCTAGGCAAGAGCAGAGGCAATTTCTCAGGACAGCCTCCCTAACCTTCCAGAGTGGGTCAAATCCCCTTATCATTGGACTTCATGGTACCGCACACTTCTTCCTTGCACGTATTACAGCTGTAACTTTACGATTATTTATGATTACTTGATTAACGTCTGTTGGTTCCACTAGATCGTAAGCTCCATGAGGACAGGAGTCACATCTGTCTTGTTCTCCGTCATATCCCCAGAGCCTCCTATAAATTCCAAAATTGACCAGGTGCTCAGCAAACACTTGTTGAATGAATGGGAGAACACTCTCTTCACTTGGCATCCTCCATTCAGTCCGACAGAATCCTGCTGTTGGAAAGGAAAGAAACTTGAAACATTATCTGACATACTTTTCTGTGTGTTGCTGGAGTCATAAACAACCAGTCAGTGCTCTTCTGCTTAAACACCCACCTCTGTGGAGAAGGCCCACCTCACCTCTGGCTGCAGTCTGGGACTCTTGTGGGGACTCAGCATCATTCCCACTCCATAGTCCACAGCTGAGGACCCAAGGTCTTTGTGAGACGAGATGACCTTTCATGAAAGAAAAGGAGAAGTTTACTGGCAAAGAGGTGCATAGGAGTCAGACTTCAGAACTGGCTCACCAAATAAAACAAACCGCTAGCATTTTAAAAGCACAAGCCAGGCTTCCCTGGTGGCTCAGTGGTTGGGAGTCCGCCTGCCGATGCGGGGGACGCGGGTTCGCGCCCCGGTCCGGGAGGATCCCACGTGCCGCGGAGCGGCTGGGCCGGTGGGCCATGGCCGCTGGGCCTGCGCGTCCGGAGCCTGTGCTGCGCAACGGGAGAGGCCACGGCGGTGAGAGGCCTGCGTACCGCAAAAAAAAAATAAATAAATAAATAACTAAAAGCACAAGCCATAATCTGACTCTTACCAAGTATATGTTAGTCTGTTTATGGTGGAGAAACAGCAACTGTCTTACATGATTACTGTAGCCACCAAGGCTATGACACTTCCTGAGACATCAGCATTGCAAATGCCAGGGATAAAGGTGTTTTTGTTAGGGCACCAGAACTAGACAGGGTGAACCTGTTGTTTTTGGTTGATCTCACGGAGCAGTTATTTTCCCCCCTGACTGTGGATGCTGATGCACTTGTTTATGCACAAGGGTGGAGGGAAACCTTGAATTCTTGGGAAATTGGGAAGGAAATAGAAAGTGAAGTCACTGAATAGAATAGAATGTCACTGCTTTTGAAACTCTTCCTTGGGAAAAGTGGGGGGTCTTGGGAAAGAGGGATAGGAAACCAGGTTGAGGATTAACTTGGTATCATGTGGAAATATGCCAGTAAATTCTGATCTGGCTGGGTCCAAAGGTTAGCAATATTTTTCCCCCCATCCCATCTTGAAAAGGTCCTAGTGATGATATATTATATAGGAGTGATATCTTGAAGAAGTACAGCATTCATGCTTCGCAGATTTCTTTTAATTTTAATTTCTTATGAAAAGTCCTTCGTATGTGTACTTCTTTTCATCAACTCATTCCTCAAATGTTTATTGAGCTTTGACTGTATCCCAGATACTGAATTAGGTTCTGGGAACACAGTGTTAAGCATAACCTCCCTGTGGAGGACTCTGTGGAGGCCACATTTAGGGAAGGAAATCGGACCCTGGCCAGGCTATTACAAGTGTAACAGAAAGTGATAGAAACTGAAGTACAGGATGCTCTGGAAACTGTATAGTCAGGGCGCCTAACCTGGTTCTGTGGTGTAGGGGATTAGATGTCCTATCTACTTCTCTGCCTGCCCTGATTTGCCTACCTACTGAGTACATTTTCCTGTAGGTAAAGCCCCCGCAGGAAGGTTAGAGCATCCCGTCTCTGGAAATTTCCCAGGCAGAACACCCCAGTAGAACTAGGCTGATACCCTAATTATAACTAACTCAGTTAAACTGTTACCTGCATGTCTGTCTCCCTCATCTGTACATCTGTGCTCATCTGTGAGGGCAGGGAACGTATCTTATTCATCTTAGTATTTTCTCATATACTTGGAACATGGTAGGCACTGATTCAAATTTGTTGAGTATCAAATGGAGTTGGGGTTAAGACACGTTTCCTGCCTGTCAGGTGCTTACCAATTTCCTCCAAAGGAAACAAAGTTCCAGGGGCAGTCATGAAGCAGCGCAGGATGAATTGATAAATGGAAAGTTTGGAGGTTGCTGAGGAGGAGCCCCCTTGAAGGCCGGAGTGGTCTGGAAAAGGCTTCCTGAGGAGCTTATCTGCCCTTTCACAGGGAAGTCAATTGTGCAGTGGAAGCCAAAGAGGACAGCACTGTGGACAGAGCAGGCCTGCTGGACCGCCCAGCCAGTCAGCTGAGGTCTGGGCATTCTCTGGGCAAACCTGTATTGAGAGCTGACTGCACGCCAGGCACGAGCCAGGGATACAATTCTTGGCGTAGGTTGGGGTAAGAGCAGATAGGGTGTGATAGAATAGGGGTAAGGACAGAGGGTAACAAGTAAGGCATCCTAGATAAGGAGGAAGTTGAAAGTAGTTGCAGGAGATGTTAGCCAGGCTAATAGGTATATGTGGGGTGGACATTTCCAGGCATGTTTAGGAGATTGAAGGAGAGATAGAGATGGTCAGAGAAAGAGACAGAGGCAGAGAGACAGAGGCAGACAGATGGATGCTAGAGTTTTCAGAGAACTCTGTGGAGCTCTTTTTCTGCTGCCGTGGTCCATCCACAGGCCTTGGCCTGGCAGAGGCAGGAGCCCAGGCACTCCTGAGATGCTCATACTGGTAAATGAAACCTAATCCCTAAACTATTGGCTCTTGGCTCCCTGAACAAAGGTTGACATTTTTCTTGGCTGAGACCAGAGTGTGCCCTGACTGAGCAGAGTTTATACATATCACAAGGTGCTGATTAAGCCAAAGTCAAGTGACAGGTGTTTGAAGATGCTGAAAGGGCAGAATCCCCATAGGCTTAGTTGGTCCCTGACCTGGACTAACTATGAAAAGACCTGAGGCAAAACTCCTGTCAGCTAGGATCAGTGGTGCTTGCTGATAGTTTTCCCTTTCCTTACACTTCAGTGGGATTAGCTTTTTTTTTTTTAATTAAAAAAATGATACCAGTAATTCACATTCATAACTGGAAAAAATTAGATAAGGAAGAAGAGAAAAGCACTGTAATCACACTGCCCAGAAAAAAAGAACATATTGGGTTATATTCCATTTTCTTTCCCAATATGTAGAGTTAAGGGACGTTATTTTTTTTTTAACATCTTTATTGGAGTATAACTGTTTTACAATAGTGTGTTAGTTTCTCCTTTACAACAAAGTGAATCAGTTATACATATACATATGTTCCCATATCTCTAGGGACGTTATTTTTGAAAGCTTAATGAGGTAGTAGAAAATGTTCATTTTCCCTAAAAGTTTTTTAATTTTCCCTTATTAATAATGGTATCTTGCATTTATATTGTACTTAACAATTTATAAACTATTTCCACTCTCTATTGCAGTAAAGTCTTAAAATTGTGTGAGAAAGGTGGCATTATCCCCATTTTACAGTTGAAGAAACTGAGGCTTGGAAAAGTTAAGTGACTTGTCCAAATTCAAGCAGCTTATAAGTAAGTTTCAGATTCAGGTTTTCTGACTCTTAAGCATAAAACATTTTCCATTGAACAACAACTGCCACAACTGCAAAAACAACAGTAGCTTGAGAAACACATACACACACCATTGCCTTTTTTCACTACTGACTTGTCATCATTCATTAGAACCCTAAAGAAAATGAAATTTACCCAGGCTTCCTGAGTATTAGAGTTACCTAGAGTTTTGATACATCCAAGGTGATTAGTGAAATTAATGAGAATTTTCAAAGAGACTGGGGATTGTGTAAATGGAATAGAATATTTATTTATATTATCCAAGGCAGATGATTTGTTTATAATATTAGGTGTGTGATTTAGTTATCTCCAAGTAACTTGGTCAGAGTTGGGTGAGATTTTTAGATTTTATTGTCATTTCTACATAAAGGAAAAAGCCAATTCATTACTTAGAATAGGAAAAGCACAAAGGAACACTGCCCCCTATGCTTTCAGTCTAGCCACCTCCCTTCCGCCTCTCCGCACCCCACCCCCAAGAAAAAAGAAAGAAAAAGGAAGGAAGGACAGAAAAAAAACCAAACCTAGGGGCTCACAGATGAATAATTCCAAGCTGTACACTTCTGTCATGAATTCCCAGTATACTGGGGAAGCTGCCAGGATCTTACTGCTCAGGGTAAACTATTGCCAAAACATATCATCATTTGCAAAAGCTGTAGGAGCCAGGGAGCTAACGTTCTGTTCCTTGAAATAGCACTAAAGGCAAATAAAAGTCCATAGCTAATAAAATTAGGTTAACATTTCTTAAATTTGTTATATAAAGTGCTAAAAGTATTGCCTGATATTTCTAGTTTGCCAGCATCCAGGTTTTGAGAACTGCTGTTTCTAAAAGTAGTGTCTTACTGAAGAGGGACTCTTTTGGGGGAAAAAGTTGTATATTTTTATGAACCAAAAAGAAAAAGAGAAGATGTTGGAGTAGATTATTAATTGATTAATTCATTTATGAACTCCTTCACAATTAGTTATTTAATATATTCCATGTGCTATGCTAGCCACCAGACTAAGTTACAAGGATATAAGAGATGCCTCCAAGACATACATGGATAGTGGGGTAAAGGCTCATAAATAGATGGCTGAGGCTCAAGGAATATGGCGCCACACCACATGTTTTGAGCAGTTGCTATACAAGAAGAACAAGTAGCTCATCACTGTCCAGGGAAGCTGGGAGCTAGTCTCAGATAGGAGAGGACATTTGAGCTGGGTCTAAAAGGATGAAGAGAGGAAGGAAACAAACCTACCTCATGCCTCATCGCCAGCATTGTGCTAGATACTCTCACAGTCGTAAGGAGAATAAGACCCAGTGGGAAGTCAAGGACAGAGAGGTACATAAAAAAATTCAAGGCATGATAACATGCAAAACATTATTAGAGGGATTGTATCGAGTCCTATTCAGAAATCAGAAAGTAAAGCTCAATATCGTCTGCTGTTTTTAGAATAAGGAATTTAGGGCTTCCCTGGTGGCGCAGTGGTTGCGCGTCCGCCTGCCGATGCAGGGGAACTGGGTTCGCGCCCCGGTCTGGGAGGATCCCACATGCCGCGGAGCGGTTGGGCCCGTGAGCCATGGCCGCTGGGCCTGCGCGTCCGGAGCCTGTGCTCCGCAACGGGAGAGGCCATAACAGAGGGAGGCCCGCGTACCACAAAAAAAAAATAAATAAATAAAAATAGAATAAGGAATTTAAAGGCAAAAAAATGAGAGTTCTGTTCCCCATCAGGCTCTTGGGAAAGGGTCTCCATGCATATAAGCACATCCAAAGGAGCCAATTTGTTATTTTTGATAAAGAGTTTAGCAAGGACCTTAGCAGGAGACAGATGTGCCATAGTTTATTTAACCAAACCCCTTTTGGTTAAAGAAAGATATCCTAGAATTGGAGTTCCTGGATCCACAAGTAGGTCCATTTTTAAGCCTTTCATACTTTTTGCCAAATTGCTCTCTGGAAGGACTGTACCCCTCACAGCAGCAGCATGTTGGAATCCCATTTCCCTTATACCTCCCCTGATGCTAGGTGTTCTCATTTTTAAATCTATGGCCATTTATCAAACAAGCAGCAGTTTCTTATTGTGGTTTTAACTTTAATTTGTCTTCTTAAAAATAATACAGCTTTTTATTATGTAAATTGGGTACCTATATTTATTCTTCGATGGATTGCCTATTTATATCCTTGGCCTGTTTTTCTATCAAGATTTTACTTTTTTCTTATTAATATATAAGAACTTTTTCTATATTGAGTGTTTTAAATATCTATTTTATATTGCAAATGTGTAGTTTTTGTTTTTTTTAGTTTACCAATGGCCTTTTCATTTTATCTATAGTAGTTTTGCTGATAGAAATGCTAATTTTTAAGTAGAAAAATACATAGATTTTTTTATTTATGAATTCTGAATTTATATGCATTTGCCATCTCTAAGATTTAAAAAAATTATATACATCTTCTAATATGTAAAGGTTTTCAGTTTTTATATTTGAATGTATAATTCATCTGGAATTCTTTCTGTATGGTGTTTTATAGGGAAAAAACTGATTTTTTCACAACTGTTTAGCTAGTTAGACAAATACTACTTAAAAAGTAATCCATTCTTTCCTACAGCCTTAAAGTGACACCTTTATCATTTATTCAAGTCTCATATTTGTTTGGGTCTCTTTCTGGGTGCTCTCTTTTGTTCCGTTAAGCTACCAGACTATTTTAGTTTTTAAAAATTCACAGTGGTCATGTTCTTTTGTTTTTTCCACTCACATTCATACTTCATAATTGATACATCAAGTGCCAGCAAATTATTCCACTGACATTTTTATTGGAATTTACCTTAAATTTCTAAATTACTTTGGGAAGCATCACCTTGTTTTCAGTAGTATGTGACTTTATTCAATATGTGGTTTCTTCCATGTATTCAAGTTCCTCAGTAAAGTTTTATGACTTTTTTGGTTGGGTCATATTTACCGTTGAGGAGTTTATTCCCAAGTATTTTGGAGAAATCACGTTTCTCACAGCCGCATGCTGTCCCCCTGACCAGGTTCTGACCACATCCGTGAGAAAGACGGACTCTGGGCTGTCCTTGCTTGGCTCTCCATCCTAGCCACCCGCAAACAGAGTGTGGAGGACATCCTCAAAGATCACTGGCAAAAGTATGGCCGGAATTTCTTCACCAGGTAAGCCACAGCCTGGCTGGGTACAGAGGTAGCATGGGGAAGTGGACAGAGAGAATTCGAATGCATACAAATTCTTTCCTGTCTTAAGTGATAATAAAACCTCAGTTCCTTCAGCCTCTATCGGTTGGGGATTTTTAATATAATTCAGTCAAGGTCGAGATGAAGTCAACTTTTATGTTAGCCATAAAGAACGAGGCTTAAAATTTTTAGTTAACATATTCAAAAGAATGAATGTTTTGTCAGCCTTTTAAATGTACCTATCAGGTGGACATGATAATAACTTTGGATTTGGATTCAGAAGAATGGATTAGAATTTTATTTCTTCCCCCTAGTAGATTGGGAAGTCATTTAACCTCTTTCTGTACTCAGTTTTCTCATTTGTAGAAATGGAAATAACAGTCTAGCTATTGAGTGGATTAAATGAAATATGAGTCTGAAAGTGTTCTGTAAACTCTGGGACACTGAAAGTATGGAAACTTTTTCTGAAATTATGGAAACAATTATGCTTAGTCTAAATCAACTTTTCTGCCTCATTAAAATAGGTCCCCAAAGCCTGTGTAGTTATCAATACTTCATTCATTGATTCAATATATATTGACTGTGTACCTACTTTCTGCTAAGCACTGGCGATTCATCAGTGGACAAAATACTTAGAATAGTTAGTAAGTCTTCTTTACCATACATACTTCTATTTTTAAGAAGCATTAACATTTTTTTCCAGTTGTACTTTTCACTAATTTCAATTTGCCTTTCCCCCAGTAAGTGTAAAAATCTAATAATTTTTTTCCTGAACCTCACTGTTCTAATTATAGAAAATAAATGAGGAAAAGCATATTAAATAAATTATTTATGTAAGAAATACAGAGGTATTATTTGTCTGAACCTCAGTTGCCTTCTCTATAAAATAGGTGAGTTAGACAAGAGAATTTTTAAAATACATCACAGATTTAATGGTCCATGATCTTTGGATAGTCAGGAAAAGAATTCAACCTTCAGGAACTTGGCCTCCTTAATCAGAATCCTTTTTTTGACTTTGGACAAGGACATTGCTATCTTTCTCCCTCAGGTTATTCTTTTGTGGAAGGTATAAGTAGTATCTGCCACATGGTACCACACAGTAGCCCTGGTAACCAGTGCAAGAATCTCTACTTTCTAAGAACCAGAAAAATCTGGTAATTTAGAACAGCAGTCATGAACTCTCTAGAGCCTAAAGGATAATGAAGGCAGGACCATGTCTGTTTTTGTAATCCATGGTATCACCAAACACTAATTCATAGTGACATCGTGTAAATATGCTTTGAATAGATAAATGAATGAGTTAACAAACGAACAGTAACCAGAATGGAATAAGGTTAGGAGGGTTTGTTCAGAGAGGGTCACTCTTGAATCAGTTAGGAGTCTCCATCTAAAAACTATCTTAACATATTTTTATTAATTTCAAATAACTGCTAACCAAGTATTACAAATAAAGTCCTCCGAACCTGAATTTATGGTTAGTTAAGACTCCGTTATACCCTCCATTTATTTAACAAAAGTGCTTTTTGCATGCATTGTTTCACATCAGCTTCGAAAACAGTTATTGATAAGGCAACTGACATTCTAAGACATGAAGCAGCTTTCCCATAGTTGCACAGTTAGTAACCAATAAAGGCTGGGTTCATAGCTTGTTCTGTCTGATTCCAAAGCCCAGATTCTTTCCATTATACCCCTCTGTGCCTAGGATTTATAGAACATTTCCCTCAAACACCCAAAGGTCACAGATGTAAAGCACAAACACCTGGTTGTAATTTTTTGCTGTTTATCATTTTAACTGGGGGAAAGAGCTGACTTCAGGATTAAGGGGACTGCTGTCCTTGATTCATAGAATCCTGGAGCCAGAATAGTTGGCCTTAATTCCCTGGTATTTCTTATGTCTCAGAGGTGTCTGCTTGCACATATCATATTTGTTTCACTATTGCAAATAAATATAGACTCTGCTATCTTGAGCCTCTAAAAAAGAACTCTCTCAAGAGGGTGTGTGCCAGTAGGACAAGAAAAGCCACCTGTAAGAGTCTTTAACCTCATAAGAAAGAAGTCAAGAACAATTCTTGGAGGAAAAGTAACAGTCATAGAATTTCATTTGTGATGTACTTTTTTTTTTCTTGGCCCTTTTGCATCCACACCAGGCCTCCTCTGTCAGGGTGAATGCTGTGGACCGGAATCCACTCTCACTGAGAGGAGGGAGGCATTTCAGGCTTCCCTGGTGGCGCAGTGGTTGAGAGTCCGCCTGCCGATGCAGGGGACACGGGTT
>NC_041217.1:130072899-130108394 GCF_002837175.3 Physeter macrocephalus | reverse complement strand
CCCCGGTCCGGGAAGATCCCACATGCCGCGGAGCGGCTGGGCCCGTGAGCCATGGCCGCTGAGCCTGCGCGTCCGGAGCCTGTGCTCCGCAACGGGAGAGGCCACAACAGTGAGAGGCCCGTGTACGGCAACAAAAAAAAAAAGGAGTTAGGGCTTAAAAAGAAAAAAAGAGTTAAGGCTTGGCTCCTTCCTTTGGTCAGTGAAGAATTGGCCTTACTTGAGGAAGCTCCTGTGGAGACTGGAACTCTCCTTATCGAAAATCTCAGCAGCCTCAGGCAGGTCCCAGACTGGGAGCCTTCCCAGCATTTATCCCAAAGAAGCTCCAGCAGTTTGGAAGAGTAGTGCCTGAGTCACGTGTGCCTTTGTGCAGATAACATTGCTTTTGTTTCTACGTCCTCGGGATGTGGTGATTAAATGTTAGATAATATCTCTCAAAAGCCTTTGAAGATTCTAAGAGCTTTATTCTATAGAAGAGCCAAGATGGGAGTTTTCTGCTTATTCAGAAGCTCCTAACCCTTTCCTGAAACCCTCCAAACCCTTCTTTTCATCCCTCGTCTGCTCCATCCCCAGAGAATGACACGCTCATATTTTTGCCAGCATCTTCTGAAGTTAGATGGTTTGGGGGTGGGCCAAACAAATGCTGTAGAAAGTGGTGATATAAGTTGGTGTGATCTGAAGTCAGCCCGCAGGCCTCAACCTTGTGGTTTCTTCCAGGTATGATTACGAGGAGGTGGAAGCCGAGGGCGCAAACAAAATGATGAAGGACTTGGAGGCCCTGATCTCTGATCGCTCCTTCGTGGGGAAACAGTTCCCAGTGGGAGATAAAGTTTACACCGTGATGAAAATTGATAACTTTGAATACAGTGATCCGGTAGATGGAAGTGTTTCAAGAAATCAGGTAGGAACAGACGTATGTGCAATGTGGGAGAGAAGCCTCGGAGCTTCGTCTCTGAAATCTCAAGAGAAAAAAGAAAAAGGCTTCTTGGTCATTTGTCCTTTGCTGCCCTGTTTTCTCGAGTGGCTTTCTGCTGAGTCACACATGATTTGCACAGGTACTCGTAGGGAAAATGGTTTTTGCCCTGATTCTACGCACACCCCTATGCCCTCATTCTGGGATTCTTAGTCTAGACTCCAGAAAGACTTTTACATTCTCCAGAATTCTATGCAAGAGGTCATGTTGAATGTGTGCACAGAAAAGAGCCCTAGAATCTTAAAAAGGTGGAGAACTGCTGCCTTAGACCTCAACCTCCTTCTTCTTCTCTCAAGAGCTTGTAGCAGAATGCCGGCGTGGCATGAGAGTAGCCTCTTCATAGACATTTCTGTGATATGTTCTGATTTCTAAAAAAGAAGAAAAAAATAGACAAGCCATTTGCAGACTTAGAAACATTCACTGTTATTACCTGTAGCACGTGACTCACAGCTGACCCTAACACTGCAGCGCGTAGGACGACATCACAGTTGAGACCCTGGACCGTGTCTGGATATGTACAGAACTGTTAGCATTTCCCTCACTGGGCGCCAGGCACCCAGGGTGCAGGCTGGGTCAGCCCTTCTCCAGGCTTCTCACTAACACCTGGGCCCAGGCTCCTCTCTCCTCTGGTTCTGTTGTTTTTGTCACAGAATGGACTCCTAACTTAGAAACAGAGATAATATAGAGGGAGATAAGATTATGCTATAGCTGTCCAGTTAGCTTTTTTTCTGATCCAGACCCAGATTTTTGTCTGGGTCCTTCTCAAGGCATCCAGCAGGCTTTGAAGGAGTTGGGCTGCAGGACTTATTTAAAGTCTCTCTCTGGAGAGCAGGTAGTGGACGAGTGGATGGAGCGTGGCCACAGTGACCCTCAGTGCCTGGAGTCTCCCTTTGTCAAAATTCTGGCCCCGTGGCTTTTCTTCCTTATGCTTTTTCACCATCTGTGAGAACTTTGGGTCTAGTATGGATGATCGTAAATGATGTCTGAGATAATTAGAAAAAGAGAGGCCTGGGGTGGAGGAGGGGGTGGGTGTAGGAAAGGGGAGGGTGGGGCCCAGGGGTGGGGGGCAGAGCAGAGCAGAAGATTTTGTGGTGAGGCTTCAGAGAGAGAACAGACCCTTAGGCAAAGTAAACCCCGACTCTGTGCTGCATCCAGCATGTACCAGGAGAGAGGGGGGATGCTGGGGTATGCATGGGAGGGGCGTCGGCCTGAGCACGGGCTCTGTGCTCCATGCTCAGAGGAAGAAGTCAGCAGCTCCACGTTTTATAATCAGAAAGTCTGAGCATTTAGATGGAAGACCGGGGAGGAGGGAAAATCTTCTGAAGTAGATATAGCATCTGCAATCAAGTGAAAAAAATTTAGAGGCTTCAAGTTGAAAGTTGTGGGAGAAGGAGGCCAACCCTGGTATGTGTCTAGAAAGCAGGAAATGGTAAACGGGTATTAACTGTATCCTCCCCATGTTGACTAAGTGCGAATGTACTCTGTGTATTTCATCTGCTGTCTTCAGTGCTGAGTGGCATAATTAAACCCTGGATTGGGTCTGGTGACGAATAGTAGATGAGAGGTAGTATCTTTCCTTTTGGTAGACCATCAGCTTTATGCAAAGTTCTTTTTATGGAAGAATTGACAGACTCATCAAGACTGAAGGGTCTTCAGATAACTGTCTTGCTCAGCCTTCTTACCTCAAGAGTCCCTAGCCTTTTTTCCCTGAATCAAGATTATTGAGGACAAGAGATGCGGCCAGAGAGGGGACGGGGAGGGCAGGAGATAGAGGGGCGGGGCTTGGCATTGCACCCACATGGGCCCTGCTTTGAGTCATCAGGCATTGGTGGAGACTGACCGCTGGATCTGGCTCAATAGGTCGGAATAGCTGGCCTCTGCCATTTGGGGCACATGGCCCCCTGTTCTATTTTGAGGCTATCCATCAGTGTTTTGCAAAGAGTTCTTCCTCTGTTTCACCTGAAACCTCCTCTGCTCTGGTTTCAGCCCATTCTGTCCGTGTTTCCCTCCTGATCTGGAAATCGGATTTCCGTATCTAGCATCTTATTTATTTATTAACTTATTTATTAGGCTTCAAACCGGAATGGTTAGTCCATAAATCACAGGGAAGCGGGATGGAGAGGGCAGGGCTTGTGTCAGCCAGCCTCCCCGGGATCCTGTCTCCCGCGTGACCCTGGGGATGCTTCTCCCCCATGAGACCAACCCCCATTGGCTGGATGCAGTGACAGGCTGACCGAGGGCAGACTCACGGGGCTCAACTGTGGCCGTTTCTCAAGGATCTAATCCTCCGATTGATCAAGTACGGATGAAATTAGATCTCCAAATAGACCCCTCATAATTTGTCAGCCTTCAATCTTTCTTCCAGCATGCGAGAAAAAAGAAACTCTGTTACCTTTCCCAGGGCTTGCGGCTCATTTTTGCAGATGGTTCTCGCATCATCTTTCGGCTGAGCGGCACCGGCAGTGCAGGCGCCACCATCCGACTGTACATCGACAGCTATGAGAAGGACGTCGCCAGGATCCACCAGGACGCCCAGGTAACGCCCAGGCCCTGTGGCCCGGCTAGTTCTTCCGTCGGAGGGAAGGGTAGTGGCTCCATCGAGCCTGTCATCACAACCCGTTTCTCAAATGATCAGACAGGTGGGCTCACTTTCCTCCACGTCTCCTTCAGTGCATCAGAAAACAATAATAGCCAACAATTATCTGAGCATTTTCTATTCACCAAGCTCTGTTCTAAACCCATTACCCAAATGGATATACTCATTTCATTTTCAAATCTGTTATCCTTATCTATTACTATCCCTTCTACAGATAAGGAAACGGAGGCTCAGAAAGGTTAAATAATAGGTAATAGGTTCACACGCCTGTTTAAGTGGCAAATTCAAGAGAACTAATCTTTAAAATCAGCCCCTGATCTGGTGTTCTGGTCTGTCACTGATTATTTGCCACTTTGCTTGGTCTCATCACCTGCCCTGGCAGAACATACACTGGCTCTAGATTTGGTCAGGGCTAGGGGATAGGCAGGGAGAGACTGTTTCTATGGCCCAGAAAGAAAAGTCTTTATGGGAGAGTCTTTAGACTCGCAACCTGTGTTTTGGGGTCCCAGCCCCACCCAGAGTGTCTCCAGTTGTATGTTAGAGTGAGGAGGGGCCCTGGGAGCCAGAGGTGGAACAGAGAACTTGGAGGACAGCCACCCAAATGGGGAAGCAGGGACGCCCAGGGGAGAGTTTCCCCACGTGCATTCCTTGTTTTGGGAACTGCTCCCCAGCCAGAGCTCCAGAGCCAAAACCAGTTTAGGAAGTGCTGGGGTACATTAGCCCCGTCTTAGCAGCTCACAACACACACCTCGCCATAAAGCTTGGAGCAGACTTGCAGTACGTATGCCTGTTTAAATAATGTTCGCCATGTCTATTCTCCCACAAAGCCTTTTTCCTTCTAACACCTAATTAGAATCCCGTGAAACTCATTTGGAAACCCCTGGCATAGTGATTTTGATCTCTGTTTTGGAGTTAGATCTTGTTTTAAATTCAGTTCCTTAATAACTGTGTGTCCCTGGGTAAGTCTTTTCAATGCTCTGAGCTTTGGTTTCTTTGTCTGTAAAATGGCAGAATACTACTTACCTCACAGAGTTGTTATAGGGATTTAAGGAGATGATGAAGGCAAAATTCTGAACACTGTGCCTGGCATATGGAATTAGCTTTTGAAGAAAAGTGGCCCTTACAATTGTTTTTATTACAAAAAGAGAGAAATGAGAGGATGCTTCACTTTTACAGTTTTTCCAGTGGCCAGGCAATTAGCTCCAGTTATCGCCAGATTGCTGTGGTGCTGAGACATCCCTAAAACTAAAATCAAAGGCGATGGTGTCTACACTGTAGAGCCACAGAATAATAGAGCAAGAGCAAAAGAGGAAGGAAGTTGTGTTTCTCTGTCTTAACACCTGACACATGGTAAATACAAAGAATGAGATGAGTGAGAGTTAAGTTTCGTCTGAACCATAGTCCTCGGGAAGTGGGAGGGCCCTGAAGGATGCAAGGTGCCCACATGCCCAGGTGTACCACCATTCTATCTGGGGACGTGCCTTTCCCTACTCTAGAGCTGCTGGGCCTCAGCCTCAGCACTTCTTTGGGACTGTTGGAGCCCCAAGGGGAATGGCAAGTGGTATGTCAGTGTGTGCAGTGGTTCTCCAACTTTCTTCCAGGTGCAATGAGTTGGTAGAGATTTAGATGAGGGAAAGCAACAGTGGTCAATAGAAAATGTACTACTCTTGGCTCTGCCCTTGAATCACTTGGTCTAAGCACTTCACTTCTTTGGGTATCAGTTTCCTCATCTATTAAATGGGCAGTTCAACTAGATACCTAGTTTTCTTTTTTTAATATTAAAATATTTATTTATTTAAGCAACAGCAGAATTCTTTTTTTCCCTTAAGTGAGAGGTAGATGGGAGGGTGGCGTATTTTGAAAAGACTTCTTTGGGTAGAGTGTGGGAAACAAATAGGAGGATGCAGAAGCGGATGTTGAGGCACAGTTGTTCCAGGTAAGAGAGAGGACTTGGTTTAGCGAGAGCTGTGGCACTGGAATGGAGAGAACTGGGTGACAATGGGAGAGAGGTAGAAGATAAGTCACTTAGACTGCTGGTGGGTTGGACAACAGGAATGTGAGGGAGGAAGGTGTCAAGAATGACTCCTGGTCATTCATTTGCTTTATGTAATAGATCATTGACTGAAATAGGGAATGCTGGACCTAGGTTTTTTTGTGAAGAAAGAACATGTCTTTGTTTTTAGACTTAGAGTTTGAGGAGCCTTTGGGTTATCGGAGTAGGCAATCAGACATGGGTCTGGAGCTCGAGGCCTCCTCAGGGCTGGAGCTATGGATCCGTGTCTAGAGAAAGTGATGGCGAAGGTTTTTCTCTTCGTGTCTCCCTCAGGTCATGTTGGCCCCCCTTATTTCTATTGCCCTGAAGTTGTCCAAACTCCAGGAAAGGACGGGACGCACTGCACCCACCGTTATCACCTAAGAAGACAGGCCAGATGCGGTACATCCCTCCACCCCAGGCCCTCCGAGTCATCTGATTGAAGAGCATGAACAGAAACAAAGTGTATTCACCCAGGCTTTTTAGGATTCGGTTTTTCCACTAACCAGTCGTTGACAAATGATACAATTCCAAGGCATTGCCAATTGATATGCCCGTAGGAGCCATGCAGGAAAGAGAAAAAAAAGGATCCAGGGGCTTATACTACTGTCAGTTCCTTTGCGTGTCCTCGTGCACCACTGGTGTGTGGGTGTTTGTCTCCTTAGCACCAGGTCCTGTTTACACGACAATGGAAGATGGAGGTTGAGCATCAGCTCATGAGGCTAATTTCCGTCCTTAGGATCCACCCGTGAAATGACAGTGCAAGTTCCTTTCTCCTTTGTGAGCTTTTCCCCCCATTTACTGTTTACATATAATCCAGCAAAATGCAGTTTCTGGTGCCTTCTCTCCAATCAGTTCTTTCCTCAGAGTGAGATGTACTTGTCTACAAAGTTCTGCCTTGTTCTGCAGCGTAGTCCCATTCACACAAATATTTTGGGATATTAGAGCAACCATTTCTATATGTCTTTTTTTTTTCTTACAAAACGCTCTTTTGATTTCAGAAATAAACCAGATTTTTTTAGAGGGGGTGGGTGGTATTGTATTTTGTTTGGATGTCCTAGCTAGAAAAAAAATGTTCTCTGTGCTTGGTTTAAAATTAGACTCAAGAACTATAATTTCAAATCTTAGCAGGGTCAGCTGAGCCCTGGCTCCTTCTGAGGTGGATAAATTAAGCTCGACATGGTTAACTTGGAACAAGGAAAAGGAAGATAGTTTTCAGGAGATCTTAAATAGCAAAGCACTGTCTTGTGCCCTGTGGTGATGAGATGCCACCCTGCCTGTTGAGGGGACAGAAGCAGAACCCTCGGAATCTGAGAGCAGGATTTCTGGCATTTGGCTGGAAATCTTGAGCCTGTTGGCATCTTATTCATCTTAGACTATATTCAGCCCACGAGCGTAACTTAGTAGTTAAAAGCATAGTCTTGGGAGCCAACAGACCTGAGTTTGGATCCCACTTGAGACCTTGAGTGATCTTGGAATGTCATTCTCCTTATCTTTAAAATGGGCTTGAAAAATAGTTCTAACTTTGTAGGATCATTGAGAATATAAAGCGAGTAAGTCTGTGAAAAGCCATGGGCACAGTATCTCATTCATGGTAGGTTATCAAATAAATGGGAACTAGGATTATGTTTACAATATTGTTTCTAGATTTTAAAGAATCGGAAAAACAAAAACTATAAAACAAATATTTGAAATGCATTTTATGGTTTGGAAGGCACTTCCCATAGTCACCTGCCGTATGGACTGTTGCAGAGAGACAGCCCAGCTCTGCACCCCTCCCCGACCCAGGGTGGAATCCCCATTCCAGGTGGCAGGGTCTTTATCTGGGGTGAGATTTCCAGTGTTGCCATTTAACAAGGGAGTCCAGCCCAGCAAACAGAACTGAGCTTTGACAGTGATGAGGTGAAGATGAATGCTTACTGAACATTAATCCTATGCCAGGCACTGTGCTGAGTGCTTTCCATATACTCTGTAAATGCTCCCAATAACTATGAGGTAAGTACTCTGAATATCCCCACTTTAGAGATAAGGTTCAGCTCATCATCCAAGCTCTCACCACGGGAGGGTGGTGGCATGTACCCCAGCAGGGCAGCCCTAGTCCTGCATGGTTTACCAGTGCTTTGTATTGCCTCTAGTACTAACTGGCTACTTCTCAACTACTTCTAACAGGTGGAAGAAAGGCGTGCAAATGCCCCTGTATTTGGTGATTAAAGGGTGATGCCTTGGGTGCCAGAAACTCTATTAATATCGGCATTGTTGTCCAACCCCTACCCTGGGGATTTGGATACCTGGGTGTATCAGTCAGCCAGGAAACATGTATTGACCACCTTAATTGTGAGATGCCTTGGGAAGGAAAGGATGTGTAACACACAGTTACTGCCCTCCAGCTGCCTGTGAGACTAGCTGGAGGAATGGAGTCCCACACAAATAGAAGGCTGTGTAGGACTCATAGACATAGAGAACAGACTTGTGGTTGCCAAGGAGGCGTCGGGGAGGGAGAGGGGTGGACTGGGAGTTTGGGGTTGGTAGATGCAAACTATTACATGTAGAATGGCTGAACAACAAGGTCCTACTGTATAGCACAGGGAACTATATTCAATATCCTGGGATAAACCATAATGGAAAAGAATATAAGAAAAAGAATATATAGATGTGTATATCTGAGACATTTTGCTGTACAGCAGAGATTGGCAGAGCACTGTAAATCAACTATACTTCAATAAAAAAAAAAAAAGAAAGAAAGACTGTGTAGGATAAGTGCCTTAGGAGTTGTGTAGGCAACACATGCTGTTAGAATCCAAATTTTCCAAGCGCCTCTTCTGTTTCAGAAGATGGTTTCCAGTAACCCTCCAAGCAAGACATTCTTGTGCCCGTTTTAGAGCTGAGGCAACTGAAACTCAACAGAAGCTTAAGTAATTTGCCCCAGGTTTTCAGCTACCATGTGGTAGAAGTGGAATTTTGACCCTGAATCGCGCTCATTTTCCATGACCCTTTGCTGCGTCCCCCATCTGTTGAATCAGCTGCACTCAATCCCGGGTCTATGGCCCCTGGAGCGGCTTCAAGAATTTCCTCCTCATCCCTGATCATAATTGAGCTGCTTTCCCTGAAGCACTTGGCTATAGGTTTGGGAGCTGTTAGCTCAAAGGAGGAAGAGGGAGGTGTCTGGGGCCATGGAGCAGTGGGGTGGGCTGGGGTATGGGCTGCCCTTCCTCCTTCGGTGGCTTCCAGAGAGACACCGCAACACATGCCCCCAGGCATGCTGGGAGACGGAACCCTGAGAGGCCGGCCAGCAGCGCACAGCCAAGCTTCCCCGCCTCCCAGGATTGATGTGGTCCGTGAGTCAGGCCTGTTTTCTTTAGGGTGTGGTGAGGATTACGGTGAGAAAATTGGGTTTCAACTGTCTGGGGCCCAACTCTGAAATTTCAACTTTTCCCCTCCCTCTTGACATTCAGCTCTGATTTCAGAGAAGGAGGTTCCTGTTCAGGGATGTTCCTCAGGGCCAGGGAATGGCCGGGCTTCCAGGGGGTGGGCCCTGCCTCATGGAGCATGACAGCAAGGGGTGAGCTCACTGCAGTGCCTGGGAGGCCCGCTCTGGGGCCTGCGCCCTTCTGCCCCCTCTACCTCAGAGCTTATCCCGCGCTGCTTCTGCCGCATTTCCTGTTGACTCATCGGACAGCAAGTGGCCTTACAGTGTTAGAATCTTCCAGAAAACATAATATGTAAAAGACACACCCTTCCTATTTCTATGTTCTGAACTCCCAGCAAAAGGAGTTGGAAATGAGTGGCAGCAGCCATCATGCACAGAATCATTGCATCCCACCTGGGTTACAGCAGAGACCTCCTCATGGCCCCTGGCCTTCATTCTTGTCCCCTCTCATCCGGTATTCTCCTCACTGGCTACGTGCCCTTTCCCCAATGCCTTGTGTAGCCTACAAGACCCATGCAAACTTGCCTGCCACTTCCCATCCCACCCCCGGCTCCTCTTCTTCTACCTGATGCTTTATGTTGGATGCTTCAGCCACGTGAAACTACCTGCAGTTCTCTGGAAATGCCGTGCTCCCTCATCTCCAGGCCTTCGGACCTGCTCTTCTCTCTGCTTGCATCACCCTTCTCCTCCACCCCACCCTCCCCCATATTCCCCAACTCCTACTCCTTCCTCAGGCCTCAGAAGCTTCTGAGCTTCCAATCTCTGGCTTGGGAGCTTTTTCTAGTGTTCCCGTAGCAGCATCCTCTTCACAGCACTTATCGCACTCTACCTGTTTATTTTCCATTTCTCCTACTGCCCTGGAACTCCCAGAAGGCAGGGACTGCCTTTTTCACCAATGTTTACCCAGGGTCTAGCCCCATGCCTGCCACATCGTAAAAGTTCAATAAACGTTTTTTTTTTTTAAAGAATGCATCTCACACCGGTCAGAATGGCCATCATCAAAAAAATCTACAAAAATTAATGCTGGAGAGGGTGTGGAGAAAAGGGAACCCTCCTGCACTGTTGGTGGGAATGTAAATCGATACAGCCACTATGGAGAAAAGTATGGAGGTTCCTTAAAAAATGAAGAATAGAACTACCATACGACCCAGCAATCCCACTACTGGGCATATACCCTGAGAAAACCATAATTCAAAGAGAGTCATGTACCAAAATGTTCATGACAGCTCTATTTACAATAGCCAGGACATGGAAGAAACCTAAGTGTCCATCAACCGATGAATGGATAAAGAAGATGTGGCACTTTCATACAATGGAATATTACTCAGCCATAAAAAGAAACGAAATTGAGTTATTTGTAGTGAGGTGATGGACCTAGAGTCTGTCATACAGAGTGAAGTAAGTCAGAACATACATACACTACCAAATGTAAAATAGATAGCTAGTGGGAAGCAGCCGCATAGCACAGGGAGATCAGCTCCGTGCTTTGTGACCACCTAGAGGGGTAGGATAGGGAGGGTGGGAGGGAGAAGCAAGAGGGAGGGGATATGGGGATATATGTATACGTATAGCTGATTCACTTTGTTATACAGCAGAAACTAACACACCATTGTAAAGCAATTATATTCCAACAAAGATGTTAAAAAAAATACAAAAAAAAAAAAAAGAAAAGAGTGAATGAAATCTGTTTGTTGCATGGCAGAGTGTTTCCTTATGCTGTGACCTCCCCAACCTATGAGGTATGATTAGCTTCATTTTATAGGTAACCAGTGAGTTGACCAACTTTTGCAGCTAGTGACTGGCTAGCCAAGAATCTTTCCTAAAGCTTTAGAGGCGGAAGGGGAGAAGCACCCAGGACAGAGGGTGGGAGAGGGGCAATGCTGGCAGGAGATGGGAGATATGTATCATGGCCACTTTGAATAAAACTAGATTTACATGTTGAAAAGTATTGTATCTCCCATTGCTACAAAAGTTAATTGGGGGTGTAGCTGGAGGAGGGTTCTACCAACTTAGCCTGAATCCAAAAGGAGTTATTTTTCTTTAAGGAGTAGACTCAACAAAGGCAGGCCCAAGCCCCAAAGCCCCCGCTCAAGCACGTTCTCGGAAGGGCAGTCATGATGGGACTAGGTGGGCAGGCTGGCCCTGGGCCTCGCACTGGAAGGGCACACAGCATGTACTTCTGGGAGGCTGAGAGGCTCTTCTCCATTCTTATTATCAGAGGCAAGAAGCAGTCCCACAAACTTGGTGTGTCATTATCTAAGAGAAGTGAGGTCACTGCCAGCAAGAGTATGTCTCATGTCTGCTTGTCATGTGGGAATTTTTGAGGGCTTTGGTTTGGTTTTTACCAAATGTGAAGGTTCTACCTAGATCCATTAAGTTGGATTTGTGGCTGTGGGGTAATAACTATTTTCCCAAAGGCACATCTTTCGTGATTCAGAGTGCCACTCTCCAGTCGACGGAAAGGCTAGTCAAGAGTAGCAATCATATGCTTTTCATGACGGTGTTGTTTCATAAACACTCTGTCTCGTAAAAGCTCAGTCTCTATTGGTTTCTGACTTCATTTTTGTACTGTGATAGGAAGGCTATTATTATACCAGATAAAGGAATGGAAACTTTGAGAGTTTTCCTGTCCTGTGCAGATTCTCACAATCAAGATGAAGGAAAAAGCAGACCTGCCACCAGCACCCACCCTTGGTGTTTGGGATGCTTCTTCTGGTTTACCATTGCTGTGTAACAAAGCACCCCAAATCTAGTGGTGTTAAACTTTTGCATGATATTTTTTTGCTTTGTTTTGTTTTTTGGTTTTTTTGGTATTTTTTTTGGTATGCGGGCCTCTCACTGTTGTGGCCTCTCCCGTTGCCGAGCACAGGCTCCGGACGCGCAGGCTCAGAGGCCATGGCTCACGGGCCCAGCCGCTCCACGGCATGTGGGATCTTCCCAGACAGGGGCACGAACCCGTGTCCCCTGCATCGGCAGGCGGACTCTCAACCACTGCGCCACCAGGGAAGCCCTTGCATGATATTTTTATGCTCACAGATTCTGTGGGTCAGGAAGGCAGACACAGAGGAGATAGCTTGTCTCTGCTCCACGAAGTCTGAGCCCTTACCTGGGAAGGCCAGAACAGCTGGGAATGACTCAAAGGCCAGGGGTAGGAATCATCTGGAGCCTCTCAGAATTGAAGGCTGGGTTCAGCTGGGAATGTTGACAGCTTGGCCTGCACATCATCTCTCTGTGTAGCTTGCTTTTCTTACAGCATGGTGCTGGCTTCCCAGAGGAAGCTTCCTAAGAGCAGGTGTGCCAAGAGAGCCAGGCAGAAGCTGGGATTCCTTTCCTACATAGCTTCGGGAGTCAGGCAGCCTCACTTCTGCTATATCCAATTGGTTATGACCCACTCAGGCCAGCCAAGATTGAAGGGACGGGGCATTACACTCTACCTCTTGGAGGAGTGGCAAGGTCACATTGCAGAAGAGCACGTGAGCTGGAAGCTCTGTAGCCATCTTATGGAAAACACAATCTGTCATAATACTCGAATATTCCACCCCCCTCCCCCCACTAAATATACCATTCTGAGTCAGGTGGGCAGGAGAATGAATTTAATCTTGAAATTATTTTCACCAAGAGCATCCATTTGTCAATTTTCTAAGTATAGACATGTGCTATTATTTCACATTCCCATGCCCATGACAGACATAACTAATCAATTGCAGCACTATTTCTACTAAGTCCAGATAGGGCCCCAGACACCTCAATACAATGCACTGGACAAGAAATATTAATCAATGGTAGTGGGAATGTCAATGAAAACTTATTTGCTACTTCTGAGGAATATTCCTACTTTCTTTCACAAATGTTTAATTAACATTTGTGGGTATAAAAGCCTATTTGAAAATAGACCAGCCAATCTGTAAATTGATTAAAAAATATGTGCCCAATATACAGAAAATTAGTAGTTATTATTAAATGAGATAAATCACAATTGATTTCAGAAATAGTACAAAACATATTAATAAAATAGTTGTACAGATATTTTTAAACTCAGAAGTGAATTAAAGATTAATTTCAGTAGTTTAAGTTCATGGCCCCAGCTTTTTTCTACACTTTGGCTTTTTCCATCTGCCACTTTGCAGCCTCACCTGTAACAGTCCCCCGTGTCTGACTTCATGATTCCTAAAGCTGTACGGCACTTTTCAAAGCACTCAACTCGCATTCTTTAATTTAATCTTCACAACAGTGCTGACAAATAGGTAGATTTGCAGTAAATATGATATTTTGCAATCAGATTATTTGCCCCAAATCATACAAGTCACTACTACTACTAATATGTATTGATCACCTTTTTGGTAGCAGATACCATTTAATCACTTTATATACACCATGTCATTGAATCCTTATCATAACCCTAAAGGTGGGTATTTTTAGTTCCATTTTACAGATGAGGAAATGGAGGCCAAGAGATTAAGTAATTTGCCTGAGGTTAAAGTTAGCCAGTGGTGGAACAAAGATTTAAACCAGAGTTGATCAGATTATGACAGTCAAGTAAAACCTAGAATAAGAAAGAAGGCCTCAGTTACTTCCTTTAGGAAATAAAATTTTATTCAGATCTAATTTTTTAAATGATGATTTTAGCAAGACGAACTGATGATAAAATTTGATGTATAATTTGATAATATGTTTCTGACAGATGGGTGGTGGTGGTGGTAGGGAGATATTTACACAACTGATACTTGGGGAGAAGTCAAGCCTAGTCTGAATAGAAGCCCAAGTTCAGGGGTCCCAAGTGTTATCAGGAGAGAGCCCCTTGCAATGTGGCTGATTACAGAAGGCAGGAAAGACCTGGGGTTCTGCCGCATCTGTGCAGTCTCCCTGAACCAGTCTAGCCCGGTTGTTGTGCTAGGGAAGTGCTTGGCATCATAAGAGCAGTTCCTCTCAGGGCCCCTAAGTTCATGTTTATGCTCCCACCTCCACGCTCAAGGCAGATTTATGTCCTATTATATAGCAATTTCCAGCAAATGAAGGGTTGCCTTCAAAATGTCTTTTCGGAGGGGTGGGTGGGGAGGAGACCTCTGACAACAGTGGCAGGGGTTCCCACTGTAGTGCCCACTATGATCTCTGACCCAGACTGGGACCAACAGTGAGCGTTTATGGGATAATGATGTTTACCACCATCACTCCTGCCCTGCAGTGAAAGAATGTCCTGACTTCCAGAGAAAGGGGACGATGTTCACCCCACCTGCTCATCCCCAGCCTCCTTTTGCAGTTTTATCTCCAATCACAATCCAACTTCTCCACCCTCCACCCTCACAGTTCCCCAAATATCTCATACTTTTCCACACTGGTCTGACTTTGCATGTGCTGTTACATCTGTTGGAAAAATTTTCCCTGTTGTGCTAATGTCATACTGTCTGCTCCACCCAATTCCCCTTCTAAGGGAAACTAGCTTCTGCTGGGGAGGAGGATATGGCCATGCCTTGAACATGATCCACCCTCAGATTTCCTGGCCACAGCTGATTAGACCAGGGGTGAGCACCTGACTCAAGGGCAGCCAATCCACTGGCCTGTCAACAACTTATCACCTCTGACCTACGGCTTGGTTCCAAAAGATGAACTGGAATGATCAGGCTCTCTCTTGGGAATCTGAGGTAAGACAAGAACAAATTTGCTCAATCTACCTAGCCGGGAGTAAGACAGACCCTCTCCTTCAGATGAACACAACACTTCATACTCCTTACAGTAGTCTCTGAAGGAGAAAAATGATGTCTTGCATTGTATCCACAGGGTCTAGTTCAATGTCTGGCCCATTGCAGGGCCTCAGTAAATGTGTAGTGAGTCCATAAACTCAGATGGGCAAGAAAAATTCACATTTCTTATTATCTCAAGGCAATTTAAATCTGGCTGTGACCCCCATTCCACTAGGCTGTCAGGATTTTTCTTTTAATTGGACACTTTATGTTACTCATGTAATGCTCACAGCAATAGAAGATTTTTATTCCCATTTTCTACGTGAAAAAGCAAAGGTGCAGAATATTTAGGTAACTTGCTCGAGGTCACAGTGCTAATAAGTGACAGGTCTCAGATAAAACACAGTCAAGTCCTCACTCTTAATCAGATTTCATCTTTTTTTTTTTTTTTTTTTTGCTTTACGCGGGCCTCTCACTGCTGTGGCCTCTCCCATTGCGGAGCACAGGCTCCGGACGCGCAGGCCCAGCGGCCATGGCTCACGGGCCAGCCGCTCTGCGGCATGTGGGATCCTCCCGGACAGGGGCACGAACCCGTGTTCCCTGCATCGGCAGGCGGACCCTCAACCACTGCGCCACCAGGGAAGCCCCCAGATTTCATCTTTTTAAAAAAAAAATTTTATTGAAGTATAGTTCATTTACAACGTTGTGTTAACTTCTGCTATATAGCAAAGTGATTCAGTTATACATATATATACATTATTTTTCATATTCTTTTCCATTATGGTTTATCACAGGATATTGAATATAGTTTCCTGCGCTATACAGTAGGACCTTGTTGTATATCCATCCTATATATATAATAGTTTGCATCAGATTTCATCTTAGCCAGTGTTGCTACTCACCAATGAATGAACGAATGAGATGCTCTGACCTACAGCTCCTTTCCACCCTTAGTTGGTCCCTCTTTTTTTCATGTTTCTTCAGCATTTATTTCTTTCATATTTAATTTATTCACATCCTTTGCAGAGAAATTCCCATAGTGTAATAATCAGAGCTAACAGTGAGTACTTGCCTTATGCCAGGTACCGTTCCAGGGAATGTGGAGAAAAAGTTGATTAAATATGGCTGAAAGTTATTTGTCTTGAAATATTAATTCAAGTTGCTGTTAGTTCAAGAAGGGATTCTTTTTTAATGCCCAGATGCTTTCCTCTTGAAAATTTGAACTTTAGAGTAAAAAGTTTCAGATCCTCGAGTCAAGCCCTTGTTTGCTTTCCTTTGGAAAAGCTTAAGTCATGGAATGGTATAGGTTCCAAATACTCTGGAAATTTTCTGCAGATCATGTGATGTGACAAAACCCAAGCAGTATGTTTATAAAAGTTTATTTTTTATTTAATTTACTTTTTTAACAAATCTTACTCTTGTCTGGTTGGCAATTTGGAATTATTGTGTGATCCTATAAATTAAAATAACACTGGTAAAGTCAGCGTGGTGAGTGAGCTGTTTTCCCCTCCCCAGTATTCCACCAGATGGTGATTATTATTGCCATTTTACTGATGAGTAAACTGAGGGCCAGGGACGTTGTGTAACTTGTCCAAGGTCCAGTAGCTATAAATAGCAAGAGTTAGACTCTAGAGCCCTTTAAAAAATTGTTATAACTCACATACATGAAATTCTCCCTTTTAAAGTGTACATTGGTTTCTGTGTATTCACAGTGTTGTGCAGGTTGTGTAACCATCACCACTATTCAATTCTAAAACATCTTCTTTGCCCCTAAAAAAACTGGTACCCACTAGAGCCACTCCCAATTCTCCCCTCCCTTCAGCCCCTGGCAACCACAAATCTACTTTCTGTTTCTATGGATTTGCCCGATCTGGACATTTCATATACATGGAGTTGTATAATATATGGCCTTTTGTGTCTGTAGAGCTCTTATTTTAACACAAAGCAAATGCCCCTAAACTATGAATTCCTCCAGTGTGAAGACTTCCTGTTCATTTTTGTCTTCACAATGCCCTGAATCCACTGTGATGATTAAATGAATGACTGAATGTGCAAATGAATTATGAAATAAATATATGTAGACACTAAATAAGCTCAGAGTCTGACGTTTGCTGAGTGCCCACTATGGACCTGGCAGTGTGCTAAGTGCTTTGCAAAAGTGACCTCACTTCACCTTCATAACACCCCCATGAGATAATTACTGTAACATGCCCATTTTACAGATGGAAGACAAGGAGGTTAAAAAACTTGCTGCAAGTCCAAGACAGTGGGTGGTGGAGCCAGACTGCACTCATGTCCTCGGTCTCTGAGTCTGCACTTCTAAATTGTATGCAGAGGAAAGTCCTTTAGAGAAAGGGTCTAACCTCCTCTGTCTGCAGCAAGAAAATGGAGATCTATAATGCATTTACAGCAAGTCCCCTACATACAAACCTTCAAGTTGTGAACTTTCAAAGATGTGAACATGTGTTCACATGTCCAATCACATAAGCTGTAAGTGAAATGGCAGCTTGCCCTCCGTCTCCTAGTGCTGACGATCCTTCAGCTCTACCATCTCCCACATCCTCCCCCTCCTCCAGTCAGTAACTCTTCTTGCCTGTTCACTCGATGCCAGCCCCTGGATGCCGGTTGTTGTACTGTACTACTGTACTTTTCAGGGTACTGTACTGTAAGATTTAAAATGTATTCTTGGGCTTCCCTGGTGGCGCAGTGGTTGAGAGCCCGCCTGCCAATGCAGGGGACACGGGTTCGTGCCCCAGTCCAGGAAGATCCCACATGCCACGGAGCGGCTGGGCCCGTGAGCCATGACGGCTGAGCCTGCGCGTCCAGAGCCTGTGCTCCACAATGGGAGAGGCCATAACAGTGAGAGGCCCGCGTACCGCAAAAAAAAGAGCGGCTGGGCCCGTGAGCCATGACGGCTGAGCCTGCGCGTCCGGAGCTTGTGCTCCACAGCGGGAGAGGCCACAGCAGTGAGAGGCCCACGTACCGCAAAAAAAAAAAAAGTATTCTTTATTTTCCATGTTTGTTTGATGTTTATGTATTATTTGTGTGAAAAGTACTATAAACCTATTACAGTACAGTACTATATAGTCGATTTTGTTAGTTGGGTACCTAGGCTAACTTTGTTGGACTTAAGAACAAATTGCACTTACAAACGCACTCTCAGAACAGAATTCGTTCGTATGTAGGGCACCTAACATTCCTTGAGCCCATGCTATGTGCCAGCCACCACATTACATTGGAGACCACGTGCTAGTCAAGAACAAAGGTAATTAAACCAACAACAGCAATTCCCTGCAATGGGTACTAGGTAGAGGTATATGTGCACAGAGAGCTGCGGGAATGATGGGTCCAAGGTGCCTGCGCAGGGCGCACATCCCAGGGCCTGAGCCAGTTTCTACCCAGTGCTGTTAGCAAAGCACATCCCCATGCGTGAGCTCATGGGGCCCATTGTCACCCTCCTCCACACCTTGAGGACTGCCTGGGAAGGGTGCCTGGATGTGCTTATTCTCGTGGCCTGTCAGGGCTGTCAAGGCCCTTGTCTCTCAGGACAGCAGGTGGGTGGGCCTTTCCTTGTCACTGCGGGGCTGCAGGGCAGGGTGCAGCTGGAAGCCCACTCCCTTAGTGTTTCTGGCCTGCTGGTGGCTTTTCTCTTCTCACAAAGACTGCTGTGTTGGAGTCAGATAGTTGTTTGATTTCCACCTCAGAACTCTCTCCCAGTGTTCTGTGTTGCCAGCCTCACTGCCACAGGCCATGGTGTGGGAAAGAATTCAGGTTCTGGAGCACCATCTGGGCACTCCTCAGTTGGGGGGCGGAGTCAGGAGAGACTCCCACACCCACCGTCTGACTCGGGCCTGGTCAGCAAGAGGGCAAAGGGGCTCTGTGTCAGGAGGAGCCCAGGCCACACCACCTCCACGAGATGCCACAGACTGGGATAAAGACCAACCCCGAGGCTGCCCTGGTTCATTTCTCCTTTTCTCCTGTTCCCTCTGTCTTGGTCCGGCAAGCAGGGTCAGGACAAACTGAGAGGGGCGTAGTGCACATGGAGTCATGCCAGTGTGTAAGATCCCAAAGCCAGGCTGGGCCTAAGAGGTGGAGAAAAACTGTCACTGGGGGCAGCCAGGGGCTTCATAACTAAAGGAAACCCCAGACTAGGTTGAGAAGAAGATAGAAGTTCCAAGCCAGAGAAATGATGCAAATATCAGGGCTATAGTGGGTTCAGTTCAGCCATAGGCAGGAAGAGGAATCATGAGGACAGACACTAGGAAGGTCAGAAGCAGATTGGGAAGGGGTCAGGATGCTCCAGTGGCCACCGGCCAGCTAACGGTCCATGTGGTCATCACAGGGGAAAAAAGATGGCTGAAAACCTCAGCGTGGGATTGTGAGCACACGTTCAGTGGAATTTCTCCGGGTGCATCCTAGATTGAGGGTCTCTAGAGAAATTTGTGTTTGTTTCTTCCAGGTACCCCGCAGGGTTTGACTTGTTTGGAATCCCTTTAAAGTTGAAGATTTCAGGACCATGCCAGCAGAATAAATTTCAACCCCAAACCCGTGAGAAGACTCATATCTACACACTCTCAAAGGGGATGGCTTTTTTTCTACCCAGAGGCCAGGCCAAGATGCAAATACTTTCTTATTCTCTCTCTTTGATGATGGGTGCATTTTTTTTCCCTGGTTCATTATTTCACCATTCACTGAAATTCCCAGCTTTATGTGGAGTGTGGGCAGGAGTAGGAAGGTGCTCAGATCTAATGCCCATCTCATTTAGGCCTGAGACCCTCTCTCCTTTCCCCATGCGGCTGTTAAAACATAAGTCTCTTGGCTATCTAAGACTGGAAGAACTTCCAAGGGAAAGTAGATTCAGGTACTCACCTAACACTTATTTTTCAGTTTCCTCCTTGTCTTTGCCCCCAAGAGGATTTCTCGTACTTTCCTGCAAGTACTACTGTGCATTTAAAAGGATCTTTGCTATGATTTATTGAGCATTTCTAGATAATTTCTAGGTAGCTGGGAGGTGTTTCAGTTTACCTAGAATCTGAAGTCCTTTCTGCTTCTACCCTTTTCCTTCCATTCCAGTCTTACAATAGCCAGTGTGATCTTTCAAAAAAATAAACCTTAGCTTGTTTTTCACTTGCATACAAGCTTTCAGTCGTTTCTCATAGCTTTTTGTTAATTATGATGTTGTTTTGTCAATGTTTTTGTATATCCTACATTTTTTCCCATTTCCCTTCTATAATCAGCACCACTTTTCTTTGGGAGAAATCTCCTCCCATATTCCATATGGCCTTACGTCTGTCAGTCATGGTGCCTCCCCTTTTCCTTTATTCACCCTCCACCCTCATTCTAGCTACAGTGATAGGAACATGGCCCAGGTTAGGCTGATCATTGTACTGCCTCCCTGTGGACATAGTGATTGGTCCAGTGAGTCTAATGGTTCCAGCATGTGACCAAACCTGAGCCAGTTAGAGTCTTCCCCTGATTTTTCTTTTCAAAATGGAGAGAGAGGGGTAAATTTCTCTTCCTTTTGGATTATAGGTTGTAAAGATATAGGCATGGAATATCAGCCTATTTTCCTACCAGATTGACAGAATATGTCAGTGCAAGAGAAAATTAGAATTAATAAGAAATGCAGAAACAAGCAAAGATAATTAATTCATTGAAAAGGAAGTCTTGATGATACTATCTGAACTCCTGGATTCAGCCATGCCTGAAGCTTCAATGCCAGATTTTCCAATTATATGAACCAATAAATTGCCTTTTCAACTTAAACTAGTTTGCATTAGGTCTTGTCATATGTAACAAAAAGAGACTTGACCGATAAAGGGCCAAATCCTTAACATGGCATTATAAGGCCCTGTGTGATCTGGTTGCTGCCTATTTCCGCAACCTCACCTCACACCACTCTTTTTCTCTCCCTTGATGGCCCATCAATACAGAGCTTCTTTTAGTTCTTCACATGCATCAGGCTCCTTCCTGTATCAGGGCCTTCACACATGTTGTTCTCCTAAGTCACTTTGCTTTGCTAATTCCTACACATCCTTCAGGTGTCTGCATATAGAGCATGTCCTTAGGGAAGGCTTTCCTGACTGACTGACCAGGCCAGGGTCCTCCTCTCCCCTTCCACATTATGTACTCCTACAGCATCCTGTGCTTTTCCTTCTGAACACTTGTCACAGTAATAATGCACAAATTCCTTGTTTACAATAAGACAATTCCTTGTTTATAGCCCATCCTTTCCATGGGACTAGAAAATTCATGAAGTTAGGGACCATATGCCTTGATCATCATTGTGCATTCAGTGCCTAGCACAGTGTTTGAAAAAAAGTGAAATGAATAGGTCAGTGTTTGACTTGGAAGCCCATACTTTCCATCTCTGTGGGTTTTGTTAACTAATAAATAAACACTGGCAGTCCAGATTCATAATGTGATCACAGAAGGCTCCCTGGGGGAAGCAGAGAAACTAACATGTAATTTAGTCAGGTATTCATTCTGAGCTAGATTTCTGCCTGGCCAGACCAGATGGACCTTGTTCCCAGGAGAGGGCAGTGTTGTACAGTCTTTGACTCATCAAGCCTCCCAAACTCACTTCTCTGAGGCCCTGGGAGCTACTGGGCTTGGCCTTGACACCCAGTGCCCCAGAATCCAAAGTTCACAGCCCTTTCAAAGAGCTGAATGTTCAAAGCAGCTCAGTAGCAGAGCCTTTGTTTCAGAGCCTGGCTGTCCCCCAATCCAAGATAAACAATCCCTGATTGATCGACTGATTGCTCTGGTTTGGTTCCTCTGTACAAGAACTCCATCTTCTCAGGGTGGCCCAAAGCTTCCCTTATGCTCTACAATCTCCCAGGAGAGAAGACTTCAAGTCACAGAGTTGGTACCTCCTGAGGCTGTGGAAGATTCTCCCTATTCATAATTTCTCTCAAATCCAGAGGCTGCTACTGAGGGTGCAAAATAGCCCAACTACCAATGTAGACCCACAGGTGGACAGTCCTCTGCTCAGATCCTGGCTCTGTCACTTACTGGATGACCCAGGATAAACGCCTTACCTCCTCCCCATGAGAGAATAGTAATATCTCCTTCTCAGGCTTGTGCTGGTGATGGAGCCAGCTGTATGGAGACTGCCTGGCGCCCTGCCTGGAGCACAGTAGGTGCTCAGTGAACATCGGTTCCCTTCCTTCTCCCCCTCCCCACCACCATGGGGCAGCCATGTGCACAGGGAGAAAAGGTGAGAAGTCCTCCTCAGCAGGTTTTTACTGGCAAAGGCCTAAAAACAACAACCTCTTCACTTCCCTGAAGCACCTACCTATCCCCAGTGTGACTGTGAAGCCAGGTTATAAAGTTCCCGTGGAGGGCTTCCCTGGTGGTGCAGTGGTTGAGAGTCCGCCTGCCGATGCAGGGGACGCGGGTTCGTGCCCCGGTCCGGGAAGATCCCACATCCCACATGCCGCGGGGCGGATGGCCCCGTGAGCCATGGCCGCTGAGCCTGCGCGTCCGGAGCCTGTGCTCTGCAGCGGGAGAGGCCGCAACAGTGAGAGGCCCGCGTACCGCAAAAAAAAAAAAAAAAGTTCCCGTGGACACTGGAACACACCCCAGTCAGATAACCCATGTCACCGGTCTCATCCACGTGAGCCTTGCTTCTGCCACCCCCACTGTGGGGAACCAGGTGTTCCTGGGAATCCTGAGAGCTACCCTGAGCCAGAGGCCTTGGCTCCTTTTCAGTTCATTTCTTTCTTTTGTGGTGGAGCGTCTGGGCCATAGCGCTGGAAGTGTTTTGGCCCTGATGCTGGAGCCCTTATCTCTGTGCTGTGTGAGCTCTATTCCTGCCATGTCAGAACCCATTAGCGGCCACTCTGCTGAGGCTTTTGAAGGAGTAATCGGTTTGTAGAGGGAAGGGGCCGTGCCAAAGCCAGGCCAGATGGAGTAAGTAATGAAGGCCCCAGATTAATCTCACTTGTCTCTTTTTTTCCAATATGAAGGCTCAGCTCAAGAGCTTGGCAGTCTCAAGACAAATTATACTTGTCAGCTTCAAAGCACAAGTTCCCTTCCAAGTCAGAATGTTTGCGCGTTCTCGCTCTCTCTCCCTGTCTCCTTCTCCCTCTCTCTTAAAATAAAAAAACTGGAGTAAAAAATGGGGTGCAAATGAAATGTTGTGACATTTTTGCCTCATTGTAATAATAAGAGCCTCCACTGGGCATTTACTATGTACTAGGCAACATACCACGTCCTCTACATGCATTCAACTCATTTATTTCTTGCCACCAGCCTCCCAAGTAGGGTTATGGTGGACAGTCCTCTGCTCAGATTCTGGCTCTGTCACTTACTGGGTGACCCAGGATAAACGCCTTACCTTCTCTCTATGAGAGAATAATATCTCCTTCTCAGGCTTGTGCTGGTGATGGAGCCAGCAGTGTGGAGTATCCCCATTTTACAGATTAAGAAACCAAGGTTTAGAGAGGATGACTGACTTAAAGTCATACGGTTAGTAAATTGTGGAGCAAGGACACAAACTTAGGTTTGTGTCATTCCAACCATTACACTTTACACACTCTTTAGTCTTAAGGGCTGCTAATCTCTCTGGTGTAAGTCTTTACCTGAAGGGAGAGTCCATCTCTGAAGACAAGAACACAGTTTTCTGTTCTTTCTCATTATTAAAAACTCTCCCTGGAGTCTTGAGCAGAAAGCAAGGGGTAAGGATTGGTTCCCAGAGAAGCATTTTCTGAGGTATACTCTATAAAATCCTAGTCTTTGATGTATATGGGAACACAAATCCTGTGGTCAAATAATTTGGGAACCACTACTTATATCAGAGTCCAAGAGTCACAAGGCATGTGAACAGGCAAGAAGTCCTGAAAGTAAGGCAACCTGAAGAACTTTGCTATGCTCACTCTTTCCCCAAAGTATTTGGCCCAGTTATGTTTTTCAAGGTACACCTAGAAAGAAGACATACAGATGACCAAAAAGTACATGAAAAGATGCTCAACATCACTAATTATTAGAGAAATGCAAATCAAAACTACAATGAGGTATCATCTCATACCAGTCAGAATGGCCATCATCAAAAAAATCTATTTACAAACAATAAATGCTGGAGAAGGTGTGGCAAAAAGGGAACCCTCCTACACTGTTGGTGGGAACGTAAATTGGTACAGCCACTATGGAGAACAGTATGGAGGTTCCTTAAAAAACTAAATATAGAACTACCATATCATCTAGAAATCCCACTCCTGGGCATATATCTGGAGAAAACCATAATTCGAAAAGATACATGCACCCCAATGTTCATTGCAGCACTATTTACAATTGCCAGGACAGGGAAGTAACCTAAGTGTCCATTGACAGATGAATGGATAAAGAAGATGTAGTACATATATACAATGGAATGTTACTCAGCCATAAAAATCAAATGAAATAATGCCATTTGCAGCAACATGGATGGACCTAGAGATTGTCATACTGAGTGAAGTAAGTCAGACAGAGAAAGACAAATATCATATGATATAATTTATATGGGGAATCTTAAAAAAATGGTAGTCATGAACTTATATATAAAACAGAAATAGAGTGATGGATGTAGAAAACAAACTTATGGTTACCAGGGGGGAGGGGGCGGGAGGGATAAATTGGGAGATTGGGGTTGACATATACACTCTACTGTATATAAAATAGGTAGCTAATAAAGACACTGTATAGCACAGAGACCTCTACTCAATGCTCTGTAATGACCTATACGGGAATAGAAGGTAAAAAGAGTGGATCTATGTATATGTATAACTGACTCACTTTACTGTACACCTGAAACTAACACAAGATTGTAAATCAACTACACTCCAATAAAAATTAAAGAAAAAAAGGGCACACCTAGAAACATCCATGGAACTGAGTCTTCAGAAACTCTTCTGCTCCAGAGCCCTGCTACTGAAAGCACTGTGCTCAGACCAGAATAGCAGCATCACCAGTGAGCTCGCTGGAAATGCCGAATCTCAGGCCATACCCCACTGAATCCTCTGGTGACTTCAAGGCATTAACGCCTGGGAAGCACTGCTCTAGGTTAGAGTACGGCCAAACTACTGTCACTAGACCAGGAAGCTCACTGAGTAGACAGGCCTTATTCGGCCACCCAAGTTTTGAAAGATGGCAACACAAGTGCTATTTGGAAAACTAAATTAGAAAGAAAGCCCAGTTTCTTCCTTGTCCCATCAGCCCCAGCCCCCCAACTAAACATAAATAGGACATGGAGTAAGAGTGCCATATTTAACTAGGGCTCTGGCCCACCTATAAGATTTTGGTAATTCCTCATTAGGAAGAATTAACTCTATGAATGATTGTTTTCTCCTTCTTTTCATCCATGCTGCCTCAGAACCAAGATCCTATCATTTTGCTTAAAAATTTCTAGGCGTTTGAGTGGAGCCATATCTGGCAGCCCCACCATCTGTCACATTCACAGCCCTGCCCAAATGAAGGGGTTCTCCCCATAGCCTCCGAGGAAGACACAGTCCTATGTGCTCCAGGGACATAAGGTGTGATCGTCCTATATCTCTGTTGGACGAGGGGCCACTGGACCACAGATGGGCACTTGGTTTAAAGGCAGCCAACCTATATGCTGTCCAGCAAGCTGTGTGCCCTGGGGCAGAATGCGAACTATAGGAGGCAGTGAAAAGAGCAATGGGTCCCAAAGCTGAAAGGTTCTAATACAGACAGGAGCCAGAGAGGACAGGGGCAGGCTAAGCGTAAGCCACCGCTATGAGAGAGCAGAAATGATGAGGAAGCAGGGGCTCTGAGGTGGAGAAAAGATACAACAGAGGGTGGGAACAAGGGTGAGAGAGTAGAGCAGATGCGTGCAGAGCTGCGGCCTGCTCCAGGCAGAGAAGCGGGCAGTGAACCACACCTTGTGTTGGTTTCCTGCAGCTGCTATAACAAATGGCTACAAACTTGGCAGTTTAAAACAACAGAGATTTATTCTCTCATAGTTCTGGAGGGCAGACATCTGGAATAAAGATGTCTGATGGCTGTGTTCTCTCTCGAGGCTCTGGGGGAGAATCCTTCCTTGCCTCTACTATCTTCTGGTGGCTGCTAGCTTTCCTTGGCTTGTGGCTGCACCACTCCAATCTCTGCCTCTGTGGTTATATTGCCTTCTCTTCTGTGTCAAATATCCTTCTGGTTCTCTCTTAGAAAGATACTTGTAATTGCATTTTGGACCCACTTGGGTGACCCCGAGTAACCTCCCCATCTTGAGATCCTTAGTTTAGTCATATCTGCAAAGTCCTTTTACCAAATAAAGTAACTGCTATGAACTGATTTTGTGTGGGCAAAAGCGGGGCCCATTCCTATGTTGATGCCTCAACTTTCAAAGTGACTATATTTGGAGATTGGGCTTTTAGGAGGCAATTAAGATTAAATGAGGTCATAAGGGTGGGGTCCTAATCAATAGGACTGGTGGCCTCAAAAGAAGAAGAGAAATCTCTCTCCACGTGCACACGCTGAGAAAAGCCCGAGAGAACACAGAGAGAAGGCATCATCTGCAAGCCGGCTTGGAAGAAGACAGCTCTGACCAGGAATCAAACTGACCAGCACCTTGATCTTGAACTCCGCAGCCTCCAGAAGTGTAGGAGATACATTTCTACTGTTTAAGCCAGTCAGTGTATGGTATTTTGTAATGGCAGCCTGAGCTGACTAATGGTAACAGTTACAGGTTACAGACCTGATGTCTCTGGGGGTCTTTATCCAGCCCACCGCATACCTCAAGCCCAGGGTCCTAGCCTTGGGTCTACAATGGCTTTCTGATGTCTGACTGTGCTGGATCCTGGGGTCAGCTCTTCTTATTTTATTCTAGTGTTTCGATTTGGGGCTCACTTGGAGCAAGTGCCTGTTCTGTGTGATCTAAGAGGCCAGCTGACCGAGAAGACTCACACACCTACTTAAATGATGTGTTATGAGAAGCCAGCAGTCCTAAATCTCCCATCTCCTGTAAAGTAAAATCCCGGTATTTCATTCCTCTGTGATATACAGTGCCCTCAGCCTATATTTTTCTTTTAAAATGATCAGACGCCTGGGAAAGATAACAGATTAACCCTATATTTGCCAGAGTCCAGTCAGGAAATAGAACTCAACAGAGTGGGTTTAATTTAGGGAATTTGTTACAGAGGTGTCTAAAGGGCTGAAAGGACAACCAGAGGAAGGTGAGGTGACCCAGAAATGAATAAGTTTAGGAGGAGGAGATGTATTACCAGAGACTAGGACCAGAGTTGCCTGGTGGAAGCTGGAACCTCGGAGGAAGGGCTGTGTGAGGGGTCCCGTGGCCTGGGTCACCAGGTAAGAGTCCACAGTAGGGGTTGCTTGACAAGAGTTGAGACCACCGAGAGAAGGGTGCTCAGTTGGAAGTGGAACCACAGAGATGTGACCACTGTAATAGATGCTGCCTGGAGCTGAGAGAAAGGGAGTGAAACACCCTGGCTTCTTCCCAACCCAAGCCCTCCATCGCCCACTAGTGGCTCCCATTGGCAACCTGGCCAGAATCCTGCAGACAAAGGAGCTTAAGGATCATTGGTAAGGATGGTCATGAGATTCAGGGTAGAGCAGGAGAAGGGTGGGGATGGTTCAGAGAGCCAGCAGGCAAGTGACTGGCTCAAAGCCCTAGATACCCATGTGGGTGAGGGCACCAGCCTTTTTCTTCCTTGAGAATGGGCTGCAGCAGGGAACAAAGGGAATCTGGTGGGGAGAGGATGAGACCACTCATGGAGCAGAGAAGAACCACGTGAAGAGTGGAGAGCCTATACCCCAGCATTGCCTGACTTTCACTCTGACCTTTGCATGCTTCCGGCATATCCAGCTGTTGTACTGCCAGAAGCCCCTGCAGGCCCTGCTGGGAGCAGTCCAGGATCCATTCAGACTTCCTCCCCCGCCTTATATAGACCCCCCCCCATCACTTGTTCACTCTTCCTGCCTTTCTGACCCCCTTGGTTCCAGAGACCCCAGCTCCTGACACCCACTTCAGGCCACTCTTGTTAGGGAGCTTGAGGATATGCCTCTGTGGGTTTGGCTCCAGGCCCTCTCCTGGACCCGCTTGCAACATCTTCCACTACTCATTTCCCCACAGGTTGATGCAGAGATGCTGCCAAAAGGAACATCACAGTGGCTGATTCCAAAACCGTCTTTTTTGGAAATCTTAAGTCTTGGTCTTACATGGGGACCTAGGCATTCTCATGATCTTAACTGGCAGGGTGAAGTAACGAGCAATTATTGAGTGGCTGCTGTATGCTCCTTGCTGTATCTGGGATCCTGTGAAATTCACGCAGGCCATTGAACACCAGCATATCCCTTTTTTTTCTAGATAATCCTTTCCCAAAGTTCACTGAGAAATTAACTCCCTTCCTTCCCTCCTTCTTTCCTCCTTTCCTTCCTTCCTCTTATATGTCATCAAATATTTGTGTGCCAATTGGGATGCAGTGGTGAGCAAGGAAGGACGTGGTCTCTGTCCTTAAGGAAGCTCCGTTTGCTGAGGGAGAAAGAAGGACAATTATAGTTCAATGAAGAAGGCCTGGGGCAGGGGGGAGAAGAAAGGCATGGAGGGAGGAGTGACGTCACCATGACGTTGACTTAGGTCGATCCTGACCTCGCTCCCCCTCACAAGAATAAGTAACGTCTATTCAAGAACAAGACACCACCAAGAGAATCCTAGAGCATGGAGTGAGGCTGAAGCACCCCCCTGCACCTCAGAGACCAAGACAGACCGCGTTAGAAGGTAAGAGAAGCGGGTACACGTTGGCCGCGTTGCCCCTCCCCCAGCACGCGGAGAGCTCTCCCTTGAGCCTCCAGGTCCTCCAGTGGGAAAAGAGAACCCAGGGGGCAGCCAGCCCTCCCAGCACTGTGGGTCACTTTGCGGGAGCCCCTACTCTGATCTCGCACCATGGAGACTGCAGGGGAGTCTGCGGGGCTCAGTCACTGCCTGCATCCTCTGCTCTGAGTAGATCGCCTTGTGCCTCCGCACTGCGGTCACACTCTGGTTGCAACGACCGCAGCCCATGGGGTCCAGGTGGATAGATGCGATTCTTTCCCATTCGCAACCCACTGATTTTCCATTAAGTAAACAACAGCTGTGTTCAGATTTCAAAATGACCCTACCTCTGAAGTCTCTGGGTTTGAAGTCCCTGTGCTGTTGAACTATCTTTTAGATTTTAGGAGCTTGGCTCCCAAGCTTGGTCTCTGGTCTGTCATGTGTTTGTTTAGAAACTCTAATTAGCATTCTTCAGACTAGACTACTTCTGTCTCCCTGAAAATGCTTTTAATAAATAATAAGTCTTGCTTGTTAGGTAGCCTCCTGGCCACAAAAAGCCCCAGGTTAATCAACCCCATGGTATTTACTTATTTTGAAAGTTTCTTTACCTTTTATTGAATGGCAGGTATTATGTTAAGAGCTTTACATGGACTGGTTCATTTACCCCTTTGAAGAATGCTGTAACGTATTATTCTTATTATATAGATGAAGAAACCAAGGCCCAGAGAAGTTAAGAAACTTTCCCAAAGTCACACAGCTAGGAAATAGTGAAATACAAATTGAAATCTTAACTACCTTAACTACCTTTGATCTTAACGCTCTTAATTCTTAAGGCAGGTGAACCCCTCCTGGTAATATGTGTACAGGCTCTCTGAGCTGACCCATTTGAGAGACAACAGTGGTTTTCAAATTGAAATCTTGATATGCATATTAAAAATCATTCCTATTTCTGTATTCATGTTTTATAAGTGACTATCAAGTCTTATATGTAGTGGCATCCATCCATCCATTCCTTCCCCTGCCCATCTGCCCACTCTTCCATCCATTCCTTCCTTCAACCATTCACCTTCCAACCTACCTATGCATCCACTCATCCACCTACACACCTACTCGTCCACTTACCCCTCCATCTATCTGTCCACCCACCCATCTATCCATTCCTCCATCCACCCATGAATCCATCCATCCATCCATCCATCCTACAGCTTTCCATGTAACAGACTCTATTCTAGGTGCTGAACACCCCATGACACATCACCTTCATATTATTTCCCACACTCAAAGCGACTTCTCTCTTCCTTTCTGCCCATCCAAATCCGCCCCTGCTCTCATACCCACTTCAAATCCTTCATTTCCCTTAAAGACTTCTCTCACTATGTTCATCCAAATGAACTCAGTCTAACTCTGGATGGAATGTAATATTATAGAACACAAGGCTTAGAATTTGACAGACATTTGACAGACATGGGCTCAAATCCCAGCTCTGCCCTCTCCATAACTATGTAACCAAATTGTTCTCTTTGAGCTTCTGGCTTCCTCATTTGTGAAATGGAAATAATGATAATAGTAATAATGATAATATAATGATAATAATGATAATGATAATATCTACCTCATAAGGTGGTTGGATGATTAACTGAGAAACTGAATTTAAATTATATAGTAGGTAGTAGGTGCTTAATAGAAGTTATTTCTTCTCTCCGCATTGCCCCTCCCTCTCCAAAAATTGGACCAATGGTCTGTACTATAGCCGTCAGATTCATGCTGTTAATTAAGTTTAATTAATTTAATTAAATTCTAATTAAATTAATTTGATTAAATTTTAACTGATTTAATTAGTTAAAAATTAATTGTTTAATTCACGTTAATCATTTCCTTGGTAAGAAGCCTATACATTCCTTCAATGCATAGACCACACCTTGGACATCTTTAGCATCCTTTCCCTCCATGGGGTTTCATATGGTGCTAGGGACATAGTAGATGCTCCATAAATAACTGTCAGGTCAAATTGAGTTAGTGTTTCACCCACTTCTCTCAGTTGTCAAGAAGAAAAAAAGAGTCAGGGGCTTCCCTGGTGGCGCAGTGGTTGAGAGTCCGCCTGCCGATGCAGGGGACACGGGTTCGTCCAGGAAGATCCCACATGCCGCGGAGCGGCTGGGCCCGCGAGCCATGGCCGCTGAGCCTGCGCCTCCAAAAATTGGACCAATGGTCTGTACTATAGCCGTCAGATTCATGCTGTTAATTAAGTTTAATTAATTTAATTAAATTCTAATTAAATTAATTTGATTAAATTTTAACTGATTTAATTAGTTAAAAATTAATTGTTTAATTCACGTTAATCATTTCCTTGGTAAGAAGCCTATACATTCCTTCAATGCATAGACCACACCTTGGACATCTTTAGCATCCTTTCCCTCCATGGGGTTTCATATGGTGCTAGGGACATAGTAGATGCTCCATAAATAACTGTCAGGTCAAATTGAGTTAGTGTTTCACCCACTTCTCTCAGTTGTCAAGAAGAAAAAAAGAGTCAGGGGCTTCCCTGGTGGCGCAGTGGTTGAGAGTCCGCCTGCCGATGCAGGGGACACGGGTTCGTCCAGGAAGATCCCACATGGCGCGGAGCGGCTGGGCCCGCGAGCCATGGCCGCTGAGCCTGCGCGTCCGGAGCCTGTGCTCCGCGACAAGAAAGGCCGCGATAGTGAGAGGCCCGCGTACCGCAAAAAAAAAAAAAAAAAAAAAAAAAAAGAGTCAGGAAGTCCTCAAGAACCTGCAGCAGGCTGGGGCTCCCGTGTGCCTACTTGCTCTGACGCCCCAGCAAGACTGTTCACATCCTGGGGTTCTCTCCATCACTGTGACTTCCAGATTGTTCTGGCAGCAGGTTAGCTCCCACCCAGGGTCTGGGGAAGGGGTATGGACAGGGTGGGGAGGAAGGCAGCCTCAGAAGCCATGTCCTACGTCTCAGTGACATGCAGTAGGGCCCACCTTAGCTTCTGGCCGTGGAGTCCCCAAACTTTCGCCAATTAGGTCTCTTAACGCCAAGAAGTAAGGGCACCAAAAGGAAGGCAGTGCAGACAGCACTGTGGAGGTGGACGGAGGTGAATGAAGGCGCAGGCCAGGCAGCGGCCAGCCAGGATGCTCATCTATACAGGGCACTAGGACGTCACTGGACAAAACTGGCAAAATATAAATTGGTCCTGTTCCCCTTGAGGGAGATGGCATCTGTCATTGGGAAGGAAAAACGCTCCTGGCTAGCCCTGGCCAATCTCTGTTGAGTTTTTGTGAAACTCACGGTGGTCGCACGCTGATGAAATTCTGAAAACCATAGAATGAATGCATGGTTAGTGCTCTTTCCTGGGCACTTATGACTCATTTTATCATCTAAATTTAAAAAGCCTCTGAAGTGCCTCCTTAAGAAGTCCACTTCAGGAAGTCAGAAAAGAAAACTGAAGACAGAATCAGAATTCTGGAAGCTGGGAAATTTTGTCAGATTTTCCTGAACATTGATTCTGCTTCAGCCAGTAGACAAGAACTAGTAATTCAGTTGTTTCTGTAAATAGTATTTATTCATAGGAAATCGGTGTTTATTCGTAGCATTTATCCATAGGAAATTGCAACCTTCACTTAATAACTATTGAATAAATAATCAGAGAAGAGTGATTTGAAGGCACAGCAAGTGACTGCTGCCTGAATGTGTCCCCGAGGGCAGGATGTGAGCTTTGTGTACAGCTGGTCCTGATTGGGGTTTCCTCAAAGGCTGACTCCAAGACTGGGAAAGTGTAGACAGTTTATTTAGGAGGTGCCCAGCACCAGCAGGGGGTTGTGGAGGTGAGGCAGAGAAGGAAAGAAAGCAAAGGGGGAACGTGTTTTCAATCACCTTACCATTGTGGGAAACTGGAGCCTGACCCCCAGGGGACTCTGGGAGCCAATGCAGAATACCTCCCTTTGGGTTATCCTGCCCACGGGAGCCCAGGAGCTGGAGTATTTATATACCAACTGCCAGAATTCACCAGAGTCCTGCCCCTCTGGAGTATGGATTCTAGGACTTGTCGGTCCTGCCTTGTAGCAGGTAGAGCCATTTTCCTCCATTGAAAAACAAAAGAACAGAAAAACAAAGAAAAATCCCTAAGGCAAAGAGGTGCAGATGTCTGTGGGCCAGCTCACCCTGAGATGGGAAGGCCTTTGAGTACTGGTTTTTCTCTCTGTCTCTTCTTTTTTTCAAAATGTTACAGATGAACCCCCAAATAGGGTGTTTTCTGGTTTCAAATAAAAGTCACCCCTACCTGGAAAAAAAAAAAAACATGGGCACCAGCAGCATCTGTTACCCTAAGTTATTGCCAGACCCCAGGCAGTGCCTGGCCACAGCTGACGCTCAGTGTTTTCCCACTAAATTGATGAATCCACAGCTGCACCCATTTTAGCAAGGCCACAGCAAAGGCTGAAGAGGTAACCCACTGGTGCAGCAGGCAACAGTAGGGCACCCAGGTACGGTAACTTCTCCACACCTCAGGCGTTCAGATATAACTGTAAGACGACTTCGACTGGAGGACTTGGCCCTCCACCGGGCTGGGGATGAAGAGAGGACTTGAAAATTCTAAAACCAGCTCAAGCTGGAGAGGCAGAATAATACCTATGGCCACAACGCTTCCCACGGAGCTCTAGGAAATGCTGCCAGACCGATGCTCTGCTACATCCTAGACCCGGAATTACAAGGAGTTCTCTGATTTAGGAACCAGACTGTTTGGTGTGGTAGGCAATGTTTTATCAAATCAGAGTTGGATGATGAAAGAGGTGAGGTTGTGGCGGGGCTGGGAGAAGCCAGGGGGTTGGGAAGGAGGCCTCAAAGCTCGGGTGGCCATGAGGAAAGCTTCCAGCCCACCATGCTGACATATTGTGACAGCTGAGCATGCTGGTTAGCTTATCCGGATTCCAAACCTAGTTTCGTCGTCTACTAGCCATTGACTTTGGACAATTGCTAGACTCTCAGCCTAGTTCTCTCATGTACATGTAGAGTTAATCCCCATCTTGTGGTCCTGTGAGAATGAAATGAGAGAACACGGGCAAGTGACTTTCCGCCTGCAGGTAACGGTGCTGAATACATAGCTGATGTTTCTCTCCCAGACCCCTGTCTGTCAGGCTCTCTTCAGGATCCCCAGCAGCTAGCAGAGTGACTGGCACAGAGCAGGTGCATGAGAAATAATGTTAATTGAAATAATCATTTGCATTCTCCCTATGTCTGCTAATTCATCACCTTTCCCCCTTCTAGCCAAGGCTTGTCGGAGTTTACTTCCAACGTCCTGAGAGTGTGAAACTTGAATTGAAAAAATTCTGCTAGAACTTAGGTTGGGGACAGATTTACTGATCTTACCTTGTGCCAGGCACTGCGGTAAGCACTTTCTGTGGATAATTTTATTCAATCCTGTACAAGTATTCCATTGAGCCACATGGAATTGTCATTTCCATAAGTCAAAATGGTTATATATGGACAATTTCATGTGACTGTGTCCTGTACATGCATTAGGTCTTATTATTGTTATTCTCGTTGTACAGATGAAAAATCTGAGACTTGGGAGGGTAAGTAACTTAACACGGTCTCAAAGACATGTGCTTCTCAAACTGTATTGTGCAAACCAATCATTGGGGACCTTGTTAAAATGCAGATTCTGACTCAGTAGGTCTGAGAGTCTGCATTCTCCAAGTTCCCAGGTGATTCCTGCTGGTCTGTGGACCGCAGACTTTGAGTCGTGAGGACAAATTAATAGCTGACTTGAGTTTACCTGATCCCTACAGGACCCCTAGAGCTGAGGTGGGGATCAGGTAAGGAGACTACCAGACAAGTATCTTACACTATATTAAATTTTATAAAGGAAGCTTCCTTGCATTCAACGTTATTGACTGCCCACTATGCATTGAGCAGCGGCTAGGCACCCATTTTGACAGCCAGAAAAGGACTCCCCTCTCCCTTTCTTCCCCTTCCCTCCCTCCCTCCCTCCCTTCCTTCCTTCCTTCCTTTTTCTCTCTCTCTTATCTTCGCTTTTCCCTTTGATTCCTATTGTATTCGTTAAATTTTTTTCAGATGCAAGTGATAGAAACTGACTCTGGTTTCACTGAGTCAAAAAGGATTTGATTGGAAGACTATGTGGGCTCATGGAATTTCCAGAAAGTCTGGAGGACCACGCTTGGAACAGAGGCTAGAACTGAGACAGCTCCAGAGGTCCAAGAAGTCAGCCCCTGAGCCCCACTGTCTAGAGGGAGCTGTGGCTGAGACACGGCCTCCTGATGTAGACATGGCCACCCCAGCCATAGATGCCCTTCTACCAACCACCGTAACTGCTACTATAAAAGAATTTTAATGACTTTCCATTTTCCCACCATCCCTACAGGAGTCCAAGCACAGGGCAAGAGTGTTCAATTGGCTGATCTTGGGTTCCATGCCAGGACCATGGCTGCCAGGGGACCAGGAGGAGACAGGGCCCTACCCCTCCCAGGCTACTCCCAGCAGGCATTCCCCGAATAGAAAGGGGAACTGACACAGGATAGCCCAACCTGCAGATGTTCACCGGAGCTATGCAGAGCTAGTCTCCTTTACTCTCCCTTCTAGAAAAGGGAAAATACTTCAGCTGCCCTGTAATTACTGAGAACCTCAAGAAAAAAGTGAGAAGTACAGCCTGTGAGTCGAGAGCCTAATGTCCACAGTTCAAACAATACCAGGCTTTTGTCTGCTCAGCTATAGGAGAAAGGGAGAAAGGAAAGAAGTTTTTATCCTGTTTTTAGAATCTGCTGGTGAAAGTTCTGAAGCCCTTGTTGTTGAGTAAATGATTCTGTAAACCCAGTGTGGCTCTCTGTAGTTCACCATGAGTTGAGGGGCTTGTAGAAAATGTCTTTCCTCCCTCCCTCTCTCCTTTTCTCCCATCCTTTCATGCATTCATTATTAAGCATACCTGGTTTTTTTTGGTTTGTTTGTTTGCAGTACGCGGGCCTCTCACTGTTGGGGCCTCTCCCGTTGCGGAGCGCAGGCTCTGGACGCGCA
>NC_041217.1:130066030-130072731 GCF_002837175.3 Physeter macrocephalus | reverse complement strand
GGCCGCTCCGCGGCATGTGGGATCTTCCCGGACCGGGGCACGAACCTGTGTCCCCTGCATCGGCAGGCGGACTCTCAACCACTGCGCCACCAGGGAAGCCCAAGCATACTTGTTTTTAATGAACTTTTATTGAGTACCTACTATGTCTCAAAACCTGTGCTAAGTGCAGAGGAAACAAAGAAGAACAAAACAGAATTCCTCAGGAGCAGCCCTGAGAGAATGAGGTTGTAGGGTATGGGTATGAAAAAAATGAAAGTAAGTGTTAATTGTAAAGTTAGTCCTGGACCTGAGAATTGGGAAAAGCTTTTTATTTAGGTAAGTGTAACACATCTACCTCTGGCTGGCAGATTTATTATTGAAAACAAAACATTCTTAGCTGCAAAGGCATGGGGGTGTTTTCAAGGCAAGAAGCTTCCAGCCCTAACCCAACAGAGCAAGTCGCCCTCCATTTGTCACCAGTAGGGGGCAACAACACAATGGATTAAAGCTGGAGTTCAGAGGAGGAAACCTACAGAAAACATGTAACCTCCTCATATAGGAGCTGGGAAAATAAAGTCTGGGAGTAAAAAAAAAAAATCTACATTTTTTTTTTTTTTTTTGTAGAAAGCTGTTTCAAAACTTTACAGTCTGTTCTCAGGGAGTAGGTCCTTAGGTTAGTGAGAGAAGAAATTCACATAATCAGGTCCAGTATAAAATCAATGCAATTTAGGTTATATTACAAGAGTCTAGGGGACCAAAAAATCTAACAAAAATAGTCCTCAGTGTTAAGATATAATGTGTCTTTATGGACCAGTTGATCAGAAGTATTTATAGTGGTGGTTCTAGGGACAAGAGTGGCATTCAAAGAAGGCAACCTGCCTTCAAGAGAAATATAAATTTCAATATTTTTAAAATTGAGCACATGACAATAAGATTAACATTTTTGTTCTGGGATCTACTTTATAAGGTTTGAAAAGTAGATGGAATCTGTAGTCACTGCTTCTGTAATAACTTTGGGCTACTGGCTTCCACAAACCTCTCCATACTTGAGAGAATACAACATGACTTCCATCGTTGAGTTGTCTTACTGATCAATCAATTAATCAGTCATAAACACCCATGAGTTGGTGGCACTTTGTTGGGGTCCTGAGGGATAGCGAGATCTCAGAGGCATATTCTCTGTCCAGAAGGCACTTGCAATCCAGTTAGAGAAGTAAAACACAGGAACAAACATGCTGTTTAATATCAATGGAAAGAGCCAAATGGGTGATTTGGATGGACAGTCGGGGCAACAGAGGACTATCCAGCACAGGGGATGAAGTGTGGGTTTCCGGTCAGCTGGTACCCCGGCTCTGCCTTTGCTGGGGTGACCCTAAGCAAGTGCTCACCTCACTGGGAAGCCAGTGGGACTCCAGAGATAGAATGTTGGGTTCGATTCTGGAACCAGCCCCTCATCTCTGTGCGAACTTGGACAAGTTCAGTATTCTGAGCCTCGCTTTTCTCATCAGTCAAGTGGAAATTATAGTAACAGTGCCCCTTAATGGGGTTGTTGTGTGGATTATCTAGGTAATCCATGAAAAGTATTTAGCCGACTGTCCGGTGTACTATTAGCTTTTAGTATATTGATGGTGCCTCTTTCCTTTCCTGAAAATGAGGGATAACAATGATGCATATTTCATAGGGCTGTTGTGAGGATTAAGTATAGTAGAGGTTGTAAATTACCCAGCACAGTTCTTGGCACATAAGAAGTATCCAAGAACTACTACAAGTGTAAGAGAAGATCACTTTATGCCAAGGTAGTCAGAGGAGGTTTCCTGGAGGAAAAGAGCCTTGAAGGATGGATACTCTTTGGAAAGAACACAGGATGGGGCGTTCGGGCAGGGCCACCGACATATAAGCAAGGAGTGGAGGTGGAAATATGAAAGGTGTACTCAGAAGGAGGTAGAGTTCCTGAATGGAGCACCTGATCAAATCAGAAACTTAGGCCACTAGACTCAAGGAGAGCCACACTGCAGCAGCCAAAACTGACTGGCCCCTGAGACAAAGCCCTTCAATAAGCCACTTCCCTCCCTGGGCCTCAGCTTCTGGGCTGGTTGGGTTGGACAGGAACGATTCTCCATCAGGGATTCTTCCAGTGCTAATGTTCTCTAAGTCCAAGTTTGTTCCACAGTGAATTCTAATAAATATGTGAGCACATATGTTTACACAACTCCAGAGGACGTTGACATTCACATGCAGTGTCTCAGGGCTTACCCGGGAAAAAAGTTTCCTTCAAGTTCTTCATTCGTTCTTCCATTTCTCAGTTCAACTAATGTCCATCAGATGTTTACTGAGCACCTACTATGTTCAAAACACTGTTCTAGATGTCAGGGCTTTCTTTCTAAAACCAAAATCTGACCACGTCACAGCCTCACTGCTTTCAATGACTTCCCATTGCCAAGTGCAAACTCCAGGCCACATACACCATGTACTTGCCCACCTGCATGCTTCTGTTCACACAGTTTCCCTCTCTGGATTATCCCTCCTCATGGTCCAGATGCTTTGAAATGAACCTTCCTCTCTGAAGCTGCCACCAAACTTACCTTGGTTCCCTTCCCTGACTTACGCCGGCATAATGCTCTCCCCTCTGTGCTCACACAGCACTTTGCACCAGCTCTGTTACTGCGCCTGTTGCTTTTTAATTTTAGTACATTGTTTGCATGGCTTTCTCTCCTGCTAGATTTTTAATTTAATGAGGCAGTAACAGTGTTTTATTCATCTTGGTAACCTCAGAATCTAGCCTACCGCTTGACACGTGAGAGATTATTAAACATTTGGTGAATTCACTTGTTGAAACATTGGAAGTGGATAAGAATGGTGAGATGAATAATAATGACAATGATAGTAACTATGTTGTATATTTCTTACATGCTGAACGCTGAGCCCAGAGCTTTACATCCATCTGTGCTCTGTTAAGTTTTAATCCTCACAATGCCCTGTGAGGTGAGGGGTACAGCATCTCTGGAGTCAGAGAGGCCAGGGTTTGAATTCTGGCTCTCTGAGTGCCTGCACACTCCTGTACTTTGTGTTCTGCATGAGGGACTTGCCTGGGGGGCAAGTGCGGCCAGCTGCTCCTTCCACTTGCCAAAACACGCACTCTGGAATGGGGCTGCATCTGACTTCTCCAAAAGTAAATAAAAGGCATCCTGCAGGCAAGCACTAGCCTCGTCTCTCTCTACCCCTTGCCGGCGGTGGCCTGGCACAAGCTCCTTACCTATGCTTTTTGCCTAGACTTTCTCACCTGTAGAATGGGGCTACAGCACCACCAACCTCAGAGGGCTCTTGTTAGGGTGAGGTGGGGTAACGTATGTGATATGCGTGGCACTTGTCTGACACTTGTATTCAATATATGTTAGTTATTGTTATTATTATTAAGTAGCCTTATGTGCCAAACAAGAGAATTTCAAGAAAAAAGAGTTGGCAGAGAGCAGAACATGGGGGCCTTCGTCCATTTAGGGGCATCAGAAGGAACTAGGAGGGAGCAGGGCTGCAAACATTAAGCAAGAGTGAGTTAGAGGAGAAGTTTAGCAAGTGTCAAGTGCTTCTGAGAAATTAAGCTGGAAGAGGCTGAGAAAAATCCCCTGGACTTGACAGGTAGAGGTCATCAGTGACCTTTGAATGAAAAGTATCAGGATAACAGTGGGAGAGGAAACTAGGTTTCTGTGGGTTAAGGAATCAGTGAGTGATAAGGTAGAAATAGTAACTCTGGCTTATTCATCAGGAATTAGGTAGTAAAGGGTCAGAGACAAATAGGTTGGTTGCTTTAGGGGGATGCAGGATGGATAAGCAGCTCGCTTTCACAGACTTTATTTCAGGAGATAGGTATCCGCTTCAGAGGGACAGATCAATGGAGCTCTCAGGAAATGTGGACCCTCTGCCCCCACCTGAACCCTAAATCTGTTTGGAAAATCTGACAATCTCTCCAGAATCCTGGGATGACCAGGAGGATGACTTGCCTCAAGTACCCAACTTCTAGATGGGACTCTCTTTCATTTAAGGAAAGAGGAGAGTTCAATGTATTTTTTTTTTTTTTTTTTTTAGGCAGAGGACAGTCAACAGAATGCAGGTGCAAAACAGATAGGGGGATGTGATCAAGCACCTGGTGGATGGATTCACCCTGGGGAGGGGGGGATGGACAAAGAAAGGGTGAAGACACACAGACAAGTCAGGGATATAGCAGAAGGAAATTGGAGGACTCTGGATGGATTGTCTTTCTTGGAACAGAAAGAGGCAAGGCCTGCCAAGAGTGCAATGAGTAAAAGGTAAAGGGCTATGCATTAGTCAGGGTAGGTTAAGTGCTGCGACAAACAGACAAACAAGCCCTGAGTTTTAGTGGCTTCACACAATGAAAGTGTATTTCTTTTTTTTTTTTTGCGGTACGCGGGCCTTTCACTGTTGTGGCCTCTCCCGTTGCGGAGCACAGGCTCCGGACGCGCAGGCTCAGCGGCCATGGCTCACGGGCCCAGCCGCTCCGCGGCATGTGGGATCTTCCCGGACCGGGGCACGAACCCATGTCCCATGCATCGGCAGGCGGACTCTCAACCACTGCGCCACCAGGGAAGCCCCGAAAGTGTATTTCTCTTCCCATCAAATCCAGTCAGCATGGGGTTCAGAGAGGCCTCTGTTGTGTGCAGTGATCAGGGACTCAGGCTCCATACATTTTATGGCTCCTCGAGGATCTCAGAGTCTTTTTCTGGATTGTCTGCTCTACTGGCAAACACAGGAAAAGAGAAAGACTGTGGAGGATTGTGTAGGAGACTTTAAAGGCCACACCTGGAAGTGTTACACATCACTTTTGCTAGTGTTCCACTGGCCAAACCTCAGTCCCATGCCTACTCCTAACCACAAGGGAGGCTGGGAAATATCATCAAAGCACACGTAGCATCCTGTCCTGACTGTATGCCCAGTGCCTGGCAGTGCCAGAGTAGAGTGGGTGCTCAGAAAGCATCATTGAATAAATGCGTAGATGAACTTTATCTTCTTTCTATTCGTGACTATTCTATCTGGGCAGAGACCTCGTGTCCTAGATATGAGTGAAAGGTTTGGCTCGGTCCTGTGATGCTGCCGCGCTGCAGGGATCCATTCATACTCTCTGCACCTGTATGTTGGCTACCTGGAGTTAGGTGAACCTGGCAGAGTGACGCTGACTTGCTTTCAGGGAGCTAAGGATCAAGGTCTTTCTTCCAAAGCCTGCTGCTATAACAAGTTGAGCTAATCAGCCAGAAAAACATATTAATCAACCCCTGAGCTACAATTTCCAATCCAAATATGAACTGCCCAGCCCATGGTTTTGCTAGCCAGATCCTACCTGAACTAGCCAGTCCCGAGATGAATAGACAAGTCACTGAGATAACCATCCTCCAGTTAAGCTAACTAGTTCCTTTTCAGACTAATTGGTCACCAGTTATCACTGATTCAACCGTGTCCTGGAGAAAATGTGTAAAGCCCAGAAAGGGAAGGAAAGCTGGCGATGTGAGTCATAACTTCCCCAAAGGGCAAGTAAAAGACTCCTTATCGGGCTGGTAAAGCTCACCTGCAAGTGGAACGTGACATGGAGCTGCACAGGGCAGGGAATGCCAGGGATATTTTTATAAACAACTACAGAGATGTTAACAATGTGGGACTGGTGCATAGATTCCCATATTTGCAGATGAGATTTCATGAGCAAGGGTGCCCTCGAATGAGGGTCAGTGCCAACAAGCCCAAGAAGGAAGAAGGAAGCAGAAGCAGATGGTTATAAAACAAGTCGGTGTTTCAGACTTGGGGAGACACGGAGGTCAGTACCAACATCTCTGACTCAGCCAGCCTGGCCCAGGGCCGCAGAGGTGGGTCTGGGTGGCTGGGTGCCGGGTCATGCAAAGGAGGGTAGGGTGACCAGTGCCAGAGGCCCTGCCCAGACCGAAGCACGAGGGCCCCAATGGCGAGGAGATGGGCATCTTCTTGAAAGGGCCGGATCAGTGGAGCCCTTGGGGAACACGGACTCTTCTTCCCCACTGGAATCCCAAATCTGTCTGGAGAATCTAGTCATCTCTCCAGACTCCTGAGATGACAGGAAGGATGACTAGTCTCAACTACCCAACTCAACAGGACCGCATTGAGCTGCTCATGATAAAGTAACTCATTTCAAAACAACAGTCGTGGTGTCACCGAAAGATGCCAGTCTTTGGGTCAGTGAGTTATTTTTTTAAATTGATTTTTATTGGAGTATACTTGCTTTACAATGTTGTGTTACTTTCTACTATACAGCAAAGTGAATCAGCTATACATATACATATATCCCCTCTTTTTTTGGATTTCCTTCCCATTTAGGCCACCACAGAGCACTGAGTAGAGTTCCCTGAGCTATACAGTAGGTTCTCGTTAGTTATCTGTTTTATACATAGTATCAGTAGTGTATATATTGTCAATCCCAATCTCCCAATTTATCCCACACACCACCCCGTTCCCCCCTTGGTGGTCAGTGAGTTCTAATGCTTCCAGTTACCTCTTAATAGCAATGTGGCATTGGGCAGTTTATTCAGCCTCTCTGGACCCCAGTTTCCTTTTCTATAGAACAGTAATTCTATTTTTCAGGTTAGTGAGGATTTAATGTGATTGTGCATGAAAAGAGCCTAACCCCTGTTGGTGGGAATGTAAATTGATACAGCCACTATGGAGAACAGTATGGAGGTTCCTTAAAAAAC
>NC_041217.1:130009379-130065580 GCF_002837175.3 Physeter macrocephalus | reverse complement strand
GCACAGGGAGATCAGCTAGGTGGTTTGTGACCACCTAGAGGGGTGGGATAGGGAGGGTGGGAGGGAGGGAGACGCAAGAGGGAAGAGATATGGGAACATATGTATATGTATAACTGATTCACTTTGTTATAAAGCAGAAACTAACACACCATTGTAAAACAATTATACTCCAATAAAGATGTTAAAAAAAAAAAGTTCTCATTAAAAAAAAAAAAAATAAGAGCCTAACCCGCTGCCTAGAAAACACGAGGTGCTTAATAATGTTCCCTCCCTTCTCTCCAAGCCCTACTCAGTGCTCTATGGGCCAGGCTTAAGCCTTGTCACAGTGCAGCCCTGGACCAGCCCATCGTATCCTTCCTACAGTGCCCACCCTGACCGGCCTGCCCTGGCCCACGCAGGCCTGCTAATGGCTCCAGACCACGGGCTAGCGGTTCCAACGGCTCCCAGGCTGCGATCAAGATCCAGACCCCACATACTTATATTTCTGATTCTTGGAAAATAGTAGGCAAGAGTCTGGTAGGCAAGGGCTCAAGGCTGAGAACCTCTGTCAGACCTCACATAACAAACCACAGTCTGCCTCGTGAATAAAGGCAGCAGTGGCTGGGCTGCCCAGGCCCTCATGTCTGTATCTAACAACGTCCACACTAATGTCCAGTTCTGCAGGTGAAATTTTCTAAAACACAGTGGCTTGACCTAAAGGAGGGCTGAAAGTCAGGCCCATTTAAACCATGTAATTCACATGAGCTGAGCTGGTATAAATGGGAACATGTTCATGGGCAACCAGAGGTCATGTGCATTCTTTTTTTTAAAAAAAAAATATTTATTTATTTATTTTTGGCTGCGTTGGGTCTTCATTGCTGTGTGCGGGTTTCCTTTAGTTGCGGCAAGGGTGGGCTACTCTTCGATGCGGCGCGCGGGCTTCTCATTGCGGTGGCTTCTCTTGTCGCAGAGCATGGGCTCTAGGCTTGTGGGCTTCTGTAGTTGTGGCATGAGGGTTCAGTAGTTGTGGCTCACAGGCTTAGTTGCTCCGCGGCATGTGGGATCTTCCCGGACCAGGGCTCAAACCTGTGTCCCCTGCATTGGCAGGTGGATTCTTAACCACTGCACCACCAGGGAAGCCCTCATGTGCGTTCTTGAGTCAGGTTGGGATGGTGTTTACTGTGGTCCAGGGAGCCCTTTGCACATGCTCGACTCTAGGCTAGTGCTTATTACACAGGAGCATCTCTGGATCACATTTCCTGGCACCTCCAGGGATGCTTACGCACACTAAATTTGGGGAACCCCATCCTTCCTCCTTGATCCTGTCTCCTGTCCCTCTCCACTCTTTCACTGTGCTCCAGTCACCCTGCTCTTCCTACTTGAACACTCCAAGCTTTACCACCTGGAGCCTTGTTACCACTCTTCCTCCTGCCTGGGAGTCTCTTCCCTCACCTCCTCCAAGACTCACCATATCAGAGAGCCTCTTACTGACCACCCTTTAGAAAAAGGTGACCCACTCCCATCATCCTCTGTTTCCTTATCATGACAATTTTTCTCCTTAGAACTTAGCATCAGACCTATTACTTATCTTTTATTTATCACGTCTGCTCCCCACTGGAACGCAAGCTCCGTGAAGACAGGATTTCATTCTGTTCACTTCTGTCTTTTCAGTTCCTAGAATAGCCAGACCCCTGGTAGGCCTTTAATAAATACTTGATGGAGAGATATTGGACTTGATGTTTAATTTGGTCTGTTGTCAGTATAGTGAATTAGGTAAAATGATATCATTAGTCACACTATACAGATTAGGAGACTGAAGTTCAGAGAGGTTAAGTGACTTGCTCAAGGTCACCAACTAGTTGGGGGCAAGGTCAGGACCAGAACCCAGGTATCCTGAGTCTCAATCTGAGGCACGTGCTGAGAGCCACATGTGTCTCCTTACTCTTCAGCCCATATCCTAAAGGAGGGCATGTTGTCTTGCCTTAAAGACCACCCCTGAATGGAGCACTGCCTCCATTTAAGCTTGACTGATTTTGCTCATGGACTTGTCAGAAATTGGAATCTAGAGATAATAGGCAGAGACTAGGGTTTTTTAGTAAGAACCACTTTTCAGTTCACCCAGCCTCTACTCGGAACTCTGTTTATTCCAGGTCTAATGCAGAAAATATAAGCACTAAAAAGCAAATTAAAAATAAATGATAAGTGAGTTAGAAACTGCCCAGGGCTGTCAGGAACTTACGTGCCATGCTATGTGGGTTTTGAGTAAACATTTGCTTTGCAAGCCAAGAAGCACTACGTATTTACGGAGGCCATCTCCGGCCGAGGGCACATATGCTGCTTCTGGGATTTGGCAGTTTCTCCAGAGAAGTGTGCACACACAAGCCTAAGCACCATGGTGATCTGAGATGAGGAAGCAACTTGGCATCAGGGGACCTGGGTTCTCGTTTGAGGTCTGCCCCTCTCTTGTTTGGTAAATTCGGGCCATGTGGTACCCTTTCTGGACGCTTTTGCCCTTAGCAGAATCCTATGACTTCAAGAGGAAATATCAGTAGTTTTCTGCTCAGCAAATTACTGAGATGACAGAGAGGGAGAGGGGGAGGGAGGGGGAGAGAGAGTTCTAGGTACTTTAGCTGTCTCTTGTCTTCTGCTTTTTCCACTGAGTCAACTTTTTCTTCATTTTTTCCCCAGCACAAGCATCTCTCTTCCCAAGAGCTTGCAACCAATGTCAGAACCTTCTGCGGGTTTCTGCTTTGCTCTTGAACAAGAGCTAGTACCTGTGCCCAGGCCCGTCTGGCTTGTAGTAAGTGGTTGGCTATGCAGGGCGATGGGATGGGGGCTGTGTAGCTCCTCTGTCTGAAAGCATTACTTGTCCAGTCCCACAAGGGGAAAGACGTTCATTGCACATCTGAGCACATTCAGAGCCTATTTATTGACCTTCTGCCACGGGGACACGCTAGGGAACAAAGCTCACGAAGCTTCAGGTCTGGTGATGGAGAGATGGTTGAGAACCAGGCACACTTCATGCTCCTGTGACACAGCTACAGGGAGCTGAATCCATAGGAGGGCTAATTAACTCAGACCTGTCTTGAGGGGGAAGATTCTAGCAAACCTTCCCAAAGTAAATGACATGTAAACCAAGATGTGAAACTGGGGATAGTAGAAGTTATTCAGGCAAGGGTGAGGAGGGAGGAAGTGTCCGAGGCTGAGAGTGTAAATGTGTGTAAATGCAGAGGCCAGAGTGGGGGGCCGTGGGTGTTGGGATTGTTTGTAAATAAGGCAGGAAGCCCAGGGGCTGGAGTAGAGAGTGAGGGGGAGGGCCAGGAGATGAGGTCCGAGAGGAAAGAGGATGGGGGAGGTCTTGCCTAGAGCTCTGTGAGCCTCTGGAAAGAGTTTGGATTTTGTGCCCAGGGTGGTGGGGTGGGGGGTGGGTGGGTAGGGTTCTGGAGTTGGGTAGCATGAAGTTCCAATTTGCATTTTGGAACACTCACTCCAACTGCAGTGTGGAGCCCCCTCGGGAGGGAGGCAAGGCCGGAGCACCAGACACTGGGCCACCAAGTAAGAACAGTAAGAGTGCAGAAGAATCTCTTGCCTCCAAGAGCAGGTCCAGGCTTTGGAATTCCTAGAACAAGTTTTGACTCCTATCTTTTCTCAGACCCCTGTGGTTCCTTTTCTCCATGCACCACAGCGTTCTACAATTGAATTCTAATAAATTCTGGGACTTCTGTCACATTAGAGCAGTGGGCTCCAACCCTTTCAAGCAAGAGGACCCTTTGTTAACATAAAAGACCTCACCCGCATGGCACAGTCGTTGTTCTCTCAGTATCTGTTAATTGAGAAAATACCTAAAGAACAAAGCCTCTGTAGATGCATGCACACTTGAAAATTATGCCTACATATATGTGGGAGACAGTATTTAGCCAGCCTATTGACATGGCTGCCGTAACAGATGAACCTCTAGAACCATCTGAAAGAAGTCTGCATCCCCCCAAGGGGTTGGGAACTGCTGTCCTGGAATATGTGTGTTAAGAAGCCACATAGCCATCTGTCCCCAGAGCGCAGTGTGCGGCTGCCTTCTCCGTAAACCGTGGGGTGCATAAACTCAGCTGGTTCTAATTGCACAGGGCATGCCATATTGTTGCCCGATGTAATGTCAATTTTTATTTATTTGTGTTTGTGAAAAGCAGGGCTGATTAGACCACTTAAAACTACACAGGCTAGTTAGAGCCAGGCTGGCGTTAGTGATTTCAGCTGCCCTCCCTAAAGTCCTCGTCGCTCCCAGCTCATGGCCTCCCTCTGAGAATGTAAACCTGGGACCTTGTGCTATCATGATTTCTATTTCACCCTGACTCTTATAAACTACCATATAAAAAGCAGCCGCTGAAGGCTTTTTTTTTTTTCAATTTCATTTTGAGGCTTGGAAAATCACAAAATAAAAATAGCCCTGAGAGAGGAAAGTTTGGGGGAGTTTGTTTAGCTTTCTTTGAAATGCACTTTGTGAAGGAATAAGTAAGTCATAAGATCCCTCTTTGTGGAGTGCTTTACAGTATACGTAATTTTTTTCACATCCCTTTTTTCCTATTTGATCCTTATGGAGACCCTGTGAGGTGTGGTTTATTACTATCTCCACTTTGCAAGTGAGACAGAAGCTCCGGGAGATTAAAAGATGGGCCTGGCCCAAGATTACATGACCAGGTAATGGCAGAGTCAGGCCAGGTAGGTCCTCACTCCCAATACTGGCCTCCTCCTGCCCTTCTTGGTCTCTCCAAAAGTCCCCTCACTCAGGCCCAGCTCCTGTCTTCCTCCTTCTTCATGTCCATTCTCATGCAGAAAAGGTGTCCAGGCCATGTCTGCACAAGCCCAGGCTCCTGGCTGGTCACCAAGGATCTCCCTCCCCAAGGGACTCAGTATAATATCTACTTATAGACCTGTCTGAGTCTCCTCACAGGCTGCTAGCTCCTTGAGTGCAGAGCCTTTGCCTTGGTCATCTCTGTGTCCTTAGGGCCCAGAACAGGGTCTAGTGGACAGTAGATGCTCTGTAAATGTCTTACAAAGTGAAACATCATTGAATAAGTTCAACCATCCTTCTATTTCACTCCATTTCTCTCCTGATGATTAGAAGACTGATTAAAGTCTTCAAGTTATTACTTGCCTCCACATTTCCTAAACTGTGTTTCGAGGAGTGTTCTGAGACACATCAAAAGATATTCCAAAAAATTAAAACTTCCATGGTCATACAAATTTGGAAAATACAGATTCAGTAGGGTCAACAGAGTTTTTTGATTGAAAATTTTCTTCAAGCAGAGATTCTCTTCCAGGTCTGGTTCCCTTCAAGCTCTCCCCATCTGTGTGAGTTTTAGGCATACCTCTCCATTCTCATGATTGTTTAATGAATAACTTTTAAACACACACATCTACCCTCATACACAGAACTATTTTCCCAAATGGTCCATAGCTTTCGGGGCTGCTTCTCTTACGGTGTCATCAGTGCTCAGCAAAGGGAGAATCTTCCTTCTAATCTTCCCTGCATCCTACCCACCACCAGGCCACAGACCTCCTGATGGCTGCAAAACTCCCTTTCCTCTAGTTCCTTCCCTTTAGCCTAAAAAGCGCTAACATCTTTTTTCATTTAAGGAACTCTTTCCTTGACCATACCATATCCTCACGCTGTGGCTCCATTGCCCTTTCTCTTTGACTTGAAACTTTTGTGAACATTTGCTTTCATCCAGGGTTACCCCCACACACCTTCCTGAGGGAAGTCAGCCTCCAGTGAGTGGTGAATGCATAGGAATCAAGCCAGCCTCCTTGCCTAGATTCAGGATTATTCTTCAAGTCTGTCCAAGCTCCAGTGGTCCACCTGGGATTAGCTGAGAACTGCTGTGAGTGCTTCAATACCCTACCTTCTCCTTCTGTTCAATTCTGTTCCTTCATGTCCTTCAGGGTGTTTATTCTGAGAATATTCTCCAAAAGGTTTCCAATATGCAAATGTCCATCCCAGAATCTGCTTCCCAGGAAATCTGACCTGCAGTAGTTGGTTCCTGGAGTGTCCAAGAATGCAGATGTTAATATAAAATTTTTGAGCTGGCTGCAGGCAGTAAGAATGTTATCACTGGTGGTGGATGGAACACAGATGATTCTTGGCACAAGGTAGCAGTGAAATGGCTAAAATGTTCACTGTGGTAAACTGGGAAGGTGTACAAGTATATTTCCATACAGTGGTGGGTCAGATGTTTGGGTAATATGGAGGAAATGCTCTATAAGGAGGATGGAATTGGATGAGTCTGGCAGGGAGCAGTTGATGCTCCAGAGAAAGGCAATGAAAGACTGAGCGTAAATATTCAGCAGCTTATATGGAGACTCCCATCTCCTGAACTCTGGAACAGAAAGAGCTCAGCTGACCCAGGATTTAAGCATAAGAGTAGCAGAGATTCTAGACTCAGGCAGGGTTAGTCTACCAATGTTGAGCCCTGATTGGAAAGGAAGGGGACCCTGAGATGTGGCAGAAGGACATCTGGGTTGACGTACTTGAATATCTTGAGTCTCCAGATTGCTCTGAATTTTCTGGGTCTGCAGCAGTAGCCTACCATTCCCCGTTAAAGGCTAGTGCTTCCCCCTCACTTGAAGACAATGCAGAGGCCTTTGCCTTGTGAGCTAACATATGACACCCCTATTTGCCCTCCTTTTAGCCACCAGAAAAATATAGGATTAAATCACAACATATTCCAGCTAGGGAAGTGCCAGGCCTGGTAAAGGAAGAAAGGAACTATAACCCAGAGGAACTGCAGGACAGAGCCAGCATGTACCAACAGAAGCTGGGAGAGTTTGTGTGTAGACCTAGATTCTGAGAGGGATGAACCAAGATGGGGTACAGACCATAAAACTGGATGAGGAAAAGTTTAAAGATATGGCAGCACTCTCCCTGACTAGGACTCTCCCTGACTAGGACCCTGGGAGACAGTGCTAACACACTTTCAGGATGACTCTTAAATGTTTGGAGAATGCTTATAGCCCACAGTCAGTGAAGTTGAAAAACCATAGTTGCTATGGAAGATGTTGGAAGAGGAGATAAAATGGCTCAGAGAAGTGTGCAAACTAGAATAAATAAACTATATAAGGCTGGGAAATCCACCAGAAGACTATGTTGCACAGGTGGGCCCAAAAGACACACCACTTGCCAAAGCAATAAGGAACACACTGACCAGAGGAAGATCAGCATCACCAAGAAGCTCAGTGATGGTTGTTCCCTATAGACCAGAGCTCATGGTAGGAGAATTGGGATACTAATAACAATAGAGATGACATGATCCCCAAAACAGAGGTGAGATTTCAGCATTTAATTGTTAAAATCAGTAGTTGCAATTATCTTAATGAGCGCCGAGACAGAAGAGTGAGCCTGATCTGAAGAAAGCTATGGAGGTGATGTGCTGTCCCCAGTAGGCTGAATACATGGATCTGGAAACCAAGGGGTTCATGTAGGAGTAGCCTCCTTGCCATCATTCCCAATTACCCACTTGGGGAATTTGTGCTTCATCCCCATGACTCTGGGCTCTACATAGGTTTCTTTACAGAAAGGGAAATGCTTCTGGAAAGAATTCCATTAACTTTTCAGCTACCTCTTGCTCTCTCATCCCTTCAGGCTCCTGGAAGGGGTAATTGATTCTGATTAGCAGGAAGAGGTAGGGCTAATGTTACACAGTGGGGGCAGGGAAGAATATGTTTGACACCCAGGTGATTTATTTGAGTGTTTCTTGGTACTTCTTCACCTTATTTTGATGGTAAATAGATAAGTGCAAAAGTCATTGCCTGAGAAGGCCAGGGTGACCAAGAGTTCAGATCCTTCAGAGATGAGAGCCTGGGTCACCCCTCCAGGTAAGCTGTTTAAACCTTCAGAGGCACTAGCTGAGGATGAGGGGTCTGGAGAATAGAGGAAGGAGATGATGAGTATCTGCTTTGTCCTGCAGCAGTCAGTGCAGTAGTTTATACCATTAACCTTATTTTTAAGTTTTTCCAGAAAAAGAGTCCAGTAAATTCCTGAAAGATACGCTTCCAGGACATAGTCCAACAAGTAGATCTGAATATCATGAGGGGTGGACTGTAGTGGATGTTCTGGTGTTCCAGCCCAATTCTGTTTCCTACCCCCATCAGGATCAGCTACTAAGAGTGTTGGCAATTGACAAGGTACAGCTGAAGAGAGTTGCCTTGCCCAATGTCACACACCTCTCTTGAGGGCCGCCTCAGTCCAATGAGTCATTGCTGTGAAATTATAAAGGCTCAGCTACATTGGCCCAGTTTGAGACAATGCTTCTGACTCTGGCCATCTAAGTGCCAGATACGCATGGGCTGATACCTATATAGGATGGGCTGATGATGCCATTTTTGTGACTACATCACAACCCAATTTCATCCTGTTCCGATCCTATTCCTTTACTTTATGGACCTTGATCCTGAGAACTCTCTTCAAAAAGCTTTCTGCATGCCAATCTTTTACTCAGAGTCTATTTTCCAGAGAATAAGGCATACAACAGAAACCAATTCTCAGATCCAAAATAACAACAAATTATACACACACACACACTCACACACACACACACACACACACAAATACAAATAATGGCAAACTCCAGAAAATCAAAAAAGGTATTTGGAGGTGGGATGAAAGAGAAGATAAGTTGGAAAGAAAAGATAAGACTTTTCTCAAAAGATCAGCAATGTGTCTGATGGCTGACTTCTCTAGAGAAAAAAAATATATTTTACTATATTATCTCAGTTTTTATGTGGAGTCTCCCTGGGCTGCCATACAAAGTAACACAGCCTGGGTGACTTAAACAACAGAAAATTTTTTTCTCAGTTCTGGAGACAGGAAGTCTAAGATCAGGGAGTGAGCATGGTTGGGTTCTGGTGAGGGCTCTCTCCCTGGCTTGCCAACAGCCACCTTCTGGCCATGTCTTCACATGGCAGAGAGAAAGGACTAGCACTCTGGTGTCTCTTCTTCTTCTTCTTCTTCTTTTTTAAATTGGAGTATAGTTGATTTACAATGTTGTGTTAATTTCTGCTGTACAGCAAAGTGATTCAGTTATACATATATGTATATTCATATACACATTCTTTTTCTTTCTTTTTAAAAAATTTTTTATTGGATTATAGTTGGTTTACAACGTGTTAGTTTCAGGTGTACAGCAAAGTGAATCAGTTATACATATATGTATATCAACTATTTTTTAGATTTTTTTCCCATACAGGCCATTACAGAGTATTGAGTATACATTCTTTTCCATATCTGTTTCCATTATGGTTTATCACAGGATGCTGAATATAGTTCCCTGTGCTATACAGTAGGACCTTGTTGTTTATCCATTCTATACATAATAGATTGCATCTGCTAATCCCAAACTCCCAGTCCACCCCCTCCTCTACTCCTCTCCCCCTTGGCAACCACAAGCCTGTTCTCTAGGTCTGTGAGTCTGTTTCTGTTTTGTAGATAGGCTCATTTGTGTCATATTTTAGATTCTACATATGAGTGATATCATATGGTATTTGTCTTTCTCTTTGACTTACTTCACTTAGTATGATCATCTCTGGGTCCCTCCATGTTGCTGCAAATGGCATTATTTCATTCTTTTTTATGGCTGAGTAGTATTCCATTGTATATATGTGCCACATCTTCTTTATCCATTCATCTGTCAATGGACATTTAGGTTGCTTCATAGTCTTGGCTATTGTTAATAGTGCTGCTATGAATATAGGGGTGCATGGATCTTTTCAAGTTACAGTTTTCTCTGGATATATACCCAAGAGTGGGATTGCAGGGTCGTATGGCAACTCTATTTTTAGTTTTTTGAGGAACCTCCATACTGTTTTCCAGAGTGGTTGCACCAACTTACATTCCCACCAACAGTGTAGGAGGGTTCTCTTTTCTCCACACCCTCTCCAGCATTTGTCATTTGTAGACTTTTTAATGATGGCCATTCTGACCGGTGTGAAATGGTAGCTCATTGTAGTTTTGTTTTGAATTTCTCTAGAGAAAATATGGAAGCCAGAAAATGTTGAATTGATATCTTCAATGTGCTGAAATAAAATAACCCACAATTCCATACCTAGGAAAACTACCAATCGAGAATAAGGGTAAAATACAGAAATTTGCAGGAAAACAAAAACTGAGAAAGTTTACTAACAGCAGATAATGATAAAGGAAAATGGATGAAATGTTCAAGGAGATATGGTGAGTGGGGATTTTGGTAACTTCGTAGACAAAACTAAGGAAACTAAAATAATGATAATATCTAGTGTCTGGGGCAAAAAGCCAAGAACTGAAATATGGACAAAAATAGTACGTGAGTTTGGAGGAGGAGGAGATCAGATTTAAGGCATTCTAAGGTCACGGTATTTTCTGAGAAGAAGTGAAAATGCTATTTATACTTTGTTGAAAAGAATAGACTTGGAGCATTTAATTTCCAAACAAGTACAGGGAGAAGTAGGATGAGGAAGAGGAAAAATGCAGTCAGTTCAAAGAAGGTAATAAGAGTGGGTGTAAAACAGTAAAGACAGTAAGAATAGAAAAGAGAAATAGAAATAAGAGGGCAGAAATAATCCAAATCAATCAGTGATCACAATATATGTAAATGGATAAAACTCTCCTGTTAAAACACAAAGATTCTTAGGCTATATAGAAACCAATTTAACTATATGATTTCTATGGGATTTTCAACTATAATGTATGAATACAGAAAATTTTAAAGTCAAAGGCTAGAAAAAATAAAGCAGGAAAATATTAACCAAAATAAGCAGCTATAGTTAAATCAATGCAAAACAAAATAGATTTCGAGGGGAAAAGCTTTAAGAAAAATAAAGAGAATCACTGCATCATGCTAAGAGGTTCAATTTATCAGGAAGGGAACAGTATAAAACATATTCACCTAATAGCATAGCTTCAAAATTATATATTATATATATTGTTAGATCTACAAAGAATTATTAACAGATCCTTCACTATTTTAATACAGCTTTCTTGGTTATTGATAGATCAAGCAGAAAACAACATTGGCAAAGATACTTAAGACTTGAACAGCACAATTAAAAAACTTTTAGGAAATTATACTGGTTTACATCGCCCTCCCTCCCTGCAGTTTTCTCCTTTACTCCACATATACTCCCATTATTCTTGCTCTGGACTTTTGCGTTTGCTCATTTCAGGGAAGCTTTTGATTTGTTGTTCTGTGCCTCAGTTTGTTATTTGCCTCTGATTTGAGGCTCTACTCATACCCTCATTTGGCTTCTTAAGCAGGCTCTCTCTTCTAGTATCTGAGCTGGGAAAGGCCCCTGGTGGGCAGGACCAGACTTTGACCATTTGCCTTCCTCGTATTACAAAGTGAGCTGGGGAGGCTAGGTTCAGACACCAAATAAATGTTGGCACATGTTGGGTAAGAGCTCATAAATGTATGTAGAATGAAAACATTAAATATTAGCTTATTTGAAGTGTTTTCTTCCAGCAGCCTTTACCTCTAGACCAAAGTGCATAGTCAAATCAGATCCTAATTCCTAAATGCAGAGAGCTTTATCAACCTTCACTCTTCCAGCCCTGCATCCCTACACATTCCACTTTCTTCTATATTTAGTCCATATTTCCTACCACTTTGTGCCAATTGCAGGATGAGAGTCTAAGAATGATTTCTCCAGCAAGGCTTTTGACAGGAACAGCAGTGGCAGACAGAAACCACCCATAATATCTACCACAAATGCTGGGCTGTCCCAGCTGAAAACCTTCTTAGAAAATGAGAATTCATCTGGCAATAAATAACAAGGGCTACAAAGAAGATTCTACTATTCAATCCAGTAATTCTACTTCTGGGAATTTACTCCAAGGAAATCCCTTAAGGGGGGAAAAAGTCATCTGTGTAAAGATGTTCGTAGCAATCCAATTCATAAGAAAAGAAAGCTAGAAACAATCCCCACTACCACCACGGGGAAATGGCAGAGCAAATTGTGACACATTATCGCAATAGAATACTGTATAGCTATTTCAAATGACAAATATACACAGTAGGCCAATTCTTGGAAATTGACTTCTGAAGCAACATTCAGTGAGAGGCAGCAGACTGGAAAATATTTATTGTCTGTAGCATGTAAGACCCTCCAAATCCGGAAAGTTGATAGGATCATCTGGTTCTGGGGATGAGGAAACTGAGGCTCAAGGGGTGGGTGAAACTGAGTCAAGGGGTTTAGTGCCCTTCCTAGAGAGGACCTGGAATTCGAGCCTGGGTCTCTCTGATTCCAAAGTCCATGTCCTCCTGTAAATGCAGCTCCCAGCTGTGTCTAATTTTCTGGCAATGATATAAAGGAAACATAGAGCTCCAAGGAGACTAGAGTTTATTTTTAATTGTCTTATTAATGAAAAATTGTGTAAATTTAAGTTAGAAGCAAACAAAGGACTAAAATGAGATCTGTCCCGTGAAGACCAGGCCTGAACATTAGGATCCCCATAGAGTAGAAGCCCATACTATTTATCTCCCCATGATGTATCCAAATCACCTGAGGGCTTGTCCAGCCCACACAAGCCCTCTTCTCTCTGCCCCCAACCCTGCATTGAAACTCTGTGTCTATGCCATAGTGAGCTACTGCTCCCAGTGGAAGCATGAATATTTATTTTTTATTTGTTTGGAGCAAAATATACAAAGACTAAAAATCACTGGTTAAAGCATTGCCTTCCAAAGGATCCAGTGAAACTCCAGGAGCTTGTGTCTCAGATGGGAGGAATAAGCATTTTCTTATTTTAAGCATATCACCCATGCAGATGACATTGTATTAAACCAAGAGTACATTGGTGTTTGTGTGGATTTGGGAGTAAGGATGATTTGGGTTCAAGTCTTGACCCAGCTATAATTGTAAGTAAGACCTATTTTACACACACACACACACACACACACACACACACACACACACACACACAAACACACACACACACTGCCTTGGCTTGTCCTTAGAAACTCTTAGAACTGCATGTTTATCTTGCTCTTTAATAAAGTTGAATTTTGTAACCAAGGAAATGTCCTGGCTCTTGGGCTAAAGATGTCTCAGCAAAAAGATAAGGATTAGAAATACTTTGTTCCTAAAGGTCTTTTGTTTCTTGGCTGCTATAGATTAAGCATTTCTTCTCTCCCCTCAGAATTCATGTGTTGAAACCTAATCCCCAAAGTGATGGTATTTGGAGGTAGGGCCTTTGAGAGGCAGTTAGGTGATAAGGGCAGAGCTCTCCTGAATGAGATTAGTGTCCTTATAAAAGAGACTCCAGAGAGCTCCTTCCTCTCCTTCAGCCATATGAGGACTTAGTGAGAAGACAGCCATCTAAGAACCAAGAAGTGGGCTCTCACCAGACACTGAATCTGCCAGCACCATGATCCTGGAAGTCCCATCCTCTAGAACATTGAGAAATAAAATTCTGTTGTCATAAGCTACCCAGTCTTTGGTACTTATTACAGCAGCCGGAACAAACTAAGACACTGGCTGATGCTTGTGGTTTTACTTCTTGTCCTCCCCTGGCGTACCTGTCAATTAAAGCTGCAATGACAGCAGTCCTTTGGACTCTTCCTAAGGCCACCCTGCCCCTGCAGTTGAGCTGGATGACTTCACCACTTCCTTCTTAAATGCTCCTGATTGGAGAAGCAGTTGGATCACATGCATGAACTGACCAATGAATAAAAGGCAAGGGATCATTTTGAAGTAGCAACCTCCTGGTCCTAAGGAAACTGTAAAAGCAAGCCAGGCAGAGAAATGGTAGAGGTCTCCAAGCTCAAGGGCAATAGACCTAGAAGACACCTTGCCATCAGAGTACCAGCTTCTGAATTGCCTTTCTTGGGTGCTGTTCAGAGCCAGGGGCTATTTCTTTAATGGCTTTGGAGTAGCAAGATGAGGTGGTGGGAGAAGACAAGGGACATGGGTTTGTGAGAGCCTTGCAATCAGCTGATCTACCTGCCCTGCTTGCTTCCTGCTGCCATGACCACATCCTTTGAGTTAAAAATATCAATAATATTTTTCTTTTTATTAAGTGGCAGAAGGTTGGGATTTTTTACTTTGCTATTGCAAACACATAGGAAGGAAACAATAACTGTAAGGCTAAGGAGCAGACAGAATAGCTCAGATATTAACGTCAGGAACTTGGTTACAGGGCAGGAATTAGAAGATGAGGCTGTGATGTACAGACCTCTGTACAGACCTCTCAGAGCCACCAGCTGATACAATGACTTACTCTCAGTATACGTCATCTCTCTGATCTTGAGGTTCCTTATCTGTACAGTGGGGCTCATTCTCCCATGTTGCAGAGTTGTATAAAGGTTAGAGAGAATGTGTCTAACACGCCTGGCTAGCAGTAGCCACTAAATGAATGAGAGTTACTTCCATTGTTGACATACATTAGTCTGTTGGATTCCCTTCCTCTCTTTTTTGCTTCCCAAGCTGAACTGGCTGTGAATCAATGGGAAAGCAGTCAGGACAATTGTCACCAACCATGATGGTTAATATTATGTGTCAAGTTGACTGGGCCAGGGATGCCCAGACACTTGGTCAGACATTCTTCTGGGTGTGTCTGTGAGACTGTTTCTGGATGAAGATTAACATTTGCTTTTTTTTTTTTTAAACTTTTTATTTTATATTGGAGTACAGTTGATTAACAATGTTGTGTTAGTTTCAGGTGTACAACAAACCAGTAGACTGAGTGAAGCAGATGCCCTCCCTGATGTGGGTGGGCCTCATCCAATCAACTGAAGACCTAAATAGAACAAAACGGACTGGGTAAGAGGGAATGCCTGCTGTTTGACTGGCTTGAACTGGGACATCAGTCTTTTCCTTCCTTTGGACTCAAACTGAAAAATCACTCTTCTTGGGTCTCAGGCCTGCAGGCTTTCAGACTGGAATTTATACCATTATCTCTCCTGATTCTCAGGCCTTTGGACTTGGACTAGAACCACATCATGGGCAATCCTGCGTCTCAGACTTCTTGATTGCTGATCTTGGGACGTCTCAGCCTCCATAACTGTGTGAGCCAATTCCTTATAATTAATAAGCAAACAAACACGTATCTGGTTCTGTTTCTCTGGAGAATCCTGACTAACACACCACTTAGGGCTCTGATTTAGAGGACAGGCCAAGGGGAGGACCTGCAGAGCCAAGGGAGGCCTTTCACACCAGGAAAGAGGAGCCTGCATGCAAGAGCCAAGAGGAGGCACGATAAGGAGGGAAGGGAAACTTTGCCCCTTGCCTTGTTTGCCCGCTTTAACTACTAGAGACAGTCTGACCTAGTCTGGCTCCTGCGGCCCCTGTTTGGCTGAGCCCAGAGTGACCTTAACATAGGAACGGGCAGAATGCAGTGTTCCACCCTGTGTGTGCCCTGAGCACTTTGTACATAGTTGAACTGTAGCCATTGCAGCATCCCATCATATTTTAATAACACGCCTGTCTCTCTCACTGGTCTGTGAGCTCTGTGCAGAGAGGGATTGATTTAGATTCATTCCAATTCCCTCAGGGCCCAGCTTGGGACCTGGCACCATGCTTGGCTCATGGTGGATACTTTTGTACTTTGAAATTGTAGATTAGTATTTGGGTGATGGAAACACTTTATTCTTTCCCCCTTTACTGTACATTTGCCTCATCTATTTCTCAGATGTAAAGGAATTTGAAGCAAACAGGCTTTTTGGGATCAGGTTGGGCTAGGCTGTGTTGCAGTAACAGCCCACTCTCAAATCTCAGTGACTTAACACAAGTTAATTTCTGTGCCAAGTCCCCTGTGGTTCTGGGCAGCTCTCCAGAGCAGCTGCTCTCCATCCAGCAGCTCGGCAATCCCAGACTCCCGTGATTTGGTGTCTCCATCATCTCAGCCCAGGCAGGGCAGGGGCTCATGGAGAACACACACCCTCTCAGCTGTGCTTCAGCCCAGATATGCTAGCGTCACTTTCCCTCAGAGCCCTGGGGCTAGATCTACTCCCACGGTCACACCTAACCACATGGTTATTGGGATGAGTGGTCTTCTGTGTGCCCAGGAAGGAGGAGCGAACTGGATATTGGTGGGTACTAATCATACCTACCAAGCTGAAATGTAGGACAGCTCAAATTAAAAGTGGGAAAACTACCAAAATTTGTTGTTCTTGTTATGATACATATATTCATTTATTTATTCATTCAAAATTATTTATTGAGCACCTTCTAGGTGTTAAGCATTGTTCTAGGTACTGGGGCATAGCAGTGAGTAAAGCAAAGTCTCTGGCATTACGAGCTTACATTCTAATGGAGAGAGACATACAAATAGGTATATATACTCTCAGAGGGTTATATGTGCTATGAAGGAAAATAAAAGAGAGTAAAAGGCTAGAGAGAGATAGAGGAAGTTGCTGTTTGGGATATGGTGGTAGAGGAAGTCTACCCCCAAGCCCCAGGGTATTTCCCTCATCTCTTTACCATAAGCTCTCCCCCAGCGTATTTTAAGGCCCTCCCTCCCCATAAAACTTCCTAAGCAGAAAAGTCCTTTGGGAATACAAGTGATGGTTATGCATCAGGAGGAGGATTGGAACACTCCAGTTCATCACTTAGGAAACCTTCCTTGGGGTAAGGGTTGGTGGGGGAGTCCTTCACAAGGGTATTTTATTGAGGGATTTCTTTTGTTTTGTTATATGTGTAATGTTATTAAAGTCCAAAATATTTCCTTATTGCATCTGCTGTAGTCTTTGTCAGCTCTGTCTGGCTGAGAGAGGCTCAAGGCTTAGTTCAGATTCTCTCCTAGACATTTTAGAAATACTCCCTTTTTTTCTGGTTTCAAGATATTTGCATCAAGTTTCAGTCTTGCTGCCACTCACTGTGTTCTGGTAGCAAGGACCTGGGAAGTGATCCATTCATAGAGCACCTACTGAATGTGTCCCGTGAGCCAGGAGCTGTGCTAGACCCGGGAAGCAGAGAGCAGTGAGACAGGCCTCAGCCCAAGGAGCTCAGTCTAGTGAAAGCCACACCTCTGGCCAAGGGCCCTCCTTGTCCTCAGAAAGGCTGGTTAACCTATATGTACCTTATTGATTTATTGCCTACCTGAGAGGTAGAGTGAATTATGTTCTACAACAACCCAAAGCCTAGCACTCATCTGCCATATTTAGTTAGCCTAATGCTAGATGCTGTAACAAGTAAACCCCCAAATGTATGATGGACCAAAAGAACAGAAGTTCATTTCTTACTCACATCCAGCCCAAATGTGAGATTCTGTTTACCCAACTACTCTTCTCCCAGCAGGGATGTCTGGAGTGTCTGTGGTGAGACCCTCTGTTTTCTACCAGTGGATGGGAAAAGTGGGAATAAAGAAGGCATAACCACTTCTTAAACACACTGCCCAAAAGTGACATACACGACTTCTGTTCTCATCTCATTGGTGAGAACAGATTCCACAGCCATATCGAGATGCAAGGGCAAAGGGAGGCCTTGGCTTGGCAGTCATTTCCTAGCAACATGGCTCCACTGTGGAAGGGGAACACCATGCTTTGCTGGACAACTAGCTGTCTTAGTTATTTCTGCCTTCCATGCGTAGGTAAAAAATCTGTAATGACCTGCCCATTGATTTGCTTGTCTCACTCTTTTTTTCTGCTTGCTTTGCTCCCGTGGTTTTACTCCAGGATCTTTTTTGTTGTTGTTGTGGTATGCAGGCCTCTCACTGTTGTGGCCTGTCCCGTTGCGGAGCACAGGCTCCGGACGCGCAGGCCCAGTGGCCATGGCCCACAGGCCCAGCCGCTCCGCGGCATGTGGGATCTTCTCGGACCGGGGCACGAACCCGTATCCCCTGCATCGGCAGGCGGACTCTCAACCACTGCGCCACCAGGGAAGCCCTTACTCCAGGATCTTATAATTCCCTTTCTAGTATGATGGAATTAAAAGAACTGTGAACTGGATGTCAGATGATCTGGGTTCTAGAATTACAAACACTATCTCACAAGCTGATCTTGAGCAAGTCATCTTCCCACCATGTGCTTCCCTTTATCTGTAAAATAAAGATACTAGTACGGGGTGTTAGGAACATCAAATGAGCTTCACATCCAAAGTGCCTAGCACAGGACTTAACAAATAAGAGGAAACTACGCATATTTATGTATAATTGAGTGAATGATGAAAGAAAATTTTATCAGCCATTTTCCTGCTAGCTTCCACTGTTTCCTGTGGCCATGTTTCTTGATATTATTTAGGTATGTGGTGGTGCGGATGGGTGGGAGGGGAACTGGAGTTTGCCTAGCTACTCAGTAAAGTCACTGAAGGCAGGGACTGTGTGTGAGCTCCCTCATGTACATGCCTCCCCTTCCCCTAGGGTGCGTCTCTGGAGGGGATGCCTAGTAAGCCCACGCTGGGTGAGTGAGTTTTGTTGAATTACAGAGGCGTGATTACACTATTGCCTCCAGGGGGCTAAATGCTAGGGCGACCACAGTTATGGCCATAGACCAGGGCTGGGGTTGCCCAACCTCTAAAACTCAAATTATTTTTGATCTTCTGTTTTCAAGGCGTGAGGCAACATCTCCAAGGTGGGAAAGTCAACATTGGTCCTTTCCTGTCTGAAAATGTGAGAGGACCCTTCTGTTCACCAGGTAGATGGCTTTTGGCCTCCAGGCTGACTTTGGAAGCCAAATTGCCCCCTTGAGTATTCAGAGCAATGAGTCTTTCTGGCAAACCATAAGCAACTGGTGCTGGGCTTGAGTTAGACATTGGAAGACTTGGTTTCAAGCCCGGAATATGCCATTCACTAACTGAACAGGACTGAGTGGCAGAGTGGAAAGGGAGTGAGCTTCACAGTTCACTAGCTCTGGCTTCAAATTTGGGTTTGGCAGGGAGGTTTTAGGCACCTTATTCCACTCTCTGAGCCTCAGTTTCCTCATCTGCAAAATGGAGACCATAATCCTGTCACCTTCCTTTCCTGTCTCCTTTCCTTACAGGGTTGTTGAGAGACAGATTAGTATTGCATAAAGGTTGAATAATTAGGCTCTGGTGGCAGATGCCCTGGGCTCCCTGGACAACTTATAATCTTTCCATATCTCAATTTCCCAGTGGGGACAATAGTACTTCCTACCCTATATGCTTATTGTGAGGATTAACTGGGTTAATTTACGTGAAATGCTTAGAAGAGTGCCTGGCACACAAAATAAGCAGTCCACTGCAATACGTAGTAATAGCTGTTACATTATTATTATTATTACTATTACCAAGAGAATTAAATGAATGTAGAGTTGTTTGATAACTCTAAAGCCACAGATCTTAGGTTTTATTTCTAAAGCAATTGGCCTTCTCCTGTCCCCACCCAGATCTATTTTCTGGCCTCTTTGGAACTGTGGGAAATTTCTCAGCATCAAGGGGGCACTTGCTTGATTTTTATGCTTCTGGTTCCTGTGGCTGAGAGCTGGTGGGCTTCTTCCCCATCAGAGCCTGTGCTCTGGTGCTTTTGCCCTGCTGTGTTTGGAGTACGTGTTCCCTTCAGTGCAGCTCCTAATTGTACTAACCAAAGCATTTCCTACCATGTTTTTACACTGTCCATGGGGTGGGAGGGAACTGGTCCCAGGCCAGCACCACGGAGGAGAAATTGGGGTGCCAGGACCTCTCTTAGCATGAGCCAGCTTCTGATTATCCACCCTGGAAAGCAGGGTGGGACATGTGGAGGAGAGACCACACACTAGGAGGCTGAGAGCATGGGGCTTGTGGTCTGACCATCCCGCGTTTAAATCTCGGCTTTCCCTTTCTGTAGTTGTATTACTTGACTTGACCTATTTGAGCCTCGGTATGTTCATCTATAAACTGGGGAATATAATACCTACTCCGTAAAGTGGTGGTGAGCATTGGCTGTGATTGTTCAGTGTCTGGCACATAGCAAGCATTCAAAAACTGTGAACTAAAGCCAGAGGGTTAGGGGTCAGCAAAACTGGCTCTGGAAAAAACATCTGCTACAAAGGTTCTGCGAGGCATTGGGCAAGTCAGATCATTTCTCTGGGCCTTAATTTTCTTCATCTGTAAACTGGGTGTGGTGGCTTTATACCATGTCAATTTAGCTACGCTGGAATCATTTTTCCCAGAATTCCCTTCCCTGTGTGGATCTCATTTTGAGTTGGCTACAAGACAAATCTGTGCTAGATTTGGAAGGTGGCAGTGAAGCAGGAACTATTTTTATGCTATAGCAGGCACTGTTGCAACACACACACTCACACACACTCACACACACACACACACGCACTCTCACACTGTTGCTCATCTGCTAGCTCAGCTCATTGGTGTGGCGCTGCACCTGGACCTTCAGCTCCTATTACATCCTCCTGTAGCCCTTTCAAGTCCTGGGTCAGAGTGCGTGCAGTTGCACGTAAAGGGCACGGCTTCTCCTGTAGGTGGTCTGTGACATTGAGGTTGGAGGTGATGGGAGATGGACACAGGCTCTGATTCATGTTCATGGGGTCCCTATTTTCCATGTGGATTCTAGCACGTCCTTGCTCTCCATCACTTCATGTCCAGCTTTCCCTCCCGACTTCCAGTATCAACTGTAGACACAACACCTGACACAGACCCTTCTCCATGAGCTTATCCATGGCAGGTCTAATTTCTATGGTAAACCCCTTATTCTATATCAAACCATAGTGATTCCACTTGTCCAATAAAATCATTACGCAGTGGGGAAAGTAACAGCAACCTCACAAGGCTGCTTTAAGGATCAAATGAGATAACGGACAAGAAATTTCTTTGAAAATTATAATGTGTGTTATGGATGTGTGTGCCTTTTCAAAAACTCACATGTGGATAAATGTTTTACTAAAACTCCCAGGTGTAATTCTTTTCTTTTTTTTAATATATATTTTTAAAATTTATTTACTTATTTATTTTTGGCTGTGTTGGGTCTTCGTTGATGCGTGTGGGCTTTCTCTAGTTGCGGTGAGCAGGGGCTACTCTTCGTTGCGGCGCACAGGCTTCTCAATGCGGTGGCTTCTCTGGTTGTGGAGCTCGGGCTCTAGGTGCACAGGCTCAGTAGCTGTGGCACAGGGGCTTAGTTGCTCCGCGGCATGTGGGATCTTTCCGGACCAAGGCTCGAACCCGTGTCCCCTGCATTGGCAGGTGGATTCTTAACCACTGCGCCATCAGGGAAGTCCCCCAAATGTAATTCTTCAAAATAGTTCTTAAAGCAGAACTCCTGGGCTCCCCAACACCTGCTGCACTGTCTTCTTTGCAGATGCTCGGGCCCAAATCTTGGATCCTCCTGGACATCATGTTCTCCTACACGTCCTTTCTATGTCCAGCACCAAGTCACTACTCACCACCTCCATCACTAACTCCCTGGTCCAACTCACCAGGCCCCTCGTCAGGGTTAAGGTCTCCTTGTTGGCCTCCCCACTTCCACTCTGGCCCTGAAATGATCCAGTGAGAACCTGAGTTCGATCACAGCCTCATTTGCTCACACAGGTCCTGTCTCTCACTGCTTCTCTGAGCTCATTGCTCACCGCCCTTGCCCCTACTCACTCTGCTCTAGCCACTGGCTTCCTCACCCCTCGTCAAACGTGCCAAGTGTGGGCCAGTTCTGCAAATAGGACAAAGTGTTTCAGAGAGAAGGAACCAGACTGGAATGATGGTTATCGGGTGTCACTGTTGGCTTAGACACATCTGGGGACGTCGCTTGCCACCCGTGCACAAGTATTTACTAGTAAACTCTATGACCGCAGACCAAAGCTGGATGACATTCTGGAAAGTGCTTTTCACCAGGAATTAAACACAAATTGAGGTTACTGTTAGACTTAACAGTTAACAATGACAACTCCGATTTTAATTATTACAATCCACAATAAGATCTCACGTCTCTGTGGATACCCAGGGTTTTCACAGTGCTTTCATGTCCTTTATTTTTAGTCCTCACAACAGCTCTAGCAGTTGGGTATTACCCTCCCCCACCAACTAACTCTTTTTACAGGTAGGAAAACTGAGGCTCAGACTCGCCCAGAGTTAAAGAGCCAGTAGTGGACAAGGCTCAATCTCAAAGGCAGATTTGCTGGTATTCTTCTCTTTGTGCTACAATTCAGAGCTACTTCTAGGGCCAAGCTGACACATAAGTAGGGTCAGATGGAGTGAAAAAAAAGTTGTGTTTTTTTCCATTGCCATCATCTACAATTCAAAATATGCCCACTACGCCCCAACTTTCCAAAATTTTACATTACTTTTAATGCAGATATCCCTGAGATTTGCATGAAGAGTACCTCTGCAGAGAAAATGGCATTTTTTGTTTTGTGGGAATTAGGAAGGGAGAGAATGGAGGAGTACTGGGAAGCATGTTGTTCAGGTAATTGAACAAGTGTATTATTATCCTCATTTTATGAATCAGCAGTATGACCCAAAGTGTTCAAAGTAGCTGCTGGCAGGGAGCAAATCCATCATATCACGTTTGCCTTGTAAATTAGGGATGTTGGATGCAAATGTTGCTAAATTCTCTTCTAACATGTGCCTAACTTGCTGAACCTTTGCAGTGAAGTTGTGATGAGGCGCCTCCAAAAAAAGTTTGAGTGTGGTACACTCATTTTTTAAAGAAAAATGAGAAAAGGTGCACATTTCTCAGCATTGCAAGCATGCCCTATAAAAGCAAACAAGTGTTTCCAAAAGCACACGATTTTCTGTCACTCAGGCGGGAACCCTGATTACATTGCTGGGACATTTGTCATGACCTTGGAAGTGCAGTGTTCCTGGTATTTGGAGCCAATAATCCCTGAGTTTGTATTGTGGTTCTGATGCTTACCATTTATTCTAATAAGCATTGCCATTTATTGGACACTGATGTCAGGTGTTGTGCTTTACCTGCATTATGTCCCTTAACTAACCACCCCCAATAACCCCATTAGGGAGGTTGTGTTTATCTCCATTTTATGTATGAAGAAACTGAGAATTGAGATAACAAAGCTGCTATAGCTGCCATGTGGAAGAGCTGGGATTCAGACAGTCTACTGCACTCTAAAATCCATATTCTTTGCAATATGGCACTTTAAAGCAGAGGGGGAAAGGCACAAGCACAGGCGATTGCCTTAATTGAGTTTAAGAGATGACAGGCAAAGTCTGTTTGACTCCAGAAGGTTACTTAGTACTATGGGATACAGCCTCCTTCACAGGTTGTTTTGGGATTAAAGAAACCTGTATAAAGGCCCCACCGTAATGCCTGGCACATAGTAGGTATGAGTAAATGGCACAGGAGGTAGTGTAGGATGATGCTTAGGAATCCTGGTCTAGTCCAAATCCCACCTCCTCCATTTAATAACTGTGTGACCTTGGGCACGTCACATAACGTCTCTAAGCCCAAATTTCCTCATGTATAAAATGGGGATAATAACTAACTTGTTCCAAAGATTAAATGAGATGATCCTTATAAAGGACCTAGCACAGCATAAAGGACCTGGCTCATTGTCATTATCAAGAAATTTTGACTGTTCTTATTACTATGGTTATTTTTTCAGTCCTCGTGTGTGCTGCTTTCGCTCCAAGAGCAAGGATGGTGATGGGAGTTGTGGTGAGTAACGAATGGGGGAGGAGGTGAAACCCCCATTTCCTCGGGGCCCCTCACATTCAGTAAGCCCATCTGTATAACGAGGAGGCCTCCCAGAAGTCAGTTGGATCCGCCGCTTCCTCATTTTCTATCGGCTCAAGTTCTCTCACGTGGTTTGGGTGAAGAAGCTGATGAACAGTGAGGAGAGCAGCTCAGGGCCCTGAAGTGGGTTGGGGAGAGGAGGGAGGAGAGTTCTGGGTGCCTGCAGGTGGAGAAGACGGAGGCCCCCACGCTGCTTGTTGGATCCCAAGAAGGTTGGTGGCTTCTATATTTACATTCCAGTGTGGGAGGCCAGGGGGCTTAGAGGGAGTGAAGCTCCAGGCTGACCATCACAAAAGACCAGAGTGACCAGCTGGGGGCTGCCATCTTGTTTCTTCTAGGGACCCAAGGGGTGGAACAGACTGTCTAGAGATTTTGTGGTCTTTCCTTGGGACAAAGAGTTCAAGGCCTCAGGTCAGTAGAGGTGAGAATGTGCAGGAGGTGTGGAGTGGAAAGTCCTCCTCCTTTCAGGGAGGACAATTCTCCTTCCCTGTCAAGGGCCCAGATGTGACAAGGCGGATAGGTCTGCCTGGAGGTAAGTGACCACCAGTGCTCTTGGAGCAGCTAAGGCAGCCCCCTCCCCTGGGCACAAATGAATGAGAAACAACTAGATTATGGACCCTGAGTTACTTCCCACACAGAGTAAATCCCAAGATACTCCCAGGACATCACCTCAGACTTCAAGAATGGAGCTTAACTTTGATGGGTTTTATGTTGCCTTTTTCTTTTCTGATGCTAGAAATATAAGCCGTCTGTATTATTCAGTGAAAACAAGGGAAAAGATGGTGTTTACTGCGATGACGACGACAATGGAAAACAACAGCGTTCGACACATAGAAGTAGTTGCTCAATAAATATTTGTTGAATGGATGAATAAAGCTCATACAGAGGGAAAAAGAACTTGCAGGGGGAAAAAAAAAAACCTGGAAACTGTTATGGTTGGTGATAGGATTAGTGGTGATTTTTATATTTTCTCGATCCTCTACAGTTTTATATTGTGGTAATGAGAATATTATAATAACAGATAATTATGACCAAAAGGAAATCAGAGCAAAACTAAGGGATCATTTTCATATGAAGCAGAAGGCGGCTTGTAGAATCAGCATTCAGCTGTGGGAAGCAAGACCTGCTGAGGAGGGATACATTTTTACATCTATTTCACCTCTGCTTTTTCTCCTCAAGAAGTACGAAATCTCTTCCTACTCCAAGTGAATGCATGCCAATCCCCTTCTCTCCCAAATTAATTAACACTCAATCGAAAATCCTGCCAGGGTTCCAGAGGCAAGATTTTGTAGTCATTAAGACATGAGGCTTTAGAGGAGACAAATGATTTGAGTGCCTTAAATTCTACTGTTAATTCTTAAAAAAAAAAAATCTCATGGTATGCAGTTTTTCAAAAAGCATTTTCTCCTGGTTTTAACACTGCGTTGAGAACTATATAAAATTTGCAGTAAACAGTTAGCCCTTTTACTGTGAACTGGCACAGTCCACAGGACACAGATTGACTGTTGTCCAACCAGGGATAGATTAGATTTGGGGAAATCCTCTCCCAGGCCTCCCTGTTCTTTTATGAGGAGTTGGTCCTAAAATATTTACCCATTATCTTCTAACCCCATAGCCCTCTAGGCTAAAATAAAGCCTGCCAAAGGAGATATGGCAGTTTTAGGATTAGGCCAGAAGACTGGCTCCTGTGCTATCGGGTGACAAGATTCAGAGACCAGATGGGATTGTCCTCTTCATCTCCTAAGACCTGGTCACAAAGGAGATGTGATCGCTCTGGCTGACATAGGCACACCACGAGCACAGAGGCATTTAAAAAAGAACTCTACCACTTTTCCTTAAACTACCTGGAAACCCTCTTAGTCACAGGGCCAGGTTGAAGTATTTGAACTTTGGGGTAAGGACTAGGTCTGAGAATTCCTAATATAGGAGATTCCTGGAATGCATTCTCCATGCCAGGGAATTCCCATTCCATACTTATTGGGCAGTTGCCATGGGGATCTGAGTTCTATTCCTGGCTCTGCCATTGACTTATTGGGTGACGTTCCTCAAGCCACTTTGCTTCTTTGGGCCTCTGTTTCTTCAGCTGTAAAATGGGAACAATAATCCTCACCTCATAAGTTTGTTGTGCCGATGAAATCTGTTACGGTAGGTGAGAGAGCCTGACTGGTAGAGGAGGTTCAATGATTTTAACTCCCTTCCTTTTTTCTTTCTCTGCAAAGAATCAGTGCCTAGGGTACTCAAGGTTGTCAACAGCTGCAGCAACCTATGCTGAGTCCCTCCGCATATACCACCTGAGTCAGAGCTTTAAATTAATGCCAGGTGAACTCCGGGTCTGCTCTAACAGTTCAGGAGCTCTGAGTCAAGCTTCATCAAGGATTTATTGCAGGAGCACTTTGGCAAGGACTTGTGCTGCTCTGGGTGATGGGGGGCTACATCCCAGTGCTTGGAAGTTGGTGGCGGTGGTTGCATTTCGTTGTTAGTTTGTTTGATTTAAAATATCCACATCCTGTCCCACAGCTGGGGCATAAAATCAAGCTTTAGTTGTGGGATTTTTGTTTACTTTATTCACTAGCTGGGCTGGTCAGGAGTTTAAACGAGGTCAGTGATTTTACGTTGCTTGGATTCTGCAAAGAGACTCCAGCAGTTTTCTGACTACTAAATCTGCTGGTATAAAAAAAGGAACTAAAAAAATAATGGTTGACCTACACAGTCTAATTGCTTTCGGGGCACATTCATTTTTGTTTCGCTTTAAAAATTACAACGAACTTCTAAATGTTTATATGTTTTCATTTTGCCCAGGCAGCTTTGGCAATGGGGAGGTTTGGTAGAAAAAAAATCATTAAAGAAATAAATGTGGCAGCTCTCACAGCTGCAAATCATTGATTCAGCTCCACTTATAGAGAGAGAAAGAGGGAAGGAAAAAGGGAAGAGAAAAAGAAAAAGAGCGATTAGCCTTCTTGCCAGAGGATGACTCCCTGTCAGTTCCCATAAAGTCTTCCTCACGTCCTGTCTCTCGTAACATTTCAGAGGTCTGGAAAGTATTTGATTTGTAAAGGGTGAGAGTAGACAAAATAGAGCTTCCCAAAAACGTTTTTTTAAATTTAATAAGACTGTATGCTATTTCCGTGGTAAACATAATACATGTTCATTAAAGAAAAATGAGAAAATATTGCAAAGAAGAAAGGGAAAGAATTCCTGGCTGTCCAAGCACAACTATTACTGACATTTTCATATCCTTTCTAGCATATGTTTCTTCATTTGTTTCTCATAGATATAATGATGGGGCGTGTATGCTTTTGCACTGTCTTTCACTTAACAGATAATAGCATTTATGGAAGCCTTGCTCTCTGCCAGGTACTGTCTGCCGCTGCTCAGTATCTCTAAGCCAGCCTGACATTCTCACTTGTCCATCGCCATCAGCTACACAAACGTGGTTAAGTTCCTGTCTGTCTCTTTGGCATCACAGTGCGTGAAAACAGCTGGATGAAGTTTCACTCAGTTTGAAGGTGAGGATGGTCTTCATTTGAGGATGGTCTTACTTCAAATATGAGCTACATGACATAAAATTTTCACTGTAGGACACCTCGGGTGAAAGGGGGGGGCTCAGCTTTTTTGTTTCTACCCAGAGGGAGTACTGTGACACTTCATTTCAAAGATTTCACTGAGTCAAATTTAGACATTTACGTTTTTAAAATCTTTCCATGATTTTACGGATGGGTTCAGTGTATTTCAAAATAGTCACAGTTTTTTCCCTGTGCATACAAGTACATATAAGAAATTATACCTCGGGCTTCCCTGGTGGCGCAGTGGTTGAGAGTCCGCCTGCCGATGCAGGGGACGCGGGTTCGTGCCCTGGTCCGGGAAGATCCCACATGCCGCGGAGCGGCTGGGCCCCCCCCATCCCGCGGAGCGGCGGGGCCCGTAGGCCACGGCCGCTGGGCCTGCGCATCCGGAGCCAGTGCTCCACAATGGGAGAGGCCACAACAGTGAGAGGCCCGCGTAACGCAAAAACAAAAACAAACAAAAAAAACAGAAATTATACCTGACTTAATGCCCTCTAAAGGCATTAATTCACTGTCAGGAAGAATTTTTTTAAAAGAGAACTTTAAAAGAATCTAGCACATCAGTCAAAACGGGATAGATGTTTGAAATCCAAAGAGGAGACATGCAATGAGACGTATCATGGCAGTTGTCCAAGGGCACCTGGGGCAGATATCCAACCCGGGGATGTTGAAACACCTATGTTGATAGGTGCTCATCCTTCAGAGCAATGAAACTGAGGTACACAGAGAAGTACCTGTGATGCCAAATGGGAGAGACAGGCCATTTGGTTAAGCTGCTATGGATATAAAACCAACAGTGGTTTCAAATATGAAGCTTAACCCTAAGTCGCCTGTGGGCGGATACTCTAAGATAGAACAATGAAGCTGCCTCTCACTTGGCAACTCTACATTAAGGATGATTCAGGGTGAGAGATGAAGATGTGTTCCTATATATCCCAATCCATAGGACAACAAGTGTGTGTATGAAAACATTTTTTTTAACCAAGTTGAAAATTATTAAAGACCTGTTTGAATTATTACAACTCTAAACATTAATTTTCAAATAGCTTCTAGGGCTTCCCTGGTGGCACAGTGGTTGAGAGTCCGCCTGCCGATGCAGGGGACACGGGGGTTTGCGCCCCGGTCCGGGAAGATCCCATATGCCACGGAGCAGCTGGGCCCGTGAGCCACGGCCGCTGAGCCTGCACGTCTGGAGCCTGTGCTCCGCAACGGGAGAGGCCACAACAGTGAGAGGCCTGTGTACCGCAAAAAAAAAAAAAATAGCTTCTATTAAACAATGATGCGCCTGATCAGTTTCATATAACACAGCTTGAAATGATAATAAGGGCAACAGTTGTTAAGTTAAAACCCTCCCGAATACTCAGAAATATGCTAGATGGCATGCTTAGTACTGCGTGTTTCATTTCAAATAATCTCTACTATAATCATTATTATCATGAGATAGATATCATTATTATCCTATTTTCTAGATCTGGATCAGGGCTAGGGTGAGGCGAGTCCATTTCCCAGAGTACAAAGTTAAGGAGGCACTCGCAGGCTCCTTAAATTTTGCCAAGCCTATAAGTGAGTGCCTCACTTGCCTCACCTTAGTCCTGATGCTTTTATAGATGAAGGAACTGAGGCTCTAAGAGGTTAATTGTCTAAGGTCCTCATCTAATAAGGGGCAGAGTGAGAAACTGAGCCTGGTCTTGGTCAGCCCCAGGTGTTCAGTTCTCCATTTACTGAATAGTGACTGGATATCTTCTATAATGGGCACTATGGAAATACAACATCTACTCTTTTAAAAAAAATTAATTTATTTATTAATTTATAGCTGTGTCGGGTCTTCGTTTCTGTGCGAGGGCTTTCTCCAGTTGCGGCGAGCGGGGGCCACTCTTCATCGTGGTGCGCGGGTCTCTCACTATCGCTGCCTCTCTTGTTGCGGAGCACAGGCTCCAGACGCGCAGGCTCAGTAGTTGTGGCTCACGGGCCCAGTTGCTCCGCGGCACGTGGGATCTTCCCAGACCAGGGCTTGAACCCGTGTCCCCTGCATTGGCAGGCAGACTCTCAACCACTGCGCCACCAGGGAAGCCCACAACATCTACTCTTAAGGAACTGACAGACAAAGGGGGGAAGGGAAACAGATGTATGTGTAAGAAGATGACTTGTGTATTATCTTAACAGTGGATCTCAATTGACATCCTTTTAGGGAATGAACATTCTTTGTTTACAAAAGTGTCTTAATAAATTACTGAGGATATGATGAAACTTTGTGTGTTGGCAGAAAAATAAAGACCAAATAAAGTGGTTAAACTGTTCATGGAAAAATGAGAGAAGGAGGGGAGAGAGAGAGAGGGAGAGGAAGAATAAGAAGTTGGAGGAGGAGGGAAGAGGAGGGAAGGGGAAATGGAGGGATGAGAGGATCCAATGAGCTGATGTGAAGTTGGGGATTATATAAGAAGAAATGGCACTAAAATTTGTCCGGTAAAGAGGTTACTAAACCATAGTTTAAGAATAGAAATGCCACCGCCTCCATCTCCCCTGTCCCCCACCTGCCCGCCTGGATCCAAGTAGTCATCTGTATCACAAACCCTTATTATAAGGAGGGGCACAGGACCACCACTATCCCATGTTGTACATTTTTGTAAATTAGTAAATGGAACCTCTTATTGGTGGATGTTGAAGGTGAGCTGGGCACAGGCTGGTTTTCAGACCTCCTTGCCCCCATAGTTTGATGCCCTTCAGCAGAGCACAATCTATATTAGCCCTACGTGATGGCCTTGGTCACACCTGGGTCAACATTGTAGACTAGAAGCAGCAGGTGTAGAACCAGGAGCTTCAGATGGGGGACAAGGGAAATATAGATCCCCTGGGAATTCACAAAAGCCATAGGAAAGGCTTTGGACTTCCACATTTCATAGAATTGGAATTCAATGGGCCTTTTCCAGCTCTGGGAGACTAGGATCTGGATTGCCTATATAGACACACAACTACACTGTAATATAGTGAGTGTGCTGATGGAAGTAGGTACAAAGTGCTGTGGAGTCCAACAACTAACCCTGCTTGGGAGAGCTGGGGAGGCTTCCTGGAGGAGGTGACATTTAAGATGCTATTAAAGGCTGAGGTTGGTTAGAAGAGAGATGAGGAAGAGACATTTCATGGAAGAGGGCATTGTGTATTAGGAGCATGGAGAGGAGTTCAGTTTGGTTGCTGCAAGGCTTGTGTACAGGGAAGTGGCATGGCATGGGGATGGAGGAAAGCCACAGCTGAAGTTTTAAGGGTCTTAAGTGCAAGGTTTTGACTATCCTGTAGGGGCCGGGGAACCACTGAAAAATAGCTAAATTATTCGCAAGCTTTCTCTGGCATCGAGGAAGAGGATGGAGCAGGGAGGAAACATTTGCCGGGTTCCGGGTGACTCAGGATGGGACCAGAACTAAGGTAAGAGCAGTAGCAATGGGGGAGACTGTGCTGCTATGAGCAGATGTCTGTTAATTAGGGTTGCCAGGACTTGGTAGGTGGACTTATAAGGGGTGAGTCACAGCTAAATCAAAATTTCTAGTTTGCTCATCAAAACATCTACAAACAACAGATGCTGGAGAGGGTGTGGAGAAAAGGGAACCCTCTTGCACTGTGGGTGGGAATGTACATTGACACAGCCACTATGGAGAACAGTATGGAGGTTCCTTAAAAAACTAAAAATAGGACTACAGTACGACCCAGCAATCCCACTCCTGGACACATACCCTGAGAAAACCATAATTCAAAAAGACACATGCACCCCAATGTTCATTGCAGCACTATTTACAATAACCAGGACATGGAAGCAACCTAAATGTCCCTCAGCAGAGGAATGGATAAAGAAGATGTAGCACATATATACAATGGAATATTACTCAGCCATAAAAAGGAACGAAATTGTGCCATTTGCAGAGACATGGATGGACCTAGAGACTGTCATACAGAGTGAAGTGAGTCAGAAAGAGAAAACATATATCATATAATATTGCTTATATGTGGAATCTAGAAAAATGGTACAGATGAACTTATTTGCAAAGAGACACAGATGTAGAGAGCAAACATATGGATACCAAGGGGGAAAGGGGGGAGGTGGAATGAATTGGGAGATTGGGACTGACATCTATACACTACTATGTATAAAGTAGATAACTAATGAAAACCTATTGTGCAGCACAGGGAACTTTACTCAATGATCTGTGGTGGCCTAAATGGGAAGGAAATCCAAAAAAGAGGGGATATAATATGTATATGTATAGCTGATTCACTTTGCTGTACAGCAGAAACTAACAACACGGTAAAGCAACTATACTCCAATAAAAATTAATTTAAACAAATTTCTAGTTTGGGCAACTAGGCCCATTATTGGTTTTCAGTCCTCAAACCAGAATGCGCATTGCTGTATTTTGAGGGCCTCACCCCCATACCTTGTCTTGAGGACAAAAAAGAAGTTGTTTCTCCCAGGCCCAGGTTCAAAGAAGTGAGGGCACCAGGAGGGAAAGACTCCAAGGGCAGGGAAGCCGTGTACAACTTGGCTTTTTCTTACTTGTTCAGGAGCAGTGTGGCCACAGGCCAACTGGGGCAGATGTCCTGTCTTTCAGATGGTGGCTGAGGGAGCAGGGAGTGGACCCTCCATGCCCTCCACCAGCTTCCCTGGAGCAGAGCAATGAGCTGCAATAGCACCTAGCATGAACATGGAAGGGTACTGCTGGCACTGAATCAGTGAGATGGATGAGGAAATGAAACTAGCAGAAGAGTGACTAAAACCCTCTCTCACTCTTGTAGGTGCCCTATCTCTGTGGGTCAGCCTGAGCCAAGCCTTGGTTTCAGGGGCTCTCAGGGGCAGGAAAGCCCATCTGAGGTCTTTGAAGGATCCGTAAGGTAATATTGCTCTCATTTTACAGATGGTGACCTTCAGGCCAGAGAGGTTACGGTTCTTCAGGCAACAAGGGTCCGAGCCAATAATGATAGGTAGCATTTTGGTGGTGGATACCCTGTGCAGGCATTGTTCTCAGCATTTTTTTTTTCCTTTCCAGTTTTATTGGCATATATATAATTGGCATATAACATCATATTACTCCAAGGTATAAAGCATAATGATTTGATATCTGTATATACTTATAAGTTGGTTTTCTTGTGATAAGAACTTTTAAGATCTACTCTCAGCAACTTTCAAATCTACAATATTGTTAAGTATAGCCACTGTGCTGTACATTACCTCCCCAGGACTTGTTATCTTATGACTAGAAGTTTATACCTTTTGACCACCTTCAACCATCACCCTTCCTCCACCGGCTCTGGCAACCACCAGTCTATTCTCTGTATCTATGGGGTTTCGTTGTTTAGAGTCCGCATATAAGTAAGATCATACAGTATGTGTCTCTCTCTGTCTGACTTATTTCACTTAGCTTAATGATCTCAAGGTCTATCCATGTTGTCGCAAATGGCAGGATTTCCTTCTTTTATGGCTGAATAACATTCCACTGTATACAAATACCACAACTTCTTTATCCATTCCTCTGTTGAGGGACACTTAAGTTGTTTCCATGTCTTGGCTGTTGTTAATAGTGTTGCTGTGAAAGTGGGGGTGTGGATTTCATTTCCTTGTTCTCAGCATCTTATTTGAATTATGTCAGCCCTGTGATGTTGGAACTTGTATTATCCCCATTTTACAGATAGGGAAACTGAGATACAGAGAGTTCAAGTAACCTGTTTAAGGTTACAAAGCATATATGATTGTGCTGGACTTCAATTCCAGGCAGTCTGACATCAGAGCAGGTGCCTGACCACAATGCTCCTTTGAGTTCAGCACCAGCCAGGTCTTCTGATTCCAAGCCCACTGCTCTTTCTAATGCAGTGTAACAGTCAGTTCTTGGCATACAAATGTCAAATATCAGGCCAATAATTTCATATGTAAGGATTTCAAAGATGTACCTCTGGGGAATCTATGATCTCAGCCACTTTGTAGGAGATAAGTCACTGGAGTTTACTATCTTAAATTCAGATCACAAACCTAGGATTAGCAGTGTGGTAGAAGTACTAGTAAAAATTCATCTTATTAAACGAACATCTGTTTCCTGGAATTTGACAGCATTCCCATACACGTATGGCTAGGTTGGGACGGCTCACTGAGAAAGTTTATTTTCTAATGCAAGCTTCCTAGTTATAAAATCTTTAGAGATGAAGTCAGTGGACAAGCAGTCTGAATTTTAGTGCCCCGAAAAAAAAGAAGGCATTCTTTTATCTGCCTAATTCTAGAGCCATTGTATCTTCCCAGCCAATAAGATGCAGAAAGACTGTGCAAGGAAGTGGCATTTAGTGGAGAAAAGGCAGGGAAGTGGGCATGGTCCAGAATATTAGAAAATGCCACTGTCCTTCATCTGCTTTTGGGAATAGGGCTGAATCTTGTCGTAGACTGACTGCGAAAAAATATCTGCAGTTCTCTAAACTGCAGTGTGACTCTGCCAGCCATCAGGAGACAGAGTCTATTTCCCCATCTCTTGAATCCGGGGGCTGTTTTCTGACTTGCCAGTGAAATATGGCAGAAGAGATGGTATGTCTAAGGTCTTGCACACATCTACTCTCTCTTGTTCCTCTGCCTTCACCATGAGAACAATCCTGAACTGGCCTGCTGGGTGATGAGATATTGTGTGGAGCAGAGCTGAGTCATCCTGGATTAGCCATCCCCAGAAGACCTTCCACCCAGTGGCAGACACATGAGCAAGCCCAGCTGACATCATCTGAGCCCATCCCAGATCAGCATAGTTACTCTGCCAGCCCCTAAATGCATGAGAAATAATAACTGGTTGTGGTTTTAAATCACTTTAATACTGGCCTTGTTTGTTATGCAGCATTATTATGGCAACGGATAACTGATAAAAACACCGAAGGCAAATCTCATCAGTGGCAGGATGTCTGTTCCCCTCCATCATGCCTTCTTTCCTATGTCCCTGCCGGCTTGTTTGGCATTTGCTTCCAGTAGTGGTTGCAGCCCCACCCTCACCCAAGCCCATATAAAATCTGAAGTCAGGCCATGAGTTACCTACTTGGGAAAGGTGGCCAACTCTTAGATTACAAATGTACACACACATGCTCCCCTGCCTACAAAACTAAGTCACCAACATGGAAGACATCCAGTCCTTCCTCCCTTGTTCCCATCATGCTTGTACTTTGATCCATCTCCATTTAATTCCCAACCATGGCTCCACTTCCCATTTAGAGAGGGGTACAACAGAGTTTAGAATCAAGAAACCTGGGGTTACACAGATCTGGATTCAAACTCTGGCTTTGCCACTTACCAGCTGTGTACCCTTAAAAAGTCCCTTAACTCATTGAGCCTCAGTTTCTTTGTCCATAAAATAGGAGTAATAATCTGCCTATAGAGTTATTGTGAGGATTGAATGACATGTTAAATGTCCATTAAATGGTAGTTTTGACTCTTTCGTTGATGATCCAACCCCATTCTCTCCAGTTCCTAACTCTGGTTTGGGTTCATACTGCCTCCTCCACCCCCAGCAGTACTTCCGTGGAACCAGTACTTTCATGGACCCTCTCAGGAGCTCAGAGTGCAGTCTCTAGTCCCTGTGGGCGCCCAGATGGATGGCCTAGCATGCCCACTGCAGCTTCACTGTGGAGTGGGACAGAACGGAGTTCAGGCCCTTTTGCCAGTGGGTCAGTGGACAAGCCCGCCTCCCCAGTCCTCAAGCTCTGCTGACCGCCTTCGATGATTTTCAAATGATGCAATTCTCCCTCTCCACTCAGCAGCAGTATTAGGTTTCCTCCCATTCCCATACACTTCAGAGACTACTGCCCCTCTCACATTTCAGACGCTGACCCGCTCCTCTGCACTTTTCCCCTCTGCTTGTCTAGAGACCCGCATAATGAAAGTCAGACAGCAGTGAATGCTGCGCTCTGTCTGACTGCCCCTCCAAAAGGGGTGACGAGGCCCGGGCTCCCCGCCTTGCAGGGAGCTTGCTTCTCCCATGGCTTTGACGCAAAACCGGGTGAGAGGAGCAAGCCCGGTGACTTCCTTTCTTTTGTCAACTCATAGGTTCCTTTTTTTTTGATCTGCCTGTGGGGGAAGGGTGTGGGGTGGAGGATACATGTGATACATAAAATGAAACAAGCTTTCCAAAAACAACAAGGCTGAATCCTAATAACTTACGTTTGTGGGACACTGTAGTTTCCAAAGCTGTTTCACACACATTGCCTCATTGGATTCTCACAGCAGCCCTGGGAGACAGACAGGACAATGATTAACATCCCTGTTTGACCATGAGATCACACAGTGAGTAGGTGACAGAGTCCTGGCCTGCACGCTGGTTTGAGAACCGCACACCCAGTGTTCCATCCTCTGCGTGAGGCTGTCTTCTCTCTCGCATTTCACACCATGACTGAGGCCCAACATTGGTACAAATTTCCCAGAGAAACATCCCTTATGGCAGAGGGAACGAACAAAATTACTACCAGGTCCTGTGTTTTGTCCAGAAAACATTCACTCAAAATATGAATTCTGATTAATTATGTCATTTATATTAAATAGATCTTATATTCTTTTTTTAAAAATTTTATTTATTTATTTTTATTTTATTTTTGTCTGCGTTGGGTCTTCATTGCTGCGTGTGGGCTTTCTCTAGTTGCAGGGAGCGGGTACTACTCTTCGTTGCGGTGCGCGGGCTTCTCATGGCGGTGGCTTCTCTTGTTGCAGAGCACGGGCTCTGGACACGCAGACTCAGTAGTTGTGGCACACGGGCTCAGTAGTTGTGGTGCACGGGCTTAGTTGCTCCGCGGCATGTGAGATCTTCCCGGACCAGGGCTCGAACCCGTGTCGCCTGCATTGGCAGGCGGATTCTTAACCACTGCGCCACCAGGGAAGCCCAATCTTATATTCTTAATGTAAAAGTAAGGTTTTATTATAACTTCCTTCAGATAAAATAGATATTTCAGGAAGATGGCTTTGCTTAACCCCTGGTAACTTTAGGGATTTGTGGCACCAGGTTCTAGATGCTTCCAACCAGAGTGCCAGATGAGTGTGTAACACACATGCATACGACCACGGCAGCCACCCGAAGAAATGCTTAACTTTAGCCCCTATCTCAGGAAGAATGTCTTTTTTTTTTTTAATGAGCATTGTTGACTGGGGCTTCCTTTAAACCATCTGCCCCAAACATTCCATCCCGCATTCTTTGACAGTGGAAAGACACACGTTTGTCAGGTAAGTTTAGCGTCTGAGAGGCTGAAGGAGTGAGCTTTCCGGCATTCCCAGATGCGCTGAGCGCATTGCAGAGCAGCAAACACACGCCCTAGGCAGGAACCCAGAGCGGGGAGCAAGCAGAGCCAAGGGACTAAATGTGGGGGGCTCAGCTGAAGGGCCTGAACCCAAAATTTAGGTTCTCTGAATTGTTGTCGCTCTCTGCAGTACCTTACATCCCCCTCCCGGCAACTCTCTCTTGGTGGAGCCTTGAAGAGGAGTCCCACTGTCACCCAGGAGTACTTTCCTCTCCACTCCATGTGGGAGGCCAAGGATCCCTAAATCATAACTCCAACTCCAAAGGGAATCCATAGCTCCGGCTAGCCTTGCCAACCCTTGCTGCCCATCCCAGAGCCCTTGCTAGTGGACTGTTTGCTCCAGAGACGCCTCTAGGGGCTGGCAATTGGTACAGGTGGGGGGACGATTTCAGCGCACTCGTCAAAGCAGACGGGATGCAACCCCGAGTCAGAGGTGGGGAAACCATCCTGAGAGCTGGCTCCTTTGGTGTGGGTTTGAAACAAATAGGAATATATTCAAAGTGCTCTTGCAATTGGTTGCAACCATGGAGTTGAGATTTACTGAAGGGAAGAGAGGGAACATGATCTCCACAGCCAGCACGTACGAGAGCTTCCTATGCGCCAAGCACGGATCCATGCGTCGTCACTGCATGAGCTCAGTGTCTTCTCACCACAGTCCTCCAAGGTAGGTGCTCCTGTGCTCACCCCCTTTCACAGGTAGACACTGAGGCAGAGAGGGGGTAAGCAACTTGCCCGGGATTAACAGCTAGTGCGTGGCAGAGCTGGTATTCGAAGCCATCCTTTTAACCACCACGCTGTGCCGCCTCTCACGGCATGCACATCGTACCCAAGAGTAAGAGTAACAGAATCTTCTTTAGTCCCCTTTATGGCAGGCACTCGTCGAATGCTTCTTGGCTTGCGGTGTCCTCCACCATCCTTACAGTTTTCCTGGAGAGAAAGTGCTGTCATTGCTTCCATTTTCTAATTGAGGAATCTGAGGCTCAGAGCTGTGAACTTGCTAAGACATGACTTGAAAGCCCGTTCTGTTTTGCTGCCTTCCCTGTAAACTGCATAAACTGTAAATAGCACAAAACAAATGAAAGAGTTTTGCAGAGAAACTCCTTTGTATTCCAGAACACGAAATAGGTACAAATTCACTTCCAAGAAAATTGTACAGGATTTGAGATCTGGGAGTCAGGCAATACGGTGAAAAGCAAAGAACCCCGAGCTTGTGGTTGGCAGATCCAGGTTCAAGTCCCATCTTTGGTGCCCACATCCTGGTGCTACTCAGTTTCCTCATTTGTAACAACGGAGGTCACGGCAAGACCTGCACGTGGGACTTGAGTGATAAGATACGTGGTACTGTTGTTATTTAACACGTGAAAGGTGGGTTTGTTTTTGTTCTTTACATTAGTGTTCACTCTTGGTGTTATACATTCTAAGGATTTTGACAAATACATAATGGCACATACCCACCATTATATCGATAGTATCATAGAGACTAGTTTCCCTAAAAATCCAGTGTTTTGCCTGTTTATCCCTCCCTCCCCCAACCCTTGCAACCACTGATCTTTTTACTGTCTCCATAGTTTTGCCTTTTCCAGAATGTCATATGGTTGGAATCATACGGTATGTAGCCTTTTCAGATTGGCTTCTCTCACTTAGTAATACGTGTTTAAGTTTCCTCCATGTCTTTTAATGGCTTGATAGCTCACTTTTTTTTTTCAGTGCTGAATAATATCCCATTGTCTGGATTGCCACAGTTTATTCAGGGGTTATTATTTTTAGCCCAAATCTCTTCCTATTATAGATGAGAAAACTGAATCCTAGAGAGGTTAAAAGAACACTCTAGGGCTTCCCTGGTGGCGCAGCTGTTAAGAATCCACCTGCCGATGCAGGAGACATGGGCTCCAGCCCTGGTCTGGAAAGATCCCACATGCCGTGGAGCAACTAAGCCCATGTGCCACAGCTACTGAGCCTGCGCTCTGGAGCCCGCGATCCACAACTACTGAAGCCTGCGTGTCACAACTACTGAAGGCCGCGCGCCTAGAGCCCGTGCTCCACAACAAGAGAAGGCACCACAATGAGAAACCCATGCACCAAAATGAAGAGTAGCCCCCACTCGCCGCAACTAGAGAAAGCCCGTGCACAGCAACGAAGACCCAACACAGCCAAAAATAAATAAAATAAAATAAACAAACATAAAAAACACGCTCAAGTGCCCCAGCTGGTCTGTGACAGAGTCAGGACTCGAAAGCAACTCTTTAACCTCCAGTCCAGCCCTTTTGCTACTTTGATGGGCTGATTTTCTGACATTCTCTAGAGCTTGCATTTTAGGATTCCCCTCTCATTTCCTTGCAGTCATTTGCTAAACTACCACTTATCTCACTTCTATTTGTGGAATTAGAGGTCAAAGAGAGTTTGGATAATGCAGATACACATTCTCTACACCCATCTAGTCGGTTAACAGCTTCCATTTCCTTCCTCATGTAGGAGTTTTAAAAGAGCAGCTGAAAAGTAGTAAAATTGGTAGAGGGGTCTCCATCTCCCCTGTCTCCTGCTCATCTTTGGAGAATGTGCCACCTAATGTTGATGTGAATGTGAGACAGGGAAGGCATGGTAGAGTTCTTTAGGGTAGTCTTGTCTGCTGCAAAGGCAGGGGTGGAGCTGTGGGAAGAGGGTATCACTAAAGAAGAAATCCAGTAGGGATCAACACAGACCCCTACACTTAGGTTCAAAAAGTCAGCTGTACCCGATGCAGGCTATGGTAGAATAAGCCACACAAAAATGGCTTTGGAGTTTAGCTGTGTAAGCGCAATAGGAAGCAATATTGCTATGGGTAGCCTAAAATGTGACTGCGCTCCTAGGGTGCATTTTGAATAGAGTTGACTTCTAGTCCTGACCTGTCACAAACAGACTGGGAGACTCAGCTTTTTAAGTTTATTAAATGTTTCAGAGTGAGGAAAGTTACAGTCCCTCTGTATTCTATATTTAAGTAGAGATGCATAGGAAGGCCCATTTGTGGACATCACTTCTAAACTTGGTACTGACAGGCTGGAGCATAAGCAGAGGCTGCTGACTGGGCACTGGAAAGGGACTCACCTTTGTGGGGACCATCCATGTACTAGACACTAGGGCTTTGTCTACATGGTTTCAGTTAATCTTCACACCAAACCTGAAACGTAGGTTTATTAATCTCATATTTCTTAGAGGAAGAAACGTGCCCACGGTCACTCCTCTTGCAGGTGGCAGGGCTTTCTCCTAACCCCATGTCCTTTTCAGCTTAAAAATAGTGAAAGTCCTAAAAACCATATCATAAGAGGACAGCTGTAGAAGTCAGGCACACACAACTATCCAAAATATTTGAAGGACTTTCAAGTGGAACAGGGAATTAGATTTATTCCTTCTGGTCGCAGAGAAAACTAGACCCAGAAGATGAGTGTTACAGGAAGTGTTACATGGAAGTTGATGTCAGGGAGAACTTTCTATTAGAGGATGGCTCAACAAAGGACCCAGCTGCTTTAACTCATCCTGAGTGCCTCCTCACTGGAGGAGCATTCAAGGAGAAGCAGATTGGGCAATGGTCAGGGATGCTATTCATTCAGTCAGTCAATATTTAATGAGTAGCCGTGATGTGTCATCACTAGTTTAGGACTTGGGGGGGGTTCAGCAATGAACAAAACAGACCAATAAAAAAATTCTCATTTTCATGGGGTTTATATAGCAATGGAATACTGTACAGTGGTAGAGGGAATTGTAGCATTCTTTGGTACATCATACTAGTGGACCCCCAAGATGCCAGTCATAAGATGCTGTCTGTGCCCGCCACTGTTCCCTCAGCTTGTACCACTGCTGGGCATGCTAGCTCCACCTCCAATTGCCAAATCTGTGAATCTATGCCTAAGGGCACGCTCTGGTCATTGCATGCTGCATGCTGGTAGAACAAGAGCATTGGATTAGATAAAATATATATGTGTCATCTATATTCATATCCATAAGCATACCTAGCACTTAAATGTGTAGACTCCTTTACCTGCTTTTGAAAGACCCTTCACATCCATGTTTGATTTGATCCTCAAAATACCTCTGTGAATTAGACTGGGTATAGACAACTTTGCCCGTTTAAGAGATTAGACAATTCTTCACCATAAAAACTTAGTTTCCTTCTTTCTCTTCTAAACATTTTAACCAATGTTGTCTTGGAGTTTGAGTGATTCCCATCTGTATTCTCCTATTCTCCATCTCCAGTCCTGATGTACAGAACAGGTTTCCTATTTCTTGATTCTCTGAAAAGTAGATTATAACCAGGAAATGGCTGGAATTGTGACTAAAATAAGAAGGGATCCAGAGGGCATTCCCTGGTGGTCCAATGGTTAGGACTCCATGCTTCCACTGCTGAGGGCCCAGGTTCAATCCCTGGTCAGGTAACTAAGATTCCACAAGCTGCATGGTGCGGCTGGAAAAAAAAAAAAGGAAGGGATCCAGAGCCTTTGGAATATAAGAAATTCCACCTTCAACAGCTCATCTGTATGGTGCTATGTGGGACCAGAACATGGGGGTAAGCACAGACCCTGAGCTAGATGCAGATGGGTTTGTGAATTGTGTACCCACCCTCTGATAAGAGGCAGCATGAGATACATATATATATATTTCTCTGTGGTTTACAGAAGCACTTTCATATCTTTTATCTCACTTGATTTCCACTAGCCCTGTGAGATACTATAATATTTGTATTATTCCCATTTGGATGGGGAAATAGGCTGAGAGAGGTTGAGTGGATGTGATAAGTATAATGTATCCTTGAAACTGTTAAGGCAGATGCAGGTGCGGGTCATATCATGCCCAGCCCTGTTCAATGGAAAGCTGTTGTTACGAGTTCTCACATAGCTGTGTAGATCCAGTTGCAGGGTGCGTTCCAGAATAAGACAGGAGGACTCAGTCATAAAGAACGGGAGAGTAAAGACAGCGACCCTACAGACTCCTTGAGTTATTATTAGAGAGATGACCCATGTCCCTATGCAGAGAGGGAAGTAAGACTTTGGCATTCCACTGACTCTTTAGGGATCTTTCTGGTCCAAATTCTTCTGTGGTCCAGAGAGGGGAGGTAACTTTCTTTAAGGTTATACAACTTGTAGGGTGAGCAACCATCTTGGTGTGCACTGAAATTCCCACTTTCCAGGAAACCCCAAGCCAACTAGGACAGTGGGTGACTCTACAACTGGTAAATGTCTTTGAGGCTCCCAAGGCTGTCTGACTTCAAAAGGCTGCTTGTTTAACCACACTGGCACTGAATGTAATGATGAGTGAGGCACTTTGCCCCTCCAAGCTCCAATTTTCTCATCTGTAAAATGGAAGCAATAATACCAGACTCAAAAAGTTTGTGGATTAAATCAGAAAATGCATGTAAAGTGCTCATTAAATGGCAGATGCTATTATTATTACTTACGAAGACTAGAAACAGGTTATCCTGGCTTTTTACCCACCTCTCAATCTAGGACTCTTGGTTCCCTCCAGCAAGATTCACAGATCGCCATGAGGGGCTTTTCTACACATGAAATAAAGTCTCCATATTATGACTGGAAATTTTGGTAAATTTAGATGCACGGGAAGCATAGTTCTTTTTAGTGAACAAAAAGCTTTTGCTTTCTATACCAAAAGTTACATCTTCCAAGAGGAATTTTGGAATGTAGTTCAACTGTACCCTAACGATTTCTTTTTCAGATTGTGAGAATAAGCTATTATCAAATACGCAATAAAATGGAAGGATTTAGATGTATCTGGCATCAAGGATTTAACTAATGTTTGTGGTAGGAAAGAATGACTATATTTTTTAAGTCACATCCAGTTATGTAGAATAAGACTGTATTGGCTATAGCTGCCATTTGATCATATTTTTTCTGTTGCTGCCATCCCTGCCCACACAAATATGCTCTAGTGCATTATATAGAGAGAATAACAAAGTCCAGCATTTCATGCTAGATTTAGAAGGCTGTCTCGTTCCCCTGTTGTAGTGTTCCGAGTATGCGTTTGAACTCTGAAACCTTGAAGACTGAGCCCCTCCAACAGGCTCTTTCTGTGTCTCAGTGGGAAACTCTTTGCTTCTCTTCTTCAGTTTCTTCAGCTGTAAAACAGGAATCCAAATAATTCCCTCTAGCCCAGGGATTCTCTGAGCTAGTCTGTAAAATTACACAGAGATGAAAAACCCTGTAGTGACAATACACGCCTAACATTGTTAGGAGTCTAGAGCTCAGAGTTCAATGAGATTTAAAAAAAAAAAAAAAGATCCAACATCCAAGAGGAAAACCCCTAAGTGCTCTCTGCTCAAACAGGGGTATTTTGTGCATAACTTTTGGGGATCAATTTCTGTGCAACTGCCTGGGGTGACCTTGCAAATGTTTTTCTACTCTTTCCCCTAAAGAAGGCCCTCTCTGTCATAGTTTTAGGATTCCCCACCCCCTTATTTCTCTTTTAACTGTAGTAAAGGAAGAAGATTGAGTGCAGCTTCCTTGCTGATTGTGGAGAACAAATCTGTATCTCTTTGGAAGCTTGTTGATCAAAAGATTTGTGTCATCTGTACATTTCTCTGAGGGGAAAAGGCAGAGTAATCATGCATGCTTCTGAGAGGGAAACAGATGCACTGTGTGTGTAATGGGACTGTGTTTAAAAAACAAAGTCAAGAGCCTGGGAGAATTAAAATGGTGCTGTCTCTGCAAATGTGTGGAGATAATGGGGGCTAGAAAAGAGACCTCACATTCCAGAGCTTTTGGTGTGTATGGCAAGAAGCAGATGAAATGTGTCAATAAAATCTGGCATTTATTAGTGAGATAAGGAAGTCTGGAGTAAAGGGTATTCTCTGAGTAAGACAAGAAAACAGGAACATTTCTGTACCATGATACTAACTTCTAACTTGCGTCTGGGGGCACCCGGGTTTATTATTTAGAATTTTTAACATATTCCCTTAAAATGATTACTAGTTTTTGGAGTGCTCTCCTCTTGGTTGATGGTGTTTACAAGTTACACCAGGCAATAGATCTTTAATTCTATTATTAAAAAACAGTAATAAAAAACGGGTTGCTTGTCATGCATTTTCTCTAGGGGAATGAAATCCGCAAAAGTATTAACCACCAGCGTTTTCACTGTTTGAAAAAGCAAAACAAAACAAACCATAGACACACAGAGAGTCAGCTGATTCTCCTCCCACGGGTGGCTCTTCCATAGCTGTATCTAACTGTCTAAGGCAATTATCCTCACAGTGACCTGTGTTTCATAGTGGCAGCATCAAATATAATCAGAATACTGAAAACTTCAAGGTATTCTTTATATTTTGCAATTAGGAGAGACAAATGAGAAGATGTATCTATTTCCAGGCTTTGGTTTTCAAAAATGTTTTTTAGGTGGACTAGTACTATTTAGTTCATTACAGGCTTCCTGATTCAGTGTTTAGGTTGAAAGAGGAAAAATATTTTGGATTGACAGAAGATCAAGAGCAGATGTATGTCAAGGTCTCAAGCATAGGTTTTAACTCACGTTTGTGTGCTGTGAGGAACTGTCTCAGAGCCAAAAAGTGATTTGTATTCACCAATTGTAGGCAATTTGGTAGTTTTTGCATATAAAAATAATGTTTTTGTGGGTTATCTGTTGGTTTTCCCCTTTCTCATCCTGAATATGTTTTGTGTGTTTACTTCATGGGCTCATTTCAGGTTTAATGCAGAGCTGTCACCATGACCTGGGCAGCACTAGTTTTGACACCCATCGGTTTCCTTAGGAGACTGAATGTGGTTATAGAATCACTTAAAGCTGTGGCTATTGGAACACAGGTCTGTGGAAACAGGGAAGTTCCAGGTCGGTTTGATCAAGGTAGGATGTCAAATTGGATCATTTGAGACTCAGGACCCCCAAAGTATATCCACTTGGGTGTCCAAAAAAGTCCAGATTGAATATCTACACTGCTCAAATATGCTGGAAGGTTGCCAGATCTCTGCTTCAGTTGGTGTGTGTGGAAACTGCTGACACATGCAGCCGCCAGGGAGTCAATTCTGTTGAATGACTGTCTGAATGTCAACACAGCTCATCGTCATTTCTAGATGACAAATCATAAACATCGTTGGCCCTCTGGAAAGGGTGGTTAACTGTGTGAGGTGGAATGGTGGAAAACACAGGCTGCACATGTAAATGACTGAGGGTCCAGGTTTATATTATTAGTATAATAAGTGAGGCAGGCCTGGTGTTAGGGTGTGAGAGATGGTAGGGACCATGGAGACCTGAGGGCACCCACCCCATCTGAAGGCTCTCCACTGCCCTGCCTCAGTGGAGGCTCAGTGTTGCCAGATCTGCTAACATTTTTCAAGCCAAGTAGGAAATTCAGATTTTTTTATGTGAAATCTCTCAAACTTTAAACGTTGACTTAAATTTCTTAAAACACTATCCATTCAGATTCTAAATACTTCAGAAGGCCGGATATGGCCACCAGGCTACTATTTTGAGATCTCTGAATTAAGTGATTCTTTGAGAAGAACCTCCCTACTCTCCATCTATAGACTTTTTCCAGTAACCTCGGGGGTGTCCGTTTTTACAAAAGAACACTGGACTGGGAATTGGGAGACTGGGTAAGCCAACTCTATCTTTCCTAACTGCATGATCAGGGGCAAACCCTTAACTTCACTCATCTTCAGCTTTATATCAATTCATAATACATGTCCCACCCATCTATCTCACAGATTAAATTTATTAACCTAACTAATATTTATTGAAAATTTACTTGAGCATATCCTGTTTTATTTACTCCTCAAGAAGACCTTATGAGGTAGATATTCTTAACATGAATGTAGAGAGGAAGAAACTGAGATTCCACAAATTTTAAGGAAACTGCTCGAGGTCATGGAGCTAATTAGTGATTGAGTGGAGATTGAGACCAGATCTTCTCATATTAAACTCTACTTTCCACTGGGAGAGCAAATCTTAAAATAGATAAGGAGCCATAATCCATTTAAATCATCATTTTCATCAATGACTTTATTATGGTGTTTTCTTCTCTAGCCCCTAGACACAGGGTTTACAAATAGAATCTTACCTGGGCAAGTTGCTTTATCTCTCTAGGTCTCAGTTTTCTTACCTCTTAAGCGGGGGAAGTAAGACTTGAGAAGAGGTGCAAATTGGTATTTCAAGGGCTGTATTTAGCTCAGAGATGTCTTTGGTTGGGCCTAAATAATTTTTTCTGTTTTTAAAAAACCTTGTTATTGAGGTAATACAACTGACATAAAATAAAGAATACATATATTTAGGTGTATGGTTTGATAAATTTTGACATATGAACACAACCATGAAAACCATCACAAAAATCAAGTTAATGAGAATATCCATCACCCCTGAAACTTTCCTCATGCCCCTTTGTAATCTATCCACTCCTTGCCCCAGGTAACAACTGATCTGCTTTCTTTTACTATACATTTGTTTGCATTTCCTAGAATTTTATATAAATGGAATTATAAAGAATATACTTTTGTGGAGGGCGTCTGTCTTCTTTCATTCCTTCCATTATATGGATATACCATGGTTTGTTTTGTTACTCACCTGTTGATAGACATTTGGGCTGTTCTAGATTGGGGCTACTACAAATATACCTGCCCTAACTATCCATGTATAAGTCTTTGTATGAACATATGCTTTCATTTCTCTGGGTTAAAAGCCTAGGAGTGGTATGGCTACGTCCTATGTAGTGTATGTTTAACTTTTTAAGAAACTGCCAAATTGCTTTCCACAGTTGTATCATTTTACACGCCCACCAGCAGTGTATGAGAGTTCCAGTTTCTCCTCATCCTTGTCAACACTTGAATAAGCAATCTTTAAAATTTTTATTCTAATATGTAGGTAGTGGTATTTTAATTTGAGTTTCCTTAATGACTAATGATGTTGAACATCTTTTCATGTGCTTATTTGTCAACTTCATATCTTCTTTGGTGATGTGTCTGAGTCTTTTGCTCATTTTTATTGTGTTGTTTGTTTTCTTATTATTGAGTTTTGAGTGTCCTTTATATACTCTGGATATAAGTCCTTTATAAGATATATGACTTGAAAATATTCTCTCTCTCAGTCCGTGGGCTGTCTCTGCATTCTCTCAACAGTGTCCTTTGAAGAGCAAGAGTTTTTAATTTTGATAACGTCAAATTTATTTATTCTTTTATGGATTGTGCCTTTGGTCATTAATTTAAAAATATTTGCCTACTCCAAGATCAAAAGATTTTCTCCTATATTTTCTACATGATTTTTCTACTTACTTTTATATAAATTGAAAATTATTTGCCAACATTTAAAAGTTGGAAGATTTTCTGTAAGAAATTTGAGTTTCCAGTTTCTCTTAGAAAGGGAAGAGCTGGGTATACTGGCCTGCATTCCTGCAGGATGATGCTCCACTGGACCTAAATGATCCAGTCTACCAAGGTACCATTGCACTGGCCTCACTCCTTTACGTTCCCAACCTTGCTACTCTGTGTGCACAGACCTACCATCCCATGGCTAGGTGCCCTCTAAGACCCTTTGCAGTTTTAAGCTTTGGTGATTCTACAAATCTTCCTTTTATTATTACATATGAGCCTCCTTCCAGAGGTTAAGAGAGTGAGCTACCCTGCAATGGATTTGGAATCAACTTGGAGATTCTGGAAGAATCACAGTAGTTACTGTCTTTAACAATCTGGGGAAATTTTAAAAATAGGTTAAATCTGAAAGCTGTAATTTGACTCAGCTTTGGACATTTGCCGACTCCTACATTTTTCTTTCTCATTTGCTTTCTGCTGTATATTAAACCAATTTATATATGGTAAGTATATAACAAAATACACATATCTTAATATGTACAGTTTGATGAATTTTCAAAACTATAACTACCACTCCAATTATGATATACAGCATTCTCATCACTGAGAATTTCCCTTCTGTCCCTCTCCAGTCTATCCACGAGGGGAGAGAGAGGGATGCAAGTTCCCCCTCTAGAGTCAGCCACTAATATAATATCTACTGCAGCTGAATCTTCTCTGTTCTTGAAATTCATAAAAACTGAACCATAGAGTAAGTACTCTTTTGTGTCTGGCTTCTTCCTCTGAGCATAGTATTTTGAGATTCATCCATGTCATTACATCCACCAGTAGTTTGTTCCTTTGTATTAGTGAGTCGTATTCCATAAAACAAATATGCCACATTTTATTTATTCATTCTCCTGTTGGTAAACATTTGGTTGTTTCCAGTGTTTTGCTTTTATGAATAAAGCTGCAATGAACTTTGCTGTACAAATCTTGTACATAGATTTTTATTTCCTTTTGGGTAAATATCTCAGAGTGCAATTGTTGGGACATAAGGTAGGGGTATTTTTACCTTCCTAAGAAACTTTTAAAAAGTTACCACAGTGGTTGTAACATTTTCTACTCTCACCAGCAATGTATGAGAAACTCAATGGCTCTTCATCTTCTGAATATTTAGTGTTTTTGTCTCTTTAATTTTAGCCATTCTCATGGATATGAAATGGTAGCTAATTGTGATTTTTTTTAAATTAATTAATTAATTTTTGGTTGCGTTGGGTCTTCGTTGCTGTGCGCAGGCTTTCTCTAGTTGCAGTGAGCAGACGCTACTCTTCATTGCAGAGCGCGGGCTCTAGGCACGCAGGCTTCAGTAGTTGTGGCACGCGGGCTCATTAGTTGTGGCTCGCAGGCTCTAGAGAGCAGGCTCAGTAGTTGTGGCGCACGGGCTTAGTTGCTCCGCGGCATGTGGGATCTTCCCGGACCAGGGCTCGAACCCGTGTCCCCTGCATTGGCAGGCGGATTCTTAACCATGCGCCACCAGGGAAGCCCTCTCATTGCGATTTTATTTTATTTTATTTTATTTTTATTTTATTTTTTTTGCGGTACACGGGCCTCTCACTGTTGTGGCCTCTCCCGTTGCGGAGCACAGGCTCCGGACGCGCAGGCTCAGCGGCCATGGCTCACGGGCCCAGCCGCTCCGTGGAATGTGGGATCTTCCCGGACCGGGGCACGAACCCGTGTCCCCTGCATCGGCAGGCAGACTCTCAACCACTGCGCCACCAGGGAAGCCCCTCATTGTGATTTTAATTTGCATTTCCCTGATGAGTAATGATGTTGAACATTTTTTCTGTGAGTTTATTGACCATTCAGTTAAAGGTGTTTTTTTGATGAGCAGATGCTTTTAATTTAAATTCTAATTTATTAATTTACTCTTTTACAATTACTGCTTTCTGTGTCCTAAGAAATCTTTGCGAGCCTCTATTCACAAAGATACTCATGTATATTTTATTCTAGGAGCTTTACAGTTTTAATTTACATGTAAGCCTTAATTCATCTCAAATTATTTTTTCTTTATGGTATAAAATGCAGATTAAGTTTCACTTTTTCTCCAGTTGGTACAGCACCATTTGATAGACCTCCTTTTTTTCATTGAAGTATATCAATGACTTTATAAAAAGGAAAAAAAAATCAATTGTTGGTATTTGTGAGAGAGCCTATTTCTGGATTCTCTATTCTGTTCCATTTGTATATTTTTCTGCCTTTATGACATATTTATAGTATTGAGTTTTTCAGTTCATGAGCATGATATACCTCTCCATCTATTTAGGTCTTTTGTAATTTCTCTCAATAATATTTTGTAGTTTTTTAGTGTAGAGGTCTTTTTACTTCCTTCATTAAATTTATTCATAGGTATGTATTTTGGTGCTATTATCAATGGAATTTATTTTTAAATTTTATTCCCAGTTGTTTGTTACTAATACATAAGACATTCAATGGATTTTTGTATATGGTCATGTATACCTTGCTAAATTAACTTATCACATATATTTGTAGGATCTTGAAATTGTTGTTGTTAACTCTTTTGGGTTTTCTACATCCACCATCATGTTATCTCCAAATAAAGACAATTTTATTTTCTTTTTTCCCAATATTTATGCCTTTTATTTCCCTTTCTTGTCATCATTGGCAAGTACTTTAATGTGATGTTAAATAGAAATGGCAAGAGTGCACATCCTTGCCTTGTCCCCGACATTAAGGGGAACATGTTTAATATTCCATTATTAATCATATTTTTCTTAGATACCTTTTATAGATTGAGGAGGTTCTCTTTCATTTCTAGTTTTATGAGATCTTTCTTTTAAAATCATAAATAGGTGTTGGATTTTTTTTTAAAATAAATTTATTTATTTATTTTTGGCTGCATTGGGTCTTCGTTGCTGCGCGCAGGCTTTCTCTAGTTGCGGCGAGCGGGGGCTACTCTTCGTTAGGGTGCGTGGGCTTCTCATTGCGATGGCCTCTCTTGTTGCGGAGCACAGGCTCTAGAGCACAGCCTCAGTAGTTGTGGCACACGGGCTTAGTTGCTCCGAGGCGTGTGGGATCTTCCCGGACCAGGGCTCGAACCCACGTTCCCTGCGTTGGCAGACGGATTCTTAACAACTGCGCCACCAGGGAAGTCCCGAATTTTTTTTTTTTAACATCTTTATTGGAATATAATTGCTTTACAATGGTGTGTTAGTTTCTGCTTTATAACAAAGTGAGTCAGTTATACATATACATATGTTCCCGTATCTCTTCCCTCTTGCGTCTCCCTCCTTCCCACCCTCCCTATCCCACCCCTCTAGGTGGTCACAAACCACCGAGATGACCCCCTGTGCTATGCGGCTGCTTCCCACAAGCTATCTATTTTACGTTTGGTAGTGTATATATGTCCACGCCACTGTCTCACTTTGTCCCAGCTTACCCTTCCCCCTCCCCATATCCTCAAGTCCATTCTCTAGTAGGTCTGTGTCTTTATTCCCATCTTACCCCTAGGTTCTTCATGACCTTTTTTTTTTCTCTTAGATTCCATATATATGTGTTAGCATACAGTACTTGTTTCTCTCTTTCTGACTTACTTCACTCTGTACAACAGACTCTAGGTCCATCCACCTCACTACAAATAACTCAATTTCGTTTCTTTTTATGGATGAGTAATATTCCATTGTATATATGTGCCACATCTTCTTTATCCATTCATCCGTTGATGGACACTTAGGTTGCTTCCATGTCCTGGCTATTGTAAATAGAGCTGCAGTGAACAATTTGGTACATGACTCTTTTTGAATTATGGTTTTCTCAGGGTATATGCCCAGTAGTGGGATTGCTGGGTCGTACGGTAATTTTTTCAAGTGCTTTTTGGTAACTTTTGAGCTCGTTAGATGATTTTATCTTCAAACCTGTTAATTATGTTGATTAGATTTGTGAATTACATTGTTTTAGAATGTCAAAATAACTTACATTACTGATATAAACACAACTTGGTCACAATATTATTCTTTTTATATTCCTGAATTTATTTTGCCAATATTTTGTCAAAGAGTTTTGTATATAATTCATGAGAGATATTGGTTTGAATATTTCTTTTCTTGAAATATCTTTTATCAGGTTTTGGTATTAGGGTCATCGTAGCTTATAAAATGACTTAGAAAGTGTTTTCTCCTCTATTTTTAAAAAGAGTTTCTGTAATATTGGTGTTATTTCTTCCTTAAGTGTTTAATAGAATTCCCCTGTAAAGTCATCTGTACTAGGGGGTTTCTTTGTGGCGGGGTTTTAAATTAAGAATTCAACTTTCTTTCATAGTTACACAGCTATTTAAGTCTTCTATCAGTTGTAAGTTGTGTTTTTCAAGGAATTTGTCTATTTCATCTACATTGTTTAATGTGTTGATAGGACCTATGGTTATAGTCTCTTTCATTGTTGATTTTTTTTTTTTTTTCGCCACACTGCAGCTTGTGGGATCTTAGTTCCCCCACCATGGATCGATTGAATAGAACCTAGGCCACTGACAATGAGAGTGCTGAGTCCTAACCACTGGACTGCCAGGGAATTCCTTCTCTTTCATTCTTGATGTTGGTAATTTGTGGGGTTTTTCCTCTTATTTTTATTAATCAATAAAACTAGGGGTTTATCAACTGTATTAATATTTTCAAAGAACTAAATTTGGCTTTGTTGATTTTTCTCTATTATTTATTTTCTATTTCATTAATTTATTTTTTCTTATCCTCATTTCTTCTGCTAACTTTGGGCTTATTTTGTTCTTTCTTTTCCAGCTTGCTAATAGGGAAGCTTAGATCATAATTTTTGAGCTTGTTTCCTTATATAGACATTTAAAGTTATGAATTTCCTCTTTATACCACTGTAGCTATATCCCCTAAATTTTAATATGTTGTGTTTTCCTTGTCATTTAATTCAACATATTCTCTAATTTTCCTTGTGAATTGTTCTTTGATTTCAGAGTTATTAAAAAATGTTAATTAATTCTCAAATCTCTGTGGATGGTCTACATGCATTTTATTATTGGTTTCTAATTTATTTGACTTGTGGTTAGAGAATATACTCTGTATGATTTCGGTCTTTTGAAATTTATTGTGATTTATTTTATTGCTTAGCATATAGTCCTTTTTGATGAATGTTCTCTAAATGCTTAAAAGGAATATGTATTCTTTAGTTTTTGGATATAGGGTTCCATAAACAACTACTACATCAAGTTGGTTAATAGTGTTCAAGTTTTTTATATCCTTACCAATATTTTTTTCTATCGATTACTAAGAAGTATTCGTCTCCAATTATGATTGTTCATTTTCTATTCTATCTTTAGTTTTATCCATTTTTGCTTTCCACATACTTTTAAGCTCTATTATTAGAAGCATACACATTTAGGAGCATATATGCATAAACACAAAAAAATTTAGAATTTTTATGTGTTCTTGATGAATTGATTCTTAGCATTATGAAACATCCCATTTTATCTCTAGCAACACTCTTTGTTTTGAAGACTATTTTGTCTGATGATATTAAAGCCACACCAATTTTCTTATAATTACTATTGGTGTGGTGTACCTTTTTTTTTTTTTTTAACATCTTTATTGGAGTATAACTGTTTTACAATAGTGTGTTAGTTTCTCCTTTACAACAAAGTGAATCAGTTATACATATACATATGTTCCCATATCTCTTCCCTCTTGCGTCTCCCTCCCTCCCACCCTCCCTATCCCACCCCTCTCATGGTCACAAAGCACAGAGGTGATCTCCCTGTGCTATGCGGCAGCTTCCCACTAGCTATCTAATTTACATTTGGTAGTGCATATATGGGGTCAGGTTTTTAAATTTAGATATAAGAAAGTTCAATATTCTATAAATAAGAATATCTTAAGTACTCATGAACATAACAAGAAGTATAATGTAGTGTCCAATTAATTGATTAGTAGTAAGGTCCTCTGTTCCCTTAAGAAACTATAATATAGTTAATTAAAGGAGATAACCAGAAAATACAAGTTAATGGTTCCTGAAATACATTGTCAATGGTTTCTGCCTACTGGCTTTAAGAACAACTGTTTATATCTAATATTCAACAAAATATTTTGCATCAAAATAATTATCTTACTTGTAACAAAAGCAGCTGGAGAAGATGATCATAGCAATTATGCAGACAGCCATAGAAATGAGCAAAGCCAGCCATCGAATGCTGCCATCGAAAAATGGACCTGATAATGGAAGTAAACAATGAAAAAGACATATTACCTTTCGATCACATCTTAAAAGGAAAAAATAACTTGTAGTGTTGAACTCTAGAAAGCTTGCTTATTGTTAAAACCAGAGAAAATATTTCACTGAGAATCATGATTGCACTTTTCTCTGCTAACCTACCTATAACAACAGGGGGCAGTGTAGGTTGTAAATACTGGTTACATAAGTTGGTCCGACAACATTCTATTGTCCGGCGTAGCTGGGCTTTTGGTGAATCCTAAAGGAAGAAAATTAGAAATAATCTGATACACGAAACTGATAATTAATTTTTAAAATATTCATAAAATACAGTTTCTAATTCAGTGAGTGAAAAGGACCTGCTAAGTTTGTGTGAAAGTGATTATTGAAAAATTTAAATCTATCGTGAAATAGTGTTGTAAAGACTCTAAAATGTTTTTTCTTAAGAAGAATGTATGTATGTGCATGGTGTGTTAGAACACTAGACTATAACTTAATTACAGATAAACAAAAGTTTATATATATTTTTCACCCAAAATTTGGCATATCTTAAGATATGACTATTCATTTGTTTTTAGTAAAAAAGTATTTAAAATCATGAGATCTTTTCCTAAAAAACATGGGTAATACATTTTATTACAGTGATAGACTAGCAGGGTAAATATGATCTCATAGTAGTATTGAGACTTAGTTGGATGAGACTTAAGATCTGACTAAAAAGTGGAGCGTGTCCTAGGCCAAAGAAATGACAGGTTAGAAAAGGTAGTCAAGTAGGCAGAAGATACAGTTGATTCTGCCTATAACAACTATGTTGAAACTAATGAACCTGGTATGGAAGCAAGTTGAAGTGTATGTGGTGAGGATAAGGGCAAAATATAGAAACAATATTTCTGAGAGTTTTTGGGAGACCACCAACCAGATATGTGTCCCTAATAGATCAGAAAATGAGCACAGGGAAAGACTGTAGTCATGGGAACAGATACCAAAAATTATATGTGAAGTTTTATTTGATTAAAAGTACAGTATTTGAGAAGTTCTTAACTTGAATGCTGACATTTCAGCACTACCTGGAAGAAGTGCCATTCCAGACCAAAACAGTAACAGAAAGGAATTGTCTGTCGTCATAGAAGTAGCAAGAATATAAGCAGAAATCAACCTTCTTATTCTTAAATATCAGATGGGTAGAAAGGAGAAACCCCGGTATAATCAGGTATTCCTTTAAAAATGTGAAAATGAGATTCCATAGGGGAATCTATATGGGATTCTATAAGGGACTTGAGATTATATAAGAGAAGGTAAGATGGGTCAAGAGTACTTGGAAACCTCCAAAAGCACAAGTTTTACATTTTAACTGAATTTTTAACTTTCTAACAATTTTTTTTACCTTTAAATGATCATAAAAAGAAAGAGAAAAGAGAGACATGTCAGAAGTTACACAGGTGACTCTGAAAAAAATATCCCAGATCTAGAGAAAACTTACATGAAGGATGGAATGAAGAGTATACAACTAAAGATGAATAAAAGAAGCGTGAAGCATCCAAGAATAGTCCCAGTATGGCTAAAGTTCAAAATGAGCTCAGCCTTGCAGGACAGAAAATGTAAAGAAAAATCAGGAAGGGGTTTTTGGCAGTGCTAGAAGAAAGACCACCAAGCAATGGATGTAGTATTGCCGACAAAATACCAGGTAATGGAGGACAAAGAAAACGAACACTTCCTTAACTCTCGTTTTGTTTCAGTCTTCTCTATCAAGGATGATTACAGGAATGAAGAAGGCAGACCAAACGCTAGTAAGTGGGATTGGTATCCCAGAAGTATGCAGAGACCCTACAATGTTTCTGTGTTCTGTCTGAATTCCCATCTTCTCAGCTAGGTGAATTACATCACAGGAAGTTGAGAGCACTTCGGAGAAGGCTGAAAGCGGTATGATTTAAAGATTTTAGAAACGAGGAGTGCTGTAAACCAGATAGCTAAATGTTACATTACTTTTAAAAGGGAAAGAAAGACTTTGCCAACAACAGATTGGGGGCAGCACAGTATTATGGAAACAAGGATTTGGGAATCAAATAGCTTAAATCACAGCTTTGCCATTTATTAACTTTGTGACCCTAAGCAATGAACTTACTTCTCTCTGGGCTTTAGTTTCCTCTGCTATAAGACGGAGGATAAAAAATATCTGCCTCATAGGGTAACTGGGAGAAAATGAGGTAAAATATACCAAGCACTTAGCATATTAAATGCAAATAGTAAATGTTAAATAAATTAATTCTTCTTCCTCTAGTGAATGTGACACAGATCCCAGTTGACATTCTAGAATAAGTCACAAATGCTTGTAATCTCCTGGAAGACTGACTCAATGTGGCTTCACTGAGAACAAGCAACATGAAACTCACATCTTTCTTATGTAGGTTAACTACTGCACACAGCCATGTGCAGACCAGGCACACTTCTCCTTGGGGAATCAACGCTTTTCCTGTGGCCCCTCCCTTTATTTCATAGGCCTCAAATTAGGTCTTACCTTGCACTGAAAATCAGATCCTTCATATTTCATACACCCTGAAGCCAATGTGGTTTCTCCTTGGTCATCTTCTTCTATGATGGCAAAGCAATGCCCATTAGTTCTAAAAGAAAAAAAGCCAAAAAACCAAAACCAACTTCACATTGGAAAGTACTAATTAAATCTTGGTATGAATGTGACCAGTTACTGATGGCTTTTAGTTCTGAATTAGAATTACATTCACATTTGACTTACTGGCAAAACCGTATGCGTTTTAAGGCAAGTGAAAATTGTCACATCTGAACTAAAACCTAAAGGTCTAATAAAAATCCTGTGTCAGGTAGAAAAGGATTTTCTATTAAACAAGTCCCACCAAATATGAAATACTATGTAACTTCTCTTTGCTAATCATAGTCATGTGATCACAGAAAGATGATTTATACAACTTTATAAAGTAAATAATCTTAACGTTTAAAAATATACTTAAAAATAACTTTGTCTCTTTTCATCCATAAGATTTTCAGTATTCCCATACTGTACACAATAATAAATAAAAACAAACTTTCCTGTGAAACATAAAAATAGATTCAATGACAAAGAAAAGTATATTTGGGAAGACCAGACTAAGATCCTGAGAGGCACTTTTTATTTAACATGATAGGAAAAGAGGGAGAACTTCTGAATAGCTGAATTTTCAAGAAATTTATATAAATGTATTTGTATTTAATAAAATGTTATCGGGGCTTCCCTGGTGGCGCAGTGGTTAAGAATCCGCCTGCCAATGC
>NC_041217.1:129914247-130007856 GCF_002837175.3 Physeter macrocephalus | reverse complement strand
AAAAAAAAAAAAAAAAAAAAAAAAGTCGCTTGTCTCTTCGGCAGCTCCGCGCCAGTTTCTGGAGCTCCTTTAAGCGGCGCGCTTAAACCCCTTCCTCGCGCACCAGGAAGCAAAGAGGGAAGAAAAGGTCTCTTGCCTCTTCGGCAGCTCCAGACTTCTCCCGGACTCCCTCCCGGCTAGCCGTGGCGCACTAGCCCTTTCCGGCTGTTTTCACTCTGCCAACTCCAGACCTTTCCCTGGGATCCGACTGAAGCCCGAGGCTCAGCTCCCAGCCCCCTCCCGCCCCGGCGGGTGAGCAGACAAGCCTCTCGGGCTGGTGGGTGCCGGTCGGGACCGATCCTCTGTGCGGGAATCTCTCCGCTTTGCCCTCCGCACCCCGCTGCTGCGCTCTCCTCCGAGGCTCCGGAGCTTCCCCCTCCGCCACCCACAGTCTCCGCCCTCGTAGGGGCTTGTAGTGTGTGGGAACGTTTCCTCCTTCACTGCTCTCTCCCACTGGTGCAGGTCCCGTCCCCATTCTTTGTCTCTGTTTATTTTTTTTTCTTTTGCCTACCCAGGTACGTGGGGGGTTTCTTGCCTTTTGTGAGGTCTGAGGTCTTCTGCCAGCGTTCGGTGGGTGTTCTATAGGAGAAGTTCCACGTGTAGCTGTATTTCTGATGTATCTGTGAGGAGGAAGGTGATCTCCGCGTCTTACTCTTCCGCCATCTTGCCTGCTCTCTCTACCTTTTTGTTTAATGCTTTTGCTTTCAACCTGTATTTTTATATTTCAACTCTGTGTATCTCTTGAATATAGCAAATATGAAATTTGCGTTTCCCTTCCTCAAAACCTTGGACTTTGCCCCCATAGAAGGAACTCTTCCACTAAGCTCACAATAAGAGTCCCATTAAATTTTAAGCTACTGTCCAGTTACTTTGGGTTCCTCATACCAAAGGGCCAGTAGGCAAGTAAAGGAGTTATCATCCTGGCAGGAGTAATTGGCCCTGATCATCAGGAAAAGGATGCTGTTTATTTTAATTTAATTTTTATTTTATATTGGAGTATAGTTGATTTATAATATTGTGTTAGTTTCAGGTATACAGCAAAGTGATTCAGTTATATATATATATCCATTTTTTTCAGATTCTTTTCCCATATAGGTTATTACAGAATACTGAGTAGAGTTCCCTGTGCTATATAGTAGGTCCTTGCTGATTATCTACTTTATATATAGTAGTATGTATATGTTAATCTCAAACTCCTAATTTATCCCTCCCCCCAACCTTTCTCCTTTTGTAACTATAAGTTTGTCTTCGAAGTCTGTGAGTCTGTTTCTGTTTTGTAAATAATTCATCTGTATCATTTTTAAAAGATTTCACATATAAGTGATATCATATGATATTTGTCTTTCTCTGTCTGACTTACTTTACTTAGTATGATAATCTGATAGTCAAGACAGGGAAGCAAACTAAATGTCCATCAATAGAGGAATGAATAAAGAAGATGTGGTACATACAATGGAATATTACTCAGCCATAAAAAGAATGAAATAATACCATTTACAGCAAAATGGATGGACCTAGAGATTATCATAAGGATGCTGTTTTTTGAATAGTGTGTAACACTTTTCTACACATGGCAGGGCCACACAGAACCCTAGTAGTCTATCCTGTGATTCTTCTACTGAAGGTTGCTATTAATTCCATATAGTTTTTCCCACTACAGACACCTTCAAATAATACAGGATCTACTGAGTCATATGGGCCCAAGCAGCAGGGCCACTTGTACCCTACTTGGGCAAGAGCTCTTTCTTTTATAATTGCTGTACTGTTGTAGGGACTTTCTTCCTGAGGATCTGCCTCTCCTTTAGTCAGCTGAGTTCTGGTCAGAAAACTGGTCCTGGCCTGGAACCTAGTAAAGTGCCATGATTTTTTTTTTTTACTGGGGAAGCTGCCTTCCACCTCCTGATCATCCATCCTTGATTAATTTTGGCTGAATGGTTTGAACAATGCCCTTGTTGCCTGCCCACATAATTTGCTCCTAGTGATGCTGTGTTCTTTTAAACATCTCCATAACTCTGTGAGCCAGGCTTCCCTGGTTGCCGCTCCAGCCTCACTACTCATCACAATAATTGTGTCCATGTTGCGTCTTTGGTTAAGCACTTCCACCTGGCCTTTATTTGGGGATATTATCATCCCTATTACCATCAACGATCCATTTTCTAACAGCATCTCTTAACATCTGCTCTGGCCTTGCAGAGGAGGGCCACTACTGAGCGTCTCATTGATTCTGGTGTCCTCCCGCCATCCACCCCCCTTTCCCACACCTACTTCTTGATTTCAATTCTTTCGATCCTTTCTTTCAGTATTTCTCTTCATGATCTTAAATAACATAGCTGTATCTTGATATTTCAGTTTTAGTCATTATCTATTTATTTTTAATTTTTTAATTGAAGTATAGTTGATTTACAAAATTGTATTAATTTCTGCTGTGCAGCAAAGTGATTCAGTTTTGCATATACATATATACATATATATACACACACACATACACATACACCCATTCTTTTTTCTTATTGGGGTATAGTTGTTTTACAATGTTGTGTTAGTTTCTGCTGTACAATGAAGTGAATCAGCTATATGTATACATATATCCCCTCCCTCTTGGACCTCTCTCCTACCGGCTGCCCCATATCACCCATCTAGGTCACCACAGAGCACCGAGCTGAGCTCCTTGCACTACACAGCAGGTTCCCACTAGCTATCTGTTTTACACACGGTGGTGTATATATGTCAATCCCAATCTCCCAATTCATCCCACCCTGCTTCCCACCCGTGTGTTCACACATCGTTCTCCATGTCTGTGTCTCTATTCCTGCTCTGCAAATAGGTTCATCTGTACCATTTTTCTAGATTCCACATATATGAGTTAATATATGATATTTGTTTTTCTTTTTCTGACTTACTTCACTCAGTATGACAGACTCTAGGTCCATCCACGCCTCTACAAATGACCCAATTTTGTTCCTTTTTATGGCTGAGTAATATTCCATTACATATATGTACCACATCTTCTTTATCCATTCATCTGTTGATGGACATTTAAGTTGCTTCCATGTCCTGGCTATTGTAAATAGTGCTGCAATGAATATTGGGGTGCATGTGTCTTTTTGAATTATGGTTTTCTCTGGGTATATGCCCACTAGGGGGATTGCAGGATCATATAGTAGGTCTAGTTTTAGTTTTTTAAGGAACCTCAAAACTGTTTTCCATAGTGGCTGTATCAATTTACATTCCCACCAACAGTACAAGAGGGTTCCCTTTTCTCCACACCCTCTCCAGCATTTATTGTTTGTAGATGTTTTGATGATGGCCATTCTGACAGGTGTGAGGTGATAACTCATTATAGTTTTGATTTGCATTTCTATAATGATTAGTGAGGTTGAGCAGCTTTTCATGTGCCTCTTGGTCATCTGTATGTCTTCTTTGGAGAACTGTCTATTTCGGTCTTCTGCCCATTTTTTATTGGGCTGTTTGTTTTTTAAAATATTCTTTTCTATTATGGTTATCATAAGATATTGAATATAGTTTTCTGTGCTATACAGTAGGACCTTGTGGTTAGTCATTATCTATTAACTTCCACTATGAAATATGAGCTCTCTTTCATAATCACCCCCCCAACTCTATACTTCCCATCCTCCTACTCTCTCATAATTGATTGTAATTTTGGTTAAATTCAGTGTTTGTGGTATTATTTCTGTGTAATCTCTAGCTACAGCTAAACCATGTAACATACTGTGTTTATTTTTCCTTTTTGTACAACTTTTTTTGTATTTCATGGAGTTAATCATTGTCTGTATTTGTTTGTTTGGTTTTCTATATGCTTCTCATCAATTCATCCCAAAACTTTTCCTCAAAAGCAAAAGTTTTTCTTAGACCTAAATCCACCTGAGATTCTATCAGATGGTGATTTTTCTCCTAGAGTCTTCAGACCTGCTCCAATCTTGGCTAATTCTCCCTGTTCAATTATTCATTTTCACTCCTGGAACATGCTTTCATTAACATCCTGAAAATTCCTCTCCCCTTTTTCCTAGATTCCAAGTGTCCACTTTTTTCTTTCTTTCTTTCTTTCTTTTTTTTTTTTTTTTTTTGGTTTACTTTCTGAATAGCTTCCATATATTCTCTGATAGTGTCCTTGGAGAGGGTATGTGGTAGGCTGAGTAATGGCTTCCCAAAGACCCCATATCCTATGAATTCATTTCTTTACATAGCAAAAGAGACTTTGCAGATGTGATTAATTTAAGAATTTTGTGATGAGGAGATTATCCTGGATTATCCAAGTGGGTCCTGTGTAATCACAAAGGTCCTTATAAGAGAGAAGATATGAAGATGAAGTGGAGAGAGATTTGAAGATGCTACACTGCTGGCTTTGAAGATGGAGGAAGGGGCCATGAGCCAAGGAATGCAGCTCTAGAAGCTGGAAAAACCATATTCTCCCCTAGAGCCTCCAGAAGGAACCAGCCCTGTTGATACCTTGACTTTAGCCCTGTAAAACTGATTTTGGACTTCTGGACTACCAAACCAAGAGAATAAATTAGTATTGTTTTAAATCACCAAGTTTGTGGTAATTTGTTACAGAGGCCATAAGAAACTAACACAGTGTACATGGAAGACACTTCTGAGGATTTGCATGTCAGCAGATGTTCTTCTCTCACTTCAAATGATAGTTTAGCTGAGTATAGAATTCTAAGTAAAAAATAATTTTCCTTCAGAATTTTGAAAGCATTTCTCCAAGGCTTTTCTTTTTATTTCAGACATAATAATTATTTTTAATTTCCAGGATTATTGTTCATTACATCTTCCTCCCCCTCCTCATCCCCTGCAAACTGTTCTTATTCTATAATAAAAATCTCTTCACTTATCCTCCTGAATGTGTGAATGATAGAATGTGTGTGTGTGTATAAGTTTTCTTCTATCTAAATAGTCTGTTTCTTCCAAGGTATTTTTTCTTATTTATTTTTTCTCTCTTATGTTTAGAATCTTTCTCCAAATGGTATTCTTTGGCTGTCAGCATGTATTATTTACTTTGAAAGTTTATTGAGGTATAATTGACATACATACTTTAAACTGAATATATTTAAAGTGTACATTTAAAAAAATTTTAATTTATTAAATTGTAGTTGATTTACAATATTGTGTTAGTTTTAGGTGTACCACATCAGATTCTTTTCCACTATTGGTTATTACAAGATACTGAATATAGTTCCATGTGTTATACAGTAAATCCTAGTTGTTTATCTGTTTTATATATAGTGGTGTATATCTATTAATCTCATACTCCTAATTTATCCCACCCTCATTCCCCCTTTTGTAACCATAAGTTTGTTTTCTATGCTGTGAGTCTGTTTCTATTTGGTAAATAAGTTGATTTGCATTATTCTTTAGATTCCACATATAAGTGATATCATATCATTTATCTTTCTCTGACTTACTTCACTTAGTATAATAATCTGTAGGTCCATCATGTTGCTGGAAATGGCAATATTTAATTCTTTTTATGGCTGTGTAATATTCCATTGTACATATATGCCACATCTTCTTTATCCATTCATCTGTTGATGGACACTTAGGTTGCTTCCATGTCTTGCCTATTGTAAATACTGCTGCTATGAACAATGGGGTGCATATATCTTTCTGAATTAGAGTTTTTGTATATTCCCAGGAGTGAGATTGCTGGATCATATGGTAATTCTATTTTTAGTTTTTTAAGGAACCTCCAGGCTGTTTTCCATAGTGGCTACACCAATTTACATTCCCACCAACAGTATGGAAGGGTTCTCATTTCTCTATACCCTCTCCAGCATTTGATTATTTATAGACTTTTTGATGATGGCCATTTTTACTGGTGTGAGGTGATATCTTATTCTCGTTTTGATTTGCATTTCTCTAGTAATTAGCGATGTTGGAGCATATTTTCATGTGCCTGTTGGCCATCTGTATGTCTTCCTTGGAGAAATGTCTATTTAGGTCTTCTGCCCACTTTTTGATTGTGTTGTTTGGCTTTTTGATATTGAGTTGCATGAGCTGTTAAAGTGTACAATTTGATGAGCATGTCAGTTATCAACTTATTGTTCTCAGTTCTGAGTGCACCCTTCAATATATGCTATATACTAAATAATGGAATTTCTTTAAGTGTTTGTCCTTTAAAGTGAGCTTTTTCCATAGCCAGGTCTGGAGGGACATTGCAAGAGGAAGAGGCTTCTTGCAGTTCCCAGCATGGGCCAAGTGGTGTGGGTGTGAGAACACAGGTGGTGGCTGCCCCAGCACAGACCCAGAACTCCATCTCTCTGCCACCTTCTAGCCTTGGCCTCATGATAATCTTTCTCATAGCCTTCTCAGCATGGAAACCAAAGCCCCAGTGTGGCTTGTATGCAGTCACCTGTGGCTAAGATGGTCACACACTGAGCAGATGTTCCTTTTGTAAGTCCCCACAGCCCACCTGTGGCTCCAAGCGGTAGAGGGGTACACACAGAGCTGCAGCTCCCTCTGAAAACCCCTCACTGGTCACATGTTCTGAAAGCCTCCTGTCCACACCAGCACCCAGACTCCCACTGCACACTCATGCCATTAGTTGCTCTCAAGAAGGGGGCCTATTGCTTGCTTTAGTCTGGACAAGTCGGTGAACATCACTGCTGGCTGGTGGGCTGAACCATACCTTCTCCAATGAGGTCTGAACCTCTTTTAAGTTTGTAACGTATCTAGTTTCCTTATATCTTATAGTTACTCTTTTATCACAGTTATTAATTCGTAGAAAGAATTAGAATTAAACTTTTCCTGCTTAGTCTATGGTGTGGTTTCTATCACATGATTGGATCTAGACTGCTGCAATGAGTTTTGACATATGTATACATCTATAAAACCATAACCACAAATAAGATAATAAACATATCCATCACTCCCAAAAGTATTGTTATGCCTGTTTGTCATCCATCCTTCCAACTCTCTGTCCCCAGGTAAACAGTAATATATTTTTTGTCATTATAGATTAGTTTGCATTTTCTAGAATTTTATATAAATTGAATCAGATAGTATATATTATTTTAAAAAATCTAGCTTCTTTCACTCAGCATAATTATTTTTATATTCATCCATGTCATTATATTTATTAATAATTCATTCCTTTTTACTGATGAGTAGTATTTCATTGTATGGACACTAGAGTTTATCCTTCCACCAGCTGATGGACATTTGGGTTGTTTCCAATTTTTGGCAATTACAAATAAAGCTGCTATAAATTTTCATGTGAAAGTCTTTGGAAATATGTTTTCATTTTTCTTGGGTAAATACCTAGAAGTGGAACAGCTGGATCAAATGGTAGATGTACATTTAGCTCTTAACTGCAAAACTGTTTTCCAAAGTGATTGTACCATTTTACATTCCCATCAGCAATGTATGAAAGTTTTAGTTGCTCTACATCCTTGCCAACACTTGATATGGTTCATCTTTTTACCTTTAGCCACTCTAGTAGGTATGTAGTAGTATCTCAACATGGTTTTACATTGCATTTCCTTGATTATTAATGATGCTGAACATATTTTCATGTGTTTCTTTGCCATCTGTATATCTTCTTTGGTGGTTTTTGTTCAAATACTTTGCCCATTTTTAGAATTAGGTTGTTTCTCTTCTTATCAATGAGTTGTAAGAGTGCTTTGTATATTCCAGAGGCAAGTCCCTAGTCAGACATATGCTTTGCTAATATTTTACCCTAGGCTGTGGCTTACCTTTTTATTTTCATAACAATGTCTTTCAAAAAGCAATAGCTTTTAATTTTGAAGAAGTCCAACTTATCAATATTTTCTTTTACAGTTCATGGCTTTTGTGTCTTCTATAATAAATCTTCACCAAACCCAAGACTGCTAAGATTTTCTCCTGTTTTCTTTCAGAAGATTTTATAGGCTGTAACATCTTGGTATTAGTTACTAACAATACTTTACTGTTCTTGAATTTCTTGTAAATGAAATTCTGATGGTGATACTAGGTTGAGGAGATGTTACACACACACACACACACACACACACACACACACACACATATACACACGGTATCTCAAAGGTATAGCATGGACAAGAAGAGCACAACATTGGGGTGCAACAGGGAAGCACATCTGTCTTTTTATCATCTTTTTCACCCCTATACGAATGGACCTGTGAAGCTAATGGATAAAAATATATGAAATCAAGATTGTGCTAGAAATCCAGGCTGTATGATCATCAAATTAATGCCCCTCTCCCACCCCATAATGTAGAAGTTTGGAGAAAAAAATAATAAACAATTCATTGAATAGGCACCATGCTAAACACTGTGTTGAGACCTTTATATTCAGGGTATATAGTATATTATTTTATAATCAAAATAACTTTATAGTATTGGGTCTATTATTATCTTTTTTTTCAGATGAGAAAATTACATCATAAAGAAGTAAAATTGTTCAGATCATCCAGCCAGGTCTGTCTAACACTAGGGCCCCTGATCTTAATCACTAATTATAATAGCTCATAAATATTGGCTGCTTACTGTGTGATAGGCACTGTACTGAACCCTTTCAAAGTGTTAACTAATTTAATCTTCAGAGCAAAGTAAGATGCTAAGTATTACTATTATGCTTCTTTACAGAGATTCAAGCTCTCGCAGCTATTAAGTGCAAAGCCAGGATTTGAATCCATGTAATCTGGCTCCTGAGTCCTCACTTGTAACCATCATGCTACTTGGTTTCTCCAAGATGAAAAATTAATGGCTATATTTGTTGGGTATATCAAGCAAATGCCCCAAATGAATCTCTCTCTCCAACAACTTTCTGAAATGTAAGGTAGTTTCTTTTACGTTCTCCTTGGCACTTGACCCCATTGATTTGCCACTATCCTGCTCCTTTTCCATCTTCCCACTATGACTTACCCATATTTGTGCCTTCTAAGTGTCCACAGTGATAATAAACAGAGCCATGAGTGTGTGCTTGTGGGAGAGGCCATGGTGGATGGTGGCCTCCTTCAGCAGCAGGAACCTCAGCTGGTACCTCATAGCTGGAGCTAGGACTCTGAAGAGAGTGCCTCCTCCTGGATTATCTGATCCGTTTGTGTCAATTACTGGAGTGGTTAAGGAAGAGGGCAGGTCCATAGAAGGCCTGCAAGAGGAACATTTTTATTGCTTATATCTTTTCACACATCCCATCACTTGGGTATAATGTAGAGAGATTTGACTTAGGCTTGAGTCCTACCTTTTTGCCTTAATTTTATGGCTTTGGGCAAGTTTGTTTCCTTTTTTTTTTTTGAGAGTGATAAAAACATTTATTAAGCATAAGTTCAGTATCAGGCCCTGTGCGAAGCACGTCACATTTTTTATTTAATTAAAATTTCCCATTCTGTGAAGTATATATTTGTATTTTCTTTTAACTAATGAAAGAGGTTAAGCAACTTTGGGGCAAGTGTCTTAACCTCATTTTAGATTAATTTCTTCGTCTGTGAAAAATAAAGATGACACCGACCTCATGGGAATTTTGATGGCCTAAGTAAGCTTCTGTATGTAAATAATAATAGTGTTATTATATCTATAGCATTTTTAAGTGCCTACTCTGTGCCAGATTCTCATAAAAGCACTTTACGTGAGTTAACTCATTTAACATTCATAGCAGTATGGAATAGGTACTATTATCATCACCACTTTGAAGACGAGAGCCTGAAGCACAGAGGGACTAAGATATTTGTCCACTGTCACTCAGCAGAGACAAGAAAAGCTGGAGTATGCACCCAGGCAGCCTGTACTCATCAGCACTGGCATTTACTGAACTTGCATAAATATTTCCTTTGTCTTTTTTTTAAACAGGACGAGCCTTTTTCTAGCCTATCCTTTGGGAACTAGTTTGTTATAGCTAAACTTCCAGGGATCTGGGATGACTGAGGGAATGCTTACCTGGGTCTGGACTGGTTGATGCAGGTTCCACTTTTGGCTCTGGCCAGCTGTGGGACCTTGGGCCAGGAAGTTTCACCTCTCTGACTCCCATGTTTCTCCTCTATAAAATGTTAAGGGGGGTAATTTCCAGGGCCCTTTCCAGCTGTCACATTCCTCACGTCTATGATTTGTGATTAAGTTCCTGGAAGGTTTAAGTACTGATAAAAGTGCCATTAAGTTCTGTATGCTCAGCACTGGCAGCCGTCTGTTACCTAAGATACCTGGGCCAAGCCGTTATGGGGTGGGGTTTGGGGGCAGGGTGGGTAGAACAGAAAAGCCTCCTTGTCTGGCAACTAAGTGTTGTTCTGTAGACGACGGAAGACTGTTCAGCAATGTGCAGTGTCCTGAGATTCCTCTGATTTCTGGACCATGGTGTATTGAGGCCGACCATCAAAGACAGCTTTCTAACAAGAGAACCCTGTGCAGTAAGTTCCTCAGGCAAGTGACAGGAGATAATTGAGACAGGATTGAATGGGTCTCAGGCAGAGAAACTTGAGGACAGACCTATTTCGGCGATAAACTGGTTGACCCAAGGCCTCTCTGTCCATCATTCCTTGACCTCAGGTCAGAGTGATAGAAAGGGGAAAAGCTATCAAGGCAGCTGGGGACACTCCTGCCCTGAAGTCCTGAGAAGAATAAGTGACTGTTTGTCCCACAAGGGTTAGTCATTCACCTGCCTGAAGGCAGAGGGCCGCGAGCCTAGAGTCTAGGACCTGCTGGGACAGAATCTGGGCTACAAAGTCCTTGCCTTCATTGAGGTGACTGGTCATTATAAAATCCTAAAGCTAGGTTCTTAGAGGCTATTGCTGCAGCAATAATAACCACTGCCACTCATCGAGTGCTTGTTATATGCTAGGCTCTGGCCAAGAACTTTTAGGCCCATCATGGCAAAGAGACTGAGTCTTGGCTTGGCCATCCATTGTCTGTGTGACTGTGGGCAAGTCCCTTACTCTTTTTTGCATTTCAATCTCTAAAACTGTATTTTGAGGATAATCTATGTAAAAGTGCAAAGAGTTGTAAAAATTTGTAATGACTTTGTTTTTTAACTGTCAATGGAAGATTCAGGAGCTAAATGCACACAAAGCACTAGGCAAACAGGAGGTATTCAATACATGATTATCTATACTGTGGGCTTCTTGGTGTTCCTCTAGGCCAAGACTGACTGGTGTCTCTTTTTGCTCGTGCATCCTCATAGCCTAAAGCAGGGCCTGGAACCCAGCAGGTGCTCACCATTCCACATGATCAAAGCCCCTCTCCACAAGGTCATGAGTATTTATGTATCACAAAATTCATAACGCTTAACCAGGAGAAATGGACAAAAACATACTGTTAGTAGGAGACTTTAATGACCCCTTTGGCCGAGCAACGGGACAAAAAAATATGCAAAGACACAGAAGGCCTAAGAAACATAATATAAAGGTCAAATTGAGATAGTCACCTATCTCCACATTCTGAAGACAGAAAAACACCTTTCAAGAGACCAAGGGGACATTGACAACAACTGACCACAGAGAAATCCTCAATACATCTCCATAAGGAAACAGTACAGATGACATTGATTTCGATGCAGTGAAACTAGAAATTGAAGACAAAATGGGAAAACATAAATCACTTGGGTCAAAGAGAAACTCAGAAGGGAAATTGCATAGTATCACTAAACGTTCTATCACCCGGGGTCACACTGCTAACAGGGGTAGAGCTGAGGCCGCTAGAATCTGGGTCTCCTGAGTCATTCAGCCACGAACCGGTTTGCGAAGCCCGACAAGTCTCCCTGAGCCTGGGTTTCCCTTTCTGTCAAACGGCCCCAAGGGCCCGCTGGGCTCAAGTCCCGCTGCAGGTTTGAGCTGTCGTGGGGTAGGCAGGGGAGGCGCGGGAGCAACGACTTTTGGGACGTCTGGGAGGGTGCGGGTGCTGAGAGGCAGCAGCAGAGGGCGCTGGGTCGCCGGCCTGGGCTCGCCTCTGCCATTGGTCGGGGCCCGGGCGCTGGGCTGGAGAGTTGGTGGAAAGTGACAAGTTGAGGGAAGCTGAGAGCAAGAGAGCGAGCGCGCAGAGCAGGAGGAGCCGCCGCGGCCGCCACGGAGGGAGCCCCGGGACGGCAGCCGCCGGGCGCAGGGCGCGCTCTTCTCAGAGCCCGAGCCGGCGAGACTCGCAGTCCGCGAGTGCGACCCCGACAGCCCGGGACTGAACTGACCGTCCGGACGCGGCGAGGTTGCAGCCACAGGGCTGGGGAGGGACCGCGTTTACGGGGTCCTGAGCGGCCGGGCGGAGGCGAAGGAGCAGGTTAGAGGGAACAAAGAACTTCTCAGACGCCCCCGGCATCCTGTGGGGAGAGCGGCCGGGACGAGGTGGCCGGGACCCCGGGCAGAGCCCGTGGATGTTCTGCGCGCGGCCTGGGAGCCGCCGCCGCCGCCGCCGCCGCCGCCGCCGCGAGAGGAGGAATGCACCGGCCGCGCCGCCGCGGGGCGCGCCCGCCGCTCCTGGCGCTTCTGGCCGCGCTGCTGCTGGCGGCGCGTGGAGCCGCTGCCCAAGGTAAGAGGAACATCGGCCGGCTCGCGGGCCCGCCCGGCCCCGGCCACCCTCCCGCCGGCCCGCCCGGCGCTGGGCAGACAGGAAGAGTCGCGCCCGCCTCGGGGGGCGGCCGGCGCCCCGTCGGGGGTCTTGCCAGCGCGACTCCAGGCACCGGGGAGGCAGGCGAGGGGATTCACCCGGGAAGCCCCGGTGTGGGCCGGGGGTGCGCCCGGGGACTTCTTCCTCGGCGCCCAGCCGCAGTTGTCAGCGCTGACAGGAAGCGTGGAGGGGTTGGGGGTTGTGGGGCAATGGGATGCTTTTCGTCCCCCCCATCTTTCGCCGGACCCCTAACGCAGTCCAACCGGTGTTCAGGCAAGTCCATCCTGCTCCCAAATCGCAGACGCCTTGGAGAGCGTGGTCCAGAAGGGAGTTTGTATTTTCAGGGGTGCCTGCGAGAGGCCCGGCTGTCCGCAGACCGACCCAAACAAAAGCCCTGGGGCTCGGGCGGCCTCGCATCTCCACCGTCCCCGGCTCGCCGGCCTTCTGGAGGGTCACGATGGAGGCCACAACGTGTGCGCTGCCGCCGCCGCCGCCACTTTGTGCAAAATGTGCTGTCAGAGGAGGCCTGCTGCTCCAGAGTGCGTGTGTGTGTGCGTGTGTGTGTGTTACAGACAAGGGGGGAAAAGACAGCTAATGCATACTTGATTTTGGTAATCTCCAAAGACAATCGCAACAGTTAGAGAAAGACTTCACCGAAAGCCAGAGCGTCTTAGCTCGCTGCGGGAAGCTGGGATCCTTGCTGCGTCTAAGCCGGTACACAATGAGAGGGAAGAGCCCGGCTGCGCCTGTGGAGACAGCCGATTCATTCTTTGGAGGTTGGAGGGGGAAAGTTGATTAAAGTCTCCAGGGTCTTGGGCCTCACTTTTAACATGCATCCCTTGAGGGGGTGCTGGAGCCCCTGGATTCTTCCCTCCCCCACTCGCAGCCCCAACCCATGCTCTTTTATCGTGCGTCTTTCATTTTTAAGTTAACGCTGTGTTTTAGGAAAAAAAGGCTCTGGGCTATTTAGCAGTTGAGGGGAAAAGGTCTATTCGCTACATGGACTAGGACTGCAGAATTAGTTTAGACTAAAATCTAGCTAATATTTTTCGTAGTAGAAAACACACTCTGGAAGGAAGTTGTGGGTGAATTTTGATTTCTTAGAGATGACTTTGGGAAAGTAGGAACCATATTTTCCGAGGATGATTCTGAAATTGATCCTATAGTGTGGTTGGGCTAATCTGGAGGCTCCTCGGGGTAAATACAGCTCCTAATTGTAATTAAGATGTGCATCAGCAGGGAGTGCACCTTCTTGATGAAAAATCCTAATGAAATGTAAACAGCTTGGTCACATGGATGTTTGCTTCGTTGATGCCAAACATCTGGTTCCATGCCACACACCTGGGTGAAAAGTAAAGAAGGGGCCGTGCTGCCTAAAACATTGTAAACATCCTTCTGATGTCAGGTTGCCCGGTGAATTGAGGTGGAGATAACCAGGGTGATTCTAGCTAAGGCAAGGAAGGCTCCTAGCATGGGGCCTTGATTACTTCGGTTATATCCTCTGTTCACTCTACTTCTACATAAGCTTTCAACGGTGGTTGCTTTTAGATCATGGGGAAGGGGAGGAAGCGGGGAGGGGAGGGTACAGTGCACCTTTCCTTGGTTACCTGCCTTTAAATAAATGTACAGGCAATGATTTTGCTGAGTGTAAGACAATTTTGTTATCAGCAGTCACCCAAATTCTGTCTTGTTTAATTGTCTACAGGCTTAAAAAAACTTAAAAAAAATTCCTCACAAGTTTATTGTTTCTTTGTCTAAAAAGTATAAAAGCTGCCAGTTTTGGCCACTTCTTAGGTCCCATTTCTGTGGGACCTACATGCATATGAATTAAAATTGTTTCTTTTTCTCCCATGAAAAATTTTTTTTTAAAGAAAGTATTGCCTATTCTGAACTCTTCAATATTGAGCTAAAATCAATTATTACTGTCTTATTTATTGTCTAATAAATCCCTTTCCATTTCTGTGAATGCTTGATATTTTCTCTGGGGAGAAGTCTTCTAGTGGAACTCAGATTTACCTTCTTGTCTGATCCAAGATTCTTAAGGTAACTCAACCAGAGGCTCAGGAAATCAGCCTAAGGGGAGATATGTTTCATTTATTTATTTATTTTAAAAGTGCTCAGCATTTCTCCCATCATTTCTCTATTTTGTTAGCCAGGAGGAGCAAACCTTTACATTTGCTTTTTCTGGTCTGTTCATTGTTTTCTCCCCATCTTCCTCTTACCAACCCGGAGCTAAACCTCTCTAAGAAGCTGAAGCCGTGATAACTGTACCCAGAGCTCAGGGCCTTTAGAACCCACTTAGGCCTCTCAGAATCCTGTAGTTTCTGTGGTTTGGCTGCTTGGAGTCAGAGCGGGGTGGCCTGCTACTGTTTGCTGTCATTTTGTAAACTTTCCAATGATGTTTTAATAGGTGCCTGTCCTGTCGGCTTCTAGAATCAGAATCTCTTGAGGGCAACAGGACTGTTAGCTTTCCTGGTGAAAACACTGGAGACCAAGTCATCCAGCTGCATCTTTATTAGAGACACCTGAAAATCCTACCGGGGGAGCCACACAGAGGCCTAATTGACAAGGGGTGTGGTCCAACTGCCTCTGGCAGTGTGTTGGGAATATTTAATTTTTAATATTGATTCAGTATACCTGATTGCTGTATTGCTATTCTGATACCTGGGATTATCTTTCTGGTATTTAGTTAGGAGTCCTTTTACAAACTTAACTTTGGTCTGTATTTTCCTCTCTCCATCTCCTGCATGGTGAGCATAGGCCTCAAATGAGACTTGAAAGTTTCTAAATGGTGAGTTACTTGCATTCATTAGTGTTCAGTTTGGTTGTGGTTTGGCGATACCACATACCCCATTTCAAATATTTTTGAAAATTTTACCCAGCATCCTATGAGGAAAGGAATGCTCCATAGACTATATATATATATATCAAATGTACATATATATCTATATAAATGGCATATGTTTATACACGTATATAGTAAGTGGGCCATAGATTTTGTTGAATGAATGGAGAATAACTTTTTTGGTTGTAAGTAAAATTGTTGTGTTATTTGCTTTTCCTAGTTAAAAACTCAACATGGCGTATTTTCAAGGATTTTTCCTTTTCTTGTCTCATCTTTTAGTATGAAGGGAGTATAGTAGAACTGGACAGTAGAGCTTAATGATTATGAGCACAGGTGTTGGAGTTAACAGACATGGCTTTGAATCTTTTCTCTGCCACATACTGGGAATGGTGATTAGTTTTCCTCAGCCTTACCTGAGTGTTATGAGATCTCAATGAAACCATGTATGGCAAGTACTGGAGAAGAGCAACCAGCCTAGAGGGTCTTAACTTGGGGGTACCTGAAATTAAGGCTAGGAAATCCCCCAGAAGTAATACACAAAATTTAATGTGCATTTTTGTGGTTGTATGTTTCTAGCTATAATCTGATTTTTTAAGGAAACTGCAATCCCCCCAAAATAGGAACCATTGATTTGGAGTGTTTGGTGCTTGGGGCAATGAGTTGCCTTCCTGGGTAGGTTGCAAAAGGTTGAGGGTTGGTGGGGGGGGTCCTGGGCCTTAGCCCAGATCTGCACAGTCCATGGGGCCTCTATCTCTCCTCACTTTCTGCTTTCTCTCCCACCAGGCCGGCTGTTATTGGGCCTGAGAGAAGCTGAAGAATGGTGTCAAATCCTTTGACCTCTACCAGGAATGTATTTCCCTGAACCCAAGCATTCTGAGATGCCGGTGTTTGCACAATTTATTTAACAGACACTTGCATAATCCTTACAATAGGCCAGTCACCGTTCTAAGCATTTTGCAAGTATTAACTCACTGAATCCTCACAACAACCCTGTGAGGGAGGTGGCATACTTAGCTCATTTTGATTTAGGCACAGAGAGGTTAAATTACTTTCTCAAGGTCACATGGCTAGGAAATGGCATTGCTGGCCTTACAGAGGCTAAGAGTTCATGCTCTTATTTAACTGCTGCCCTAGACAGTTTCTCCTGGTTTAAGTCTTAAAATTTACACTATTTTTATGTTATGTAGGAGCCAAAGGTGCCTTTTCCCCAGGTTTTCTAAGAGCAGCAAAGGGATGTTCTCTTAGCCATATCTAGGGGTTATAATACATGATTGGAGACAGCCAATTTCAGTTTTCCTTCCTGTGCTGGAGTTGCCTGAGCAAGACCTGCTGTAACTCAGAGATACATTGGAATCGCCTCTATAGTCTGTACTTCTGATCAGTAGGAATTATATTGTTGTAATGAACTGCACCTTGGATGCGGTTTGAGGAGTGTGTCTGGCAATTCCTTCTAACCAGCGATGAGATGTATTTTGATGAAGTGCCTCTGTATTTGCATCTTGGTGTACAACTTGGGGTGTAGGCTGAAAAGGGGTGATTTATTAGAGTGTTCTCTAGTGGGAGAGCTGGCTTGCCAGCTCCAAGTTCCTGATGTGGATCAGACCCTCGCAAATCCAGCCCCATCTGGGAAACACTCAAGTCCCCGAGGACTCTTTCTCAAACAGAAGAGCCTCAGCTTGGCCTTACCTAATCCCCAAGGTGTGTCAGGAGAGTCTGTTCTGTAGACAGACAGAAAGGAATAGTCTTCTATGATTCTGAGAAAGTTCTCTGTAGTTGAAGGGGGGGTGATGATGGGGTGGGGGCTTTGGTTTGGGGGAACTCTTCGAGATCCTTAACTAAATGCAGCTGCTTGTTACACGGAGCCTGACTTGCATGCCAGGAATATCTAAAAAGCTAACGAATACAAAATAAAAATAAACAGCAGTAAAAAGACTCTCTCTTTGTTGCAGTAAGCTCGGTTGGGGTTTTCAGTTTGTTTAGGAATGGGATAATTGTGGCATCCACTTTATTTTGGTAAGGCAGTGAAACGTGGATTGATGTTATGTCATTGGGATGCTACCACCACCTGAACTTTTTCCTTCACACCTCCCCCCTCAGAACGCCCAGGCATGAACAGCCACAGGGCCTGAGTCTCAAACTGTTGCCCCTGAGTGAATTACATTGAAAGAGGGCAGATAATTTAATGGGATAATGTTGGCAGGGCCAGCAAATTTCACACCCCATCTCTCACTAATAGAAAGGCAGTAAAAGGCTACAATATCCTCGGATGAAAAGGTTGTATAAAAAGGTTCTGCTTAACAGTCACTGTCTGTCCATAAATAAGGTTCTGTAGAGTTTTGATCCAAAAGCTGTTATTAAATACTGATAAGCCAACCCTCATAATGTTTGGCCTGCTTATATTTCCTTTTTTTTTTCCTTCTCTCATAGAACCATAGATTTTTTTTTTTAAGAGGGGGAAGGGACCTAAAGATCAACCAGTCCAAACTGTTTATTTTCTCAAGTATTTCTGTACAGAAAGGACCTTCTTTTATAACCGCTTAAAGAGGAGGTATGGAGTAACAGAAATGGAATGGGATTTGAACCTGATAGACTAGAGTTTGAATTGGGGCTTTGCTGCTTGCTGGCTGTGTAACCTTAGGCAAAGTTCTTTGACCTTCAGAGCCTCAGTTTCCTTCTCTGAAAAATGGGGATAACAGTAATATCTGACTCACAGGGTTTTTGTGAGAATTAGAGGAGATAATTGACATAAGCACCTAACAGCACCACAGACCTAGTAGCTGCTATCATCAGCAGGGTTTGCTGGAGAAATCAGAACAAGTGGTTCCAAAACAATGAGCATTGTGCTGTGAGATACAAACCAAGACTCAGAGAGCAGCAATTTTTTCAAGATGGTAGGACTCTTGAGTGTTCTTTTTTACAGGGAGCATATAGATACTCTAGATGTGAGCAGTCCCAGGCTAGTGCTGGGGACCTGGACTGGAGAAGATTCCACAGGGCAGTTTTGCAAAGCCTTAAAACAAAGGCTTTTTTCAGAACAGTGAGCTCTTTGGGGAAGAGCAACCCCTCCCTGGTGCTTGGTGTAATTCCAGAATCCTGCAATGGGGAATGTTACATTTCAGGGACCTCCACTTGTAATCTGACCGTTTTTAGCTCCAATATCCAAATAATCTTGCTGAGCACAACTTGAAAGAGAAGGATAATGGCCGGAGGAAAGAATCCTGAGGTGCTCTGTTAGCCATTTAAAATTTCTGAGTACAAAAAAAAGTTCACGTTACCCAAAGGGAGAAGAGTAAAGAAGTGTGTGGGAAGGGGGAGGGGAGATAAAAACGAACCCGGTCTGAACACCAAGACCGGGTTTGTGGTTTTATTTTTAATTTATTTATTTTATTTTATTTTTTTTTGCGGTACGCGGCCTCTCACTGTTATGGCCTCTCCCGTTGCAGAGCACAGCCTCCGGACGCGCAGGCTCAGCGGCCATGGCTCACGGGCCCAGCCGCTCCGCGGCATGTGGGATCTTCCCGCACCGGGGCACGAACCCGTGTCCGCTGCATCGGCAGGTGGACTCTCAACCACTGCGCCACCAGGGAAGCCCCTGTGTTTTTATTTTTATTTTTCAACAGTAAAGCTTGTCATTTAATGCATTTCAACTTATGTTTGTTTTATATTTATTGTATGCGAGATACGGTGTTAGTGCCCAGGAGTAAAACATTATCACTGCCCTCAAGGAGAGATGGAGGAGGGATATTCTTACTTTTTAAAGAACCTACTATGTGCCAGGCATAGTTCTTTATAGGTATTAGGTTTATATGTCCCAGCATCCCCTTGAGGTTGGACTTCTGACCCCATTTGTCAGATAAGGAAATCAAGGCTCAAGTATTGAGGTAAGCGTCTTAGCCAACCTCACAAAGCTATTCAGTTGGGTTTGGCACTTGAACTAGGTATTTGGACTCTCAAGTGTATGCTATTTCCACTGTCCTTGAAGTGTAATTGGAGAGGCAAGATGAACAGATATGTACCTCCACATGCCAACTGGTTCTCCCATAAGTGAATTATAGGAAAGGGTCGTGAAAAAAGGACTTTGGGAACACAGGGGTAGAAGACATTAATTCTCACTCGGGGAATTGGAGGGTCAGAGGGAGAAATCCGTGCCCTTCAGTGGCTTATTGTGAGGATGCAATGAGATAATGCATGGAAGATGCTCAGCATCCTGAGTGCTCAGCTGTAGTTCTGTAGCCAGAGAGATGCCTGGTCAGGATTTATCTGCCTCGTAAGCCTGTGTGCTCTTAATTGTTCTGATGTGCTCCTTTTCAACAGGCATGTGGTTTGTAGGAAGAGTAAGTGGCTGTGCAGCCCCCAAATAGAAGGGAACCCAGTTTCTCTGGTATCTTCCCCACCTGCCCTAATCCAGATTTTTGGATTCAGCTCTGCTTTGGGCAGGTTTGGGGCAGGGATTTGCACAGGTGTGAGTTTGGAGAGAATCATGAAGCCTAATCATAAACCATAACACTTCTGGGACTCTAGCCAGGACCTGCCATGTTCCCCATTCATTCTCTGATCATACATTTTTCTCTGCACTTACCGTGAGCCAAATATTTTCCTAGTCACTAGAGACATAAAGGTGAATAAGGCTAGGTCCTTCCCTTGGAGGGTTTTTCAAATGGCAGGTCTGTGGCAGAGATCGCTAGCTGGTCATCAGATCTGTTTCATCTCTTCCTGGGCACATGGCTAGACTACATTTCCCAGGTCCCTTGCAGTTAAACTGAGGCCATGTGACTAAATATTGGCCAATGGAATGAGGTTGAAAGCAATGAGTGTCACCTGTACACCTGATCCATAAAAAACTTCCCAGGCAGGATTGCTATGATCCTGTATGTGGGAACTCTAGAAGTCATGTGTTGAAGATACCACAAAATGGAAACAGCTTGGAACCCACCCTTAATGACTGCCCGGTGGAAGCCGCCTGCCAGTCCACACTTGTTTAGGTTTTATGTGAGTAAGAAATGAACTTCTATTGTAGTGAAGGCTGAGATTTCAGGGCTTATCAGTTACAGCTGCTAATGTTATCTTAACATTATTTATATAACTAACATTTTATATCTATCTATCTATTATATAGTTGTAAACCATAGTGCACCATGAGATGAATTTTGTGGGTCTGAATCACTATTTTTAGATAGAATGTAATAGGAAATATCAGAGTGCATTACATTAATCAGGTGAGTATTTAGGGAAACTTTAGCTTCAGTTTGGTATGTGCTGATTTGGGTTATTATTGAGCTCTCATGATCAAAAGTTTGAAAGTCACTGTTTTACTGAAGGCATACAAGTCAACAGCTCTGTACAGCAGAGTGTGGTAGTTATGATAATAGTGGTAAAGTCCCAGTGCTATAGAGACTCAGTTAACGAGTGCCTAGGAAGCAGAAATGGCAAAAGGGGTTCATCTTTCCAGTCAATTTGTATTGGCTGCCTGTGGTGCAGTGTTGAAAAGGATTCTGAGGTTTCTTCCAGGGTCTCTGGGAGGGAATGCTGTGATCTGATAGCAGCATCTGCTGTGGGCTTGGGAGGAGGAGTAGAGGCTCAGACCTAGTTTGCATCTGACCACTTTGCAGGGAGTCTGGACTCCTTCCAGTGAATTCAACCCCTTCCCCGATTATTTATGGCACACACAAACGGTGTCTGTAGCGCTATGCTCAGCACTGTGGGGATTCTAGAAGAACTATGACTAGCCCTTGTGGAGTTTACATTTTAGGGGCAATAAAATAGACACTTGTGAAATAACTGCAAGCCAGAGAGTGCAGAGTTGGCAATTACAGATGCAGAATGCCTAGAAGCGAGCAGTCTTTCTGGAGGAAGTGGGATGTGATACAAGCCGGAAAAGATGGGAAGGATTGAGATGGAGAGAAGAGAGGAGCTGGACATTCTGCCCCTGCCCTGGTCTCCAGGGACTTGCCCAGGCTGTCCAGGCTTCTTCAGCTGGGCCTTCACCCTGGGATGAAGCTGATCTTTGGGGATGGGAGAGTAATGAATAGGAAAGAGGGCTTTGAGTGGTGCCTTCATGTTTTTTTTTTTTGCGTATGAAAGGAGCAGGGGAAGGGAGCAGGGTTTTACTGGAAGCCTGATAACTTATTTTTCTCTCCAAAAGAGCGTCCCAGAGAATTAAAACTCCAGTACATTTCAGGGCTGCTTGTCAAAGGTATCATGTATCTTATTCCGTCTGCTGCAGCAGTTTTGTTTTGTAGTGAAGGTTACTAAATCCCAGTCCACCTTTTGCCTGTGTGATGAACATCATAATAATTGAGTAATACACATCAAGAATCCTGTGTGCCAAGAATATTTTAAGTTCTTTTAACTATTTTAAGTTGAATTGTCTTCGGGGAAACCCTATGAGGTAGGCACTAATTATTAGCTCCATTTTCCAGATAAGAAAACTGAGGTACAGAGAAGGTAGGTAACTTGATCAGTATCAAACAGCAAGTTAAGTGGGAGAGCCAGGATTTGAACCTAGTTGTCCCGAGTCCGGGGCTTTGTCCTTGATCATTAAGCTATTTTACATCTCATTAAAAAAACAAACAAACAAACAAACAAATGCTACCTGATGATTCAGATTCTCTGTAAGATCCCAGTCAAATAGCTGAGTCAAAATAATTATAATTGAAGCCTCCATTTGTACAGGGCTTTGCAGCTTACAAAATTATATCATGTATATTACCATTAATTTTTCAAATAATCCAATGAAATAGAATTTCTTTCTTTCTCTTTTTTTCTCTCTCCCTTTTAAAATTAGTCCTGTGAGGTTGGCAGTTCACCTAAAGTCACTACAGCTGGTGGAGCCTGTCTGAAACCCAGCCTCTTTGACTTCAGGCCTTTAGTGCTTTCTGCTCTAAGCAACTGGGGGAATTCCCTGATGGTCCAGTGGTTAGGACTCTGTGCGTTCTCTACCAAGGGTGCAAGTTCGATCCCTGGGCAGGGAACCTGTAAGCTGCGTGACCAAAAAAAAATTAAGAAACTGGAATTCGTGACTCTGTCTTGTCACTGCATTTTTACCAGTAAATGAATTTGCCTGATTCTCCTCAAATCAGCTATGGTTTTTGGAAATAGCTGTGAGACATTTGTAGGTGGAACCTGGAGCTCGGGTTCCTGTAATCTAAGAAAGTTCACTTGCAAATAGACTGAGAGAAGTTACTTAAAAACAAGGAGTTTCCTAAGTGGTTGGTGATTGCAGCATGCAGTGGAGCCAGTAATAGAAGGGCTTTGGCATCAGAAGGTCTTGCTGTGAAACTGGGCTCACCATTTCTGGCCAGGTCAGCAAATGACTTGACCTCCCTGAGACTCACCTTCCTCACCTGTAAAACAGGAAGCATAAGGGTGCCCACCTGCACAGCGTGGGGAGGACCATGGGAAGTGCACGTACAGTGCCTGGGTGGTGTTCAGTATGTGCTTGCAGCTACTCCTGTGAATTAAATGGAGAGCAGCAAGAGTGCACTGCCTCCTTTGAGATTTTCCCAGGACATGATGGAGCAAAATTTCTAAACCTCAGAACCCTTCTTTTATAATATAATCATCCCTGGGGCAGACCTTCCTAGCACCTAGAACTTTTAGGTTATAATTATATTAATATTTCTTAAGCTTTGTGAAGATTGAACATCCTAAGTTAAGAACAGATCCTGCTGCCTGAAATCCTAGATTTCCTGGAAGGCTTCTATCTGTTCTTCCAGGGAAATTGACACCATTTCCTGATGGGGTTAGGCATCCATCAAAGCAACTTATTTCACTTTTTCTCCTCGAGAGAGATTATATCCTCACCTCTTGGATTTCATTCCGATCTGGTATGTCATAGTTTTTACATAATTTTCACATTTCCTGCAGAGGATTTGTTGTTTTTCTTTTCCCTACCTGAATGTTCAGTGTGATGATAGTTAGTGCTTCTCCATATGGGCTCCCCTGAAAGGCGTGCCTTAAGAAAGTAGTGCTTAGTTCCATGGTGGCTATTTACCTCCTTCCTTCAGAGAATTGCCATGTGTCGTATAGGAACTTTCAGTCGCAAAATATTGCCTATTTGAGATTAGCTGTGTAGACTGCTGACAAGCAGTAACAATTTTTGACGATGTTCTTAATCTACTGGTGAGTTACCTTCTCTTTTTCTATGCTGCTCATAGCATGCTCTGCCCACTCACATCTGGTGTCCCTAAGCCAAGGAATCAAGTGCTTTGCTTGTGGCCAGGTAGTCTTCAGATGGTCAGAACCTGCAATGGGGGCCTCCCAGGGGCCACCTGGTGAAGGGCATCTCTCCTCCCCAGTGAGCAAGGGAGGATCTGAGCTGAGCATGCCCAGTTTGTTCTACCAGCTGTCAGCAAGTCACCATATCCAACTGTGCCTTGCAAGGAGTAGTTAAGTCAAGGGGCAGAGAGAGTCCAGCACTTCCGGCACTGATTGGTTTCCCTCCCCAAGATGAAAGTAATGCATTCCTCCCTTACGGTGGCTGCAACTTGATTTTTTCTTAAAGGAGTAATTGTCAGATTTTATGGATGTGTTGGGATTAAAACTATATATACATTAGTCAAAACGTTTTATAAATAACCCTCCTACCTCTCAGCCTCAGGGCTCAGGTTTAGAAAGTTTCTTGACCAGTCCAGGATGCTGGTGAAGGTGGCTTCCCTCAGACTCACGGAATCAAATCAACAGGCCAGTGGCTCTGTCTGCTGAGTGTTGGTGTACAGGAGAGAAGGAAAGAAGGGACCCGGGAGGCACAGCTCCTTACCCGCCGAGTGACATGTCCTGTGTAAACTCCCAGGAAGTCACTGGTGATTCCACTTGGTTAAATATTTGTTTAGCAACTAAAGTGGATGCAGGAGAAATATATGGCTAGATTCTCTTCTGTAGGAAGTTTACTGTTTTTGTCAGGGAGACAAGATTGATACCCCCCATATGGCATGAGAATAACTCATTGAATCAAACTCACTGTTCTGGCCTTTGTTTAGGCCCCTTTCTCTATCATGCAGCCTCTAGAATCTGTGTACTTAGCACCCTCCCTCCCCGCCCCCCCCCCACATCTGGCTCAAGCTCTTTCCTGTCCATCTCTCCTCCCTGAAATCTTGTTCTTCAACCCCAGTGCTCCCACATTCAGGAGTCCACCCTTCTGCTCTCCTTTCCCCGGTGCCCTCACATTCAGCCAGCATTCCCACACAAGCCTCCTAAGTCACACTCATTTATGCTGATTTAGCCCAAACCTCAATGTTAGTGGTGTAATAATAATCACCATCATTTATTGAGCATCTACTACAGGCAACAAATCTAGCAAGGCATTCTGTATTTTGTGGTGGAATCCTATTATTTTGTCTTTCCAAAATTATTGCCCTGAATTCAACTTCTCTCCCCTTACTTCCTCCTTTGCCCCTTTGTCAACTGGGAAAAGAAACTGCTTTTGTCCACACTCCAGCCTTCTTATGGGGAGACTGCCAATCATAACCCCTGCCCACCAGCCTCACTATGATGGGCTAATCATAGTCCATCCCTGGGATTTAGGGGTAGCCCCTTTAGGTGGGGAAGCTGAGAGATGCCCTCAGCCATGTCTCTACCCCAGAACGAAGCTGGAAGCTGGCGTGTAGGAGAGAATGACTTTGATATTCAGAGCAGGTGCTACTGAGCGGTGTGGCAGGGGTTCAATCTCTCCTCCGTCTCTCCCAGAATTTCTGCTCAGAGCCCGTAGACGCTGCTATGGGTGAGGTTATTGTGTCCTGACCGTGCACACATCATACCTTGCTAATCCTCACAAGAAAATGAAGTGGTATTGTTCTTTTTAACCTAAAAGAAAACAGTTTGAACGCTTTTCTTCTCATGAGAAAATATATGTCCACTAGAAACAAAATCATAAATGTAATGCAAAAACAAAATTCGCCGCAATCCTATCCCTCAGAGATAACCTTTGATAGTGTTTTGAATACACGTGTATTTATAAGAGGAGGTCACACTTTTATTCCCAAGAGAAACTGAGGCTCAGAGATATTGCGTAACTTCCCCAGTGTCATAGAACCAGCCACTTTCCGTCCTACCCACTTCTTCATGAGCAGGGACCAGATCTTTGTTAGTTAACAACTGTCTAGTTGAGCATATTTTACTTGATAGGAAATCACCAAATATGGGTCGAGGGAATGCTAAAATCAATGTAATTAAGTGCCACGAGGAAGGTGCACACGGTAAGTTTTGTAGATCAAGGAGGAGAGAGGTGTGCATTGTTTGGAATTACTGGGAGGGTTTCTGAAGGAGGTGGAGCTTGACATGGAGAGCTGATATTAATTTGCTTTTCTCCAATATGCAGTGTCCTGAGTGGGCCAAGTCAGTAAGCGGGGACACCTGAGCGCTTCCCACTGCTAGGGTTGGGCACTGCCCAAGACATACTGATTACATTTGAGCTGTTCTGAAAATGCAAAAGGTCAAAATGAAAATGTGTCCATGGCAAAGAGGGCCAGAGGAACAGAGGTATAGTATCCAGAAGGAAATTCACAGCGGTTGGTGCAATAGGAAATGAAGACCTGAAGGCTTTGTCCTAAAGAAATTAAGTGGCGGAGGGAAAGGGTGAGGGTATCCCCAAACATATTATCAAGGAGCCTCTGACAGGGCTTTCAGGCGGGCCTTCCCAGTCTGTCTGCCACCCCCTCTCAGGTGTCATGGGACCCCTTTGCACACAGTGGCTTCTCCTTCCCCAACCCATCAGTCCTTAGGCTCTGGCTTAAACGTCACTTCCCTGACTGACCAGACTAGATTGGGTTCCCACCCTACTTGCTGTCATAGCACCCTGTGTTTAAAAATATTCATCATTATGAGTTTTAATTAGGTATTTATTTGTGCAGTTATTATTTTTGTGATATCTCCTCTATCACTGGATCAGATGCTCCTTAGGGTAGAGTTTGAGTCTGCATCACAGCCAGCACAGTGCCTGGGGGCCAACTGAATCAACTACTTACTTTTACTAAGCTTTGTCCTTACTTCCTAGAGACTGGGAACATTCCAATTGGCTTTGCTATTACTATCTACCAATTTGAAAAGGCATCTTTGAACAGCTGAAAATCTCAAGGCTATCTCTTCCAAAAGATGAGGAATCTAACCCCGTAAAAAGCCAATCTGGACTCAATCAAACCTGCTGTGGGCTCTAATTTGCAGGGGAGAAGTGGGCAGTTGAGAGCTGAGCTGTTTTCCCAAGATGGAAGATCTGTGATAACTCTGGGTTCTGCTGCCATAAATTAGGGTCACTCTGTCCTTAATTGGCAACACATTAAAATTCTCCCTTAAGGTCCTCCTCTTTCTCTTCTTTCATGTATACTCTGTTTGAGAGAAGATGTGGGAAATCCTGGCATCCTGCCACAGGGGAGAGGGCACAGTGCCTGAGGCCACAGGCAGGTCAGGTCTGTGAGGGCCGCCTGAGGATGGGGGTGGCCAGTGGCTCTTCCCTGACTGAGCATCCTTCTCCCTCCCCTGGTCCCCTTTCTTGTCCTTCTGTTCTCCCCTCCCCTTTCTTTCTTCAGGAAATTTGAAAGTTCTCATTCCTAGGGAAATATCCCCTGGGGAGCTCTTACTTTCTCTTCTTTCTCTTAGTAAGCAGAGGGGAAAAAATTCTCTAAATTTTGAACTGGCAAGCAATTTGGATGCAAATATGGCCAGAAAGGCCTGCGTGTCTTTGCATTTCCCACAGCACCTCTTCTTAAATCCCTAGAATCATCTGCTTCAGGCCAGGCCTCCTTTCCTTCAAGCAGGAGAGAGAAAAGAGAGCTTAACAAAAAAACTTCAGTTGGGTTTCTTGGGGTGGGAGGCAGTAGTGAAGGAGGAGAAAGGCCTGGGCTGTTTTATTTCTTGCCCTGCTGGGTGGCTTTCAGGGGGGTAGTTGGTCCGCATGCACACGGAGGTCTGCTGGGAGTCAGGAACTGGGTCGGGGCCTGGGGCTCCGGGCACTTCTCCTGGGAGCTTGTCTTGTGGCTGGCCTTGAAAGCTGATGGCTGTGAAGTAAGGCAGGGGCACAGGTCCTGGAAGTGTGGAGGACAGAGCAGCTAAGCAAGGCGCTGGGTTGGATTGGCAAAGCGGGGAGTCAGGAAAGGTGTCTCGGGGGGGCGGTGCTCCCCTGGAAAACATGTGTCTGGGAGGCCCTAAAACAATAACCCATAATGCATTTTTTATATTATTGATAATAATAGATGGGTTTATTTTGACAAATGTGTTTACAAAAGTCTACCTTCTGTGATATCTGGTGCTCGACTAGGTGATAAAAGCCATTTCCCGGCCCCTCTCTGTAAGCCAGCCCTTCTCGGGAACCTCAGTTGCTCCATCATGGCCAGAACAACTCAGAGGGAAGCTGAGACCACCATATTTAAGTGCCGGATGGAGATAGGGTTCAGGAGCCAGCCCAGGCCTCTGCCTCTCCAGAAAGTTGCTCTGCTCTGAGGTCTGGGGTCGCAGTTTCTTCATCTCTGCAGTGGGGATTATAACTCCATCCCTGAAGATTATGGAAGACTAAAGGAGATGAAGAAAGTAAAAATATATTGTAAACTTTAAAGTCTTATCTGAGATTGAAGGGTCAGATAGCAAGCAAGAATTTGTCTCCATTCCTTGGTGAATGGATCCGGGAGGCTTCCTTTATTCACTCAACAAATATTTACGTGGCTGGCATTGTTTTAGATGCCAGGGGTGAAGCAGTGAGTAAAACAAAGACCCTATTCAGGAGGGAGTCTGAAAATAAAGAAATAAATGCTTTATCAGGTGAGAGAAAGTGCTAAGAAAAATGAAACAGAGTAAAAGAACTTGTGATGGGGTGGAGTGGGCACTGTTGTATAGGGTGGTAGGGAAGGCTCTATGATAAAGTGTCTCTTGAGCAGAGACCTGCAGGAGGTGAAGGAATGAGCACTGTGGCTGTGTGTGTGTTTGGCGGGGGAGGGATGACATCCAGGAGGGGACTAGTGTGTACAAAAGGCTTGGAGTGGGAGTGTGTTCTCAATTAACAATCTAACAGCAATTGCTTCTATTACCACTAGTAACATTTGTGTGCCAGGCAATATTCAAGCATCACTTAACAGTGACCCCATTAGGTACCCCCTATTATTATACCCATTTCTTAGATGAGGAAACTAAGGCATCCTCAGCAACAAGTCAAGCATTCAGATAACTGGGGAAGAAGAAGTAGCTCTCATTTATATGAGGGTGTATGAGGCAGCCCTGCACAGAGGAAAGACTGCATGGTTTGGAGAGAAAAAAGAATCTGGATTTGGGCCTGGCCTGCCACTCATCTGCTGTGCAATTTTGGGCAAGGTGCTTAACCTCTCTGGGCCTCAGTTTCCTGATTTGTAAAATGGGCTGATAAAATCTCAGAGGATTGCTATGTATATTGAGAAATATGTATATTGTTACATATATTGTATATGGTGAAATGATGTTGTGAACTGCATATCACCATGCATAGCACCATGAAAATGTTCCATTATTATTATTACTACTACTACTACTACTACACTAGTATACTGAGTCTCCTTCCTAGCCTCCTGAAAAGAGAGTTAATGAGAGAGAAATAGAAGCTTGCAACTTATATAATTTCCTCTGTTCTTTCTCTGAAATTTCATTTTCTGCTGATGTCTTCGATGGTGAATCAATCACAGTATCCAATAGAATTGGCAGGCATTTTTCTGAAAGATTAAGGAACTATGAGGTGAAGTTGGTGGCGAGGCTTCTCACATTCCTAAAGAAATCAGTTGAGGTCCTAGAACTTCCAGTCCACTGTCTTCCATAATCCCAGGCTTCTTTCATCCCCAAACCTAGAATTTTATGGCAGTTTTCTCTAATTTTGCATTGTGTCGATAGTAGGTGCTCAATAACTTTTAAGTAAGTGACCCTAAATAACTGTACCTTTAAAAATTATTCTGTGCCTTTGTTAGAGAGTCCTGTGGGATGAATGGGTAAATCCCGGGGGATTTGGAGAGATGAGTATTATTATTTGGGGCTGTAGTGTGGGAAAACTGAGGAGAAGGAACTTATCTCAAATTGAATAATTGCTGGTGAGCCTGGGTACCCACTTTTATTTCTGGTGAGGAATGCTTTGCTTCCACAACTATGGCGGTGAGTCAGTAAATTCATTTGTTTGTCAACTGATTGAACGCCTGCTCTGGTCCAGGCACAGGGCCAGATGTTGGGAATTTGCTCTCGGGAATGCTCTTAGGACATGCTCAGGACACGATCTCTAATATGAGTGCTTGCTGCTGTCCTACTTGGCACCTCCAGACAATGCAGAGGTGGTGGTTGCTTCACTGTCACCTGCTGACGACTGGCAGGCGTGCACCCATCCAGCTGGCATCACATCCAGTGCCTGTGATCAGACCCGAGTTGTGCAGTCTGCGTTTTATTTCCCACAGCGCGGCAGTGGCTTCCTGTGATAAGCTCCATCTTGGCTGTGATGCGTCCTTCCCTGGGGTTGGGATAACAGCCTCCTGGGGATGGTGGCTAATCTCAGGAGAAGCGGAGCCCCAGGGAAAGAATGCTGTCTCTCACTGTGTGCACCTAGGATTAGGCAAAACTGCCACTAATGCAATTAGGTAAGGGTGAGGACTGATTGCTGGGACAGGAAGCATGGGGGTGAGCCTCCTGTTTGCCCCATGAAGGCCTTCCTCACTGTCATAGCTTCTTATAGTTAAAGGGGCCTCTGAGAAAGTGAAATGAGGCAGAAGTCAAAATACTGGCCTGGGAGTCAGGTAAACCCATTTGGCTCACCGTGACCTTGGGCAAACCTCAAAGCCCCAGTTTCCCCATCTATAAAACTTAGGTGCTAATCATATCTACCTCATGGCCTTTGGTGAGGATGAACTAACACACTGCTCCCGGACGCCTGGCAAGTACTGAGCCCACACAATAAACATCAATAACTCTGAGGTTAGATTGCCATGTTAGAGGTGAGGAGCCTGAGGCCCACGCTGACGTTGGTCAGAATTAACCCCCTAAAATTCCTCAGTGCTGGAGTCTGGAGTGGAACTCGGCTTTCCTGCCCTCCAGCACTGGGCCACGAACGAACAAATCTCCTTCTCTGCCGGGTGGGGTGATGGCCCACCAGCCCTGCTCCCTGGCCTGGAGGCAGGGAATGAGGAGGGACTGGGGTAGGTCTGCCACGGACGGCAGAGGCTGGAAAAGCTCTGTCCAGCTGGACCGCTAACTGGGACACCACATCCCTTGAAGGCTGAGCTGAATTTCCTCATCTGTAAAATAAGATGGCTTGACTGCCCCTTCCAGCTCTAAAACCTTTTTAAAATGCCTACTGGAAGAAGCAGAGAGCCAGAAGGGAGAAGTGGAGGAAACATACCAATATTATCTGATAAAAGGATTAGCATTTTCTAAATCCTGACTACTCGCCAGGGATTGTGCTGGGCTCCGGGGATACATCGGGAGCAAAACATGATCCATTTTCTAGGGGCTCCTGGACGTGGAACCCGTGGCAGTGGGCAGAGGGGATGCAGAGAGACAACTAACTAGAGGAATTAGAATCGGTATTGGTTTATGCCTTAAGAGAAATATGAACGGTGAGTGGTGGCCCCTAGACGAGGCTGTCATTTGCTGTCATGAGGCCGCCTGTACATGTGCAGAACCGTCAGAACACCGGCCCCGATGGTGTACAGTGAAGGGGAGCCGGAGCCCTGTGTGCCAGGAAGGGGAGTTGTGGTTGAAAGGGCAGGTTCAGGAAGGTTGAGTGGGAGGGTTGGCAGCCAGGCCAGAGCTCCAGGGGGCTGATGGATTACATTCCTCCAGTGAGAAACCATCAGAAGCCCCACTGAGAGGAGCTCTTGTGGCTCGGGAGCTTTGCTGCTGTTTCTTCTTGCAAGGGGGAAAATTAGTTTTACCTTTAAGTGTTACCTTTCTGTCCTCTTGGTTTCCTAAGTGTGGCAAGACCCAAACCCAAAGTATTTGCGCTAAACTTGTTAATTTTAACCAAGTGGTAGGATATAATCAGAATGTGAGACAGCCGAAATGCTGCCAATTTTTCTTCCCTTTGAGGTTATGTTTTCTGTCTTTTTAAACAAAGTTCTGTTGAAAACCTGGCGAACGTGTGACTCTAGGTGGTGGATGCGACACTTTCATGGACCTACTATGTACTTGGGCCTGTGCTAAGTAATTTCATGGAGCAAGATTTCTCGAACTCTTCAGATTGTTAAAATACAGTTGAAAGCCCCAGGAGGCTTGTGAGTGATTTCTGAACGGTGGGTTGCGGGGAGAGGCTTTAAAGCCATCCTGTTTGAACACTTAGGCTGCTAAGTGCAACTCTTCAAACACTTCATGTGCCTTAAATGGTCCAGTGCAAAGGATATTCAGGGACATAAAATCCCTGCTGGTATTGGGATAAAAACCCCTTAGCTCCTCCCTAAATGTTGATTTAGAATAATAGCTTGTTTTGAACTTTCTCCCAGTAAATTAATTTTTAATTTAGAAAAATACCTCTAGGGAAAACTTAGAGAGTATATAGGTACAGACAATTTTAGAGACATGGGTTAACTGATCAGAAGTGTGTCTTTAAAGAAATCCAAAAAGGGAAAAAAGGTAAAGACATTAATTAGAATATGGCTCTCCACCCCATCAGATTAACCCACTGACACAGATTATTTTGAGTGTCTTTTGTTTGTAAGACTCTGAGCTGGAAACTGAGGGAGAGACTATGATTTAGCCTCTGTCCTCTAGGGAATGTGTGTGTGTGTGTGTGTGTGTGTGCATGTGTGTCTATTTATTTATATGTGTGTGTGTGGTGTAAGAAAATGAGATTTTTTTAGAAACTTGTTTTTTGGGGAGGGAGAAAGGGTGACATTAGGGCATAGCATAAAGAGCTCTGCCCTAAAAGTCAACAAACTTGAATTCATCTCCTAGCCCTGCCTTTAACTAGCTGTGTGACTGCAGACAAAACATTTGCCTTCTCTGATCCTCAAGTTCTCTTCTTCAAAGCAGTGGGACTGGACCCCGCTCTGTGGACCAGCAGCATCTATGTCACCTGGGAGCTTGTTAGGTAGGAATGGAGAGTCTAAGGCTCTTCTCCAGAACTATTGGATCAGAATCTGCATTTTAACAAGATCCCCGGCTGATTTGTATGCAAATTAAAATTGAATAAGCATTGCTTTAAAGAACGATTCCTGTTCTAATATTCTAGTATTTTGTATTTTTTCCTAATATATAGTAAAATCCAATTATGAAGAGTTTACTAAGGACTGGACCAAGCATATTTACCCTGCAAAAGTGTACTCTGTGAGAAAAAAAGATTTAAAGGCAGAAACATGGGGAAATAGTTATCTATTCAGCTCCAAAAGCTGTATATACATATTTCTCTTTTTGCCTTGTATTTTAGGTCTTGGTAGTATGGTAAGAGCAGTGAGAGAGGGGAGGAGGAGCTGGGAAGTCAAGGTGATTGAAGGTGGGGTTTGGGTTGGCAATGGACTGGACCTTCTGAGCTGGCAGGTGGCACAGAGCACTCAGCTCAGGTCCTCAGAATCATCCTAAGCGTTCTGAGAATCAAGAATCATCAATGATTGCAAAATAATATTTCATGTTTTTCAAGCACCACATATGAATGGTGCTCTGATGAACTGAATAAAAATTCATAGTGACTTTTTGATATTCCATATTTTCCTAATTAATTGATACTAAATGTTAAACCTATTAGATGGGAGGGGGAGTCTCCATGATTTTTTGCATTAAAAGGAGTCTTCTTACTTGAAACTGTTGGGAACTACTGGAATAAGGAATAATAATTGATAACAATATGATGAAAATAACTAACAAACATGGAAACTTTCTAGATACCAGGCATTGTGCCTTACAAAGAAGGACCTTAGGTATCTGCTAATAAATTTATGGATAAGGAAACTGCAGCTCAGAGTGGTGTGATGATTTGTTTCAGGTCGTAGCTTGAGGGAGTGATGGGTAGACCTAGGACTAGACCTCAGGTGTCTGGGCTGTCGGCCAGGTTTATATCTGCTGACTTTGTGGCTTGTCCATCTAATGCTCTGGGGTAGCACATGCAGGAATGTTGAGTGGAGAGGAGGCCGTTTTCCTGCATTCCTGCTGTAGGAGTCACAGACTGACTGGCAGAGTCAGGAGGACCTCTGGGAATCTGGGCCACTCACCGTATTTACAGGTGAGCACACCTGGCCCAGCAAGGGAAAGGGACTTGTTCAAGGTCAAACAAGTAGTTGAGTTTGTTTGCTTGTATGGCTCTCCCTCCATCTGAAACTCAGCTCTGTATAGATAAACTTTTTCATAAGAGAGATGGGTGAGTGAAACAAGCCCTTCCATGAAAGCAAGTGAGCATGGTTTCTAATATTGCTCTAAGGTTTTTGTGAAGCTTTATAAATCTTTGTAAAGGATTTAGAGCAGTCGCTGGTAGTTACAGTACCTTACATAATAATAATTTTAGTTTGTTATTGTTCTTATTGTTTTTTGAACAAGCTTTGTATGTTAAATTTAGTAGCAGTTTTTTTTTTTTTTTTTTTTTGTAAAGTTGGGCTGATTATAGCCTTGACTTTTTCTCACCGTATTCTGTGTCTTAACAGTGACCTTTGGGAGGGCAGACTACCAAAATCTTTTTCGCTGAAAACAGTACCACGTAGTCATTGGAAATCATATAACAGAAAGGGAGAAAGTAAGCATTGGCTATTGGGGCAGCTTCATCCATCTTACGAGCCCACAACTTACTGACTCTCATTAAACAGAGAAGCTGTGTCCTAAGCAGTAGGTCTCCTGATCCTTAGAAAATAAAAATAGAAGAATCATTGTCCAGGAAGCTCTCAAGCACCTTTCTGTGTCTTGTACAATTGTTACTGATCTAGGGAAGTAGAAGCTAGGTTAGAATCAGTCTCGGCTTTGTGGGTATGCAACCTGTGCAACTGAATAGGGCCCCTGCCCCCTGCCTCCACGGTGGGTTTATTGCTCTGCTGTTGCAGTCCCGAAATTCTTAATATTATTTTGAACAAGGGACGTGCTGTTTTATTTTGCACTAGGCCTTGCAAATTATGTAGCTGTTCTTGGTTTGAATAATCCAGAATCAGGACCAAGAGCCCCTGAGGAACAAGTCAGTGGGGACTGCAGCCTTTTGGGGGAAGCTGAGGGGGAAGGGGAGGTGGAGGAGGAGTAAGAGGGGGAGGGGGAGGAGGAGAAGGAGGAGGAGGAGGTCTGACCCCTTGTGGTGGTGTCCAAGATTGCGTGCTTAAAACAGGCAGCCTGGACTTCCCTGGTGGTGCAGTGGTTAAGAATCCACCTGCCAGTGCAGGGGACACAAGTTCAATTACTGGTCCGGGAAGATCCCACGTGCCACGGAGCAGCTACGCCCCTGCGCCGCAACTACTGAGCCTGCGCTGTAGAGCCTGCGAGCCACAACTACTGAAACCTGCATGCCTAGAGCCCGTGCTCCACAACAAGGGAAGCCACGACAATGAGAAGCCCGAGCACCGCAAATAGTAGGTCCTGACACATTGTGACAAACAACATTGTTTACGTTATTGCTGCCCTGCAGTGCACCATCCATAGGTAACTTTGAAAAACATAGATGAAGCTCTTTGTGTGAGTTGCATTATAAATTTTTCTATTTTCAGTGTCATCACCATACCTCATCTCTGGATGATCCAGGGGCCTTACACTAATTTCCCTGCTGGTAATCTCTTCCTTATATTAATCCAACTAGCTGGATGAACTTTCCCAGATCCATTACTAACTAGCCATGTGACCTTAGCACTTCCTTCATGTTTCTAAGTCTCAGTTCTCTCATCTCTGGAAAAGAGATGATCATGTTTACCTTGAAGGGCTATTAGGAAGTTTGAAGATAATACATGTAAAGCCCAAGGAATAATAGTGACTGGCACATAATACATGGTCAATAAAGTAGTATTTCTTATTATACAATTACAAGATTTTAAGATTATATATGATTATATATGATGTATGAATGATATACAAACAGCTTTCATCATTTTACTTCCCTGCCTCAAAAAAACCTTCAATGGCTCCCTATTGCCATGGAGCGTCAAGGCTCTGCATAATTTAGCCGCGGTCTACATTGCCTGACTTCCCCCACTAGTGTTTTAAGAGCTTCTGGAATACTAGTTGTGGTTGTTGTTTTTACTCTTTCTATATTGTTTCTTAAGGGCATTGGAAACTCCTTGGCAGTAGAATTCTATGTCATGTCTCTAGTGCCCAGGAGAGTGGTGGGCATACAGTGTCTGTGTGGTTGTTGATTACTGACCATAATGTATTTCAGGAATGTACTGTAACATTTCTTGTTTTCCATCTGTTTATACCTCTTGGCTCCTTCAAATTGGAAATGGATTATGATTTTGCATTTGAATCAGGAGGTGGAAAAAACACCCTTCCTTCATCTCCTGTTTTTGTTTTTTTTTAAACAGCCACTGTCACTCTCTAATGGGATTGTTTGTTTACATGTTTGTCTCCTTCTGAACTGTGAGCTCTGTGTAGGGAGGAACGGTATTTAATTCTCTTTTATACCTTCAATGACTGGCACAAATAAAGAAGACATTCATTAAATATTTGTCAAATCAATGAATATTGGAAAGCTCAAATTTTTATGGCAGACAAGGGAGACAGTGGGAGCCTTCTTTTTACTGGAAAAACATTGTTTATTAGATCTGAATGGATCATTTAGAAAATATGCAGTTGGATATCTTTTACAGTCAAAGAAGAAAATCAGTATAAAATGCTTAATTAAAAGCAAAGGCTAACATTTCTCCTTGTAATGAAGGCAGAATCGTGAATATTTTCCTTTCCTCAGCCCAGATGGGCAGGCAGCCAGGCTCAAAGACAGGGATGCTGTGCAGACAGATAAGAAGATTTGACATTAGGAGGGATGGGTCCTGGGATTACCCTGGGTCCATCTTTGCTTCAGTGTTTCTCCTCAAGGATGTTGAAAATTTGAAAGGCATTAACTCCTTTAAGATACTCTGAAGACATTGTCAACTCCTTAGGATGTTTTGTTCTGTTACCTATGAAATTACCACTTGTTTGTGAACTTATAATGGCATGTTTTTCAGGAGTATGTTCTGAATTTGAGGTTAAAAGGCCCAAGAGGTGCGGGTCTTTTTTCTTGTTCTTCTTGGTGCTCCTGGTCCTGGCCCTTAATAAATGGGATGCCTGAAGCTCTTACTCACACAGCATCTGCAGGGTTGGCCCTGTCCTGGGTGTAAGAAGCTGTTGAGGACCAGGATTTATGGAGGCAGGGAGGGCGATGATGTTCTGAATGACCTCTGCCACCTGGAGGAGAACGGTGAGTGGATGTGCTCTAGGATAGGACCTTGCTACACTCAGTGTGGTCTAAGGACCAGTAACATCAGCATCACCTGGGAGCTTGGTAGAAAGGCAGAATCTCAGACACCCCCCACTCATTAAATCAGACTCTGCATTTTACCAGGATTCCCAGGTGATTCATATGCACATTAACATTTTAGAAGCACTGCCCTGCTGAGAACATCTTTCTCATCCTTGAGGTTTGATTGTCTGGATTTTTGTAATTCTAGGGTGTAGTATGATCCTTGATCACAGAACTGCCTTAAATCCCAGAACTGCCACCATGGAGGTATTACTTGACCCTTTTTAATCTTAGATTGTTTTCATCAGTAATATGTATATGTTGTGTGTTTTGCTAGTTTATGTGTGTGTTAAATGAAATAATGTAATGCTCAGCATATAGTAGGAACTTAATAAATATTGATATTACTTATTGCCAATACTACTTTTTAAATCTGGTTTTATTTTTTATATATTTTTAACAGATTATTTTATCTGAACCCTAATGCAGACAGTTCAACTATTTATTATGAGGGGAGAATTGCTGTGCTATCATTACTAAAATGTTGTAATTTTGTATTAACTTTGTCTTTTGCATGAATTAATCAGTGGTTAAAGAATCAGGGCTTCCCTGGTGGCGCAGTGGTTGAGAGTCCGCCTGCCGATAAAGCGCACACGGGTTCGTGCCCCGGTCCGGGAAGATTCCACATGCCGCGGAGCGGCTGGGCCAGTGAGCCATGGCCGCTGAGCCTGCGCGTCCGGAGCCTGTGCTCCGCAACGGAAGAGGCCACAACAGTGAGAGGCCCGTGTACCGCAAAAAAAAAAAAAAGAAAAAAAGAAAAAAAAAAAAAAAAAAAAGAATCAATAGCTTCTGAACCCTCCTCACTATTTTTAACCTGTTTTTGTATTTTCTACTCTTAACATGGACATGTGTTATGTAACTCTGTTTATGGCCATCTAGTTTTAAAATATGACTGAATCACTTATATTTTCTTGCTGAGGTTCCTTCCCCCCTTCATTCTGATGGTAATAATTAAGCAGAAGTCTTTTTATCCGCAGAAGTTAGACAGTTAATGAAAAAGGTCAGTTAAAGCAGGGAGTGAAGAAATAAAAGCAATCATTTTATTTCACTTTAATGCCTAGATGTCCATTCTTTTAATCTCATGGTTTAGGGCCAAGGCTTTTCCTTTGAGCCTGGGTCTGATATTGGAGGTCCTTTCATGTCCGCACCTTACTTAAAATACATCTTCTATGATATCCAGTTTGGATTTCTTTAAAGTGGATTAGAAATTTAAAGACATGTAAAGCAATTCAAATGAAGAATTCTTGTACATATTTACTCCCTTCTCTTTTTATCCTCATTTTACAGTTAATACAGTGAGTTTTTTTTTCTTAAGGGGGAGTTATTTTTATTTTACTTTTCCAAAGAATTTGACCTAGTTTTCATAAAAGTAACAGCTCTCTTTTCATACTCTTGTTTCATCAATTTACATCCTGTGCAAAGTCATAATTACTAAAAAAAAATATATATAAGTGTGTAATGAGCTTTGGGACCAAACTCTATTGATTCTCGTTAGAATAAAACTCAAGAAGTGGGCGCAGCACGTGGCTTGTCCAGGCACCCGTGGACTGCAGGCAGATACTTCATAGTGGGGTTGGAGAGAAGTGACTAACCCAGTGAGTCAGTCGTGTGGGGTTGGTTAAAAAAAACTTCTGCATTTCTATTTAGGTGCATGCTGCTTTACAATTGTCAGAGCACTTCCAAATGGATTATCCCATTTAATTTTCACAATACTCTTGTGAAATAGGCAAAGCAAGAATTTAGAGGTGAGGAAATGGAGGTTCGTAGAAGTTGAATTCTGTGAATGGGAGTAAATCACTTCATTGAGGATGAGTTAGGAATAGAATTCTGATTTTTTGGAGTCATCAACCAGATCTCTATCTATTCTTCTCTATTGCCTCTTTTATGCAATTTTGAAAGCAGTGATGAGACTTTGGCTTTCTTCAGATAATTACCATTTTCTTACAACATTATGTTCATGCTATAGGGCCTGTCAGTAATAGTAATATACCGTGTATGGCAATGTTAGACAATAATCACCTCTAGCAACCTAGATATACACAAATAAACAGAAAGATAAGCAAACCCCCTCTGGACCAGTGCTGTCCAATAAAAGTATAATGTGAGCCACATATGTAATTTAAAATTTTCTGGTAGCCACATTTAAAAAGTAAGAAGAAACAAATGAAATTAATTTTATAGTATACTTTCTTTATCCTAGTATGTCTAAAATAATCATTATTTCAATATATAATCAGTATAAAAATTATTGAGATAGTTCACATTCTTTTTGTACTAAGTCTTCAAAATCAGGTATGAATATTTTACATTTACAGCATGGTTCAATTTGGATTTTCCACATTTCAGGTGCTCTGTAGCCACATATATGAGCAGCACACCCTTAAACTTTGGGGGAAATGATTGTAACAAATACAGGAATGGGAGCACTTTGAGATAAAAACTTATAATATTGGGTTGGCCAAAAAGTTCATTCCATAAGATGCTATGAAAAACCCGAACGAACTTTTTGGCCAATCCAATACTTTGGGGCCATTCAGTTTACAAATAGTTCTATAGATTTCAGTGGCTCATAATAATGGCTCCAAATAATTAAAAATAAGATTAAATGATTTACGTTGTACCATAATTAAGAGGGCAGAGTAGCATGTGAAATGCATGTTTTTAGAAAACTCCATTGAAAATTTTTTGAAATAAAGGTTTTACCTATGACTCAGCAATTGTACTCTTGTACCTTTGTCCCAGATATATGAAAACTTATGTCCACAACAGCATTATTTGTAATAGTCAAAATTTGGAAACAATTCATATGTCCTTCAATGGGTGAATGGTTAAATAAAGTGTGGTACCTCTGTATCATGAAACACTACTCAGCAGTAAGAAGAAATGAACAGTTGTTACATGCAACAATTTGGAGAGATGTCAAGGGAGTTATGCTGAATGAACAAAAACTAATCTTAAAAATATGTTTATATAACATTCTGAAAAATAACAAAATTATGGAGACGGCAAACAGATTAATGGTTGCCAGGTGTTAGGGACTGGGTTGGGGATACTGGGAGGGGGATGACTATGATGATAAAATGGTAGCATGAGAACCTTGTTCTGTATCTTGATTGCGATGCTGGTTACGCGAATCTACATGTGGTGAAATTGCATGGACTATACATGTTCACTCACAACTGAGCACACATAAAACTGGTAAAATCTGAGTAAAGCCTAGGGATGTACCAAAGTCAATTTCCTGATTTTTCTCTTATGTTATAGTTATGTAGGATGTCACCACTGTGGAAACTTGTGGGAGGGGACATGAGACCTCTCTGTTCTATTTTTGCAGCTTCCTCTGAATCTACGATTATTTTAAATAAAAGTTTGGCGCTTGAATGAATGTTTAAGGCATACCTCATTTTATTGTGCTTTACTTTATTGCTCTTTGCAGGTGTCTTTTTTCAAATTGAAGGTTTGTGGCAACCCTGTGTTGAGCAAGTCTATCAACATCATTTTTTTTTTTTTTACATCTTTATTGGAGTATAATTGCTTCACAGTGGTGTGTATCAACGTCATTTTTCCAACAGCATTTGTTTACTTCCTGTCTGTGTCACATTTTGGTAATTCTTGCAATATTTCAAACTTTTTCTTTATTATTTGTTATGGTGATTTGTGATCAGGAACTTTGATATTACTGTTGCAAAAAACTACGACTTGCTGAAGGCTCAGATGATGGTTAGCATTTTTTTTGCCATAAACTATTTTTCAATTAAGGTATGCACATTGGTTTTTTTTTAGACATAGTGCTATTGCACACCAAATAGACTACAGTATAATGTAAACATAACTTTTATATACACTGGGAAACTGAAAAATTCCTGTGACTCGTTTTATTGTGATATTCGCTTTATTGTGGAAGTCTGGAACCAACCTGCAGTGTCCCCAAGGTATGCCTGTATTTGGAAAGCATCCTGCCCTGAACTCCTAGTGATGGGCCCTAGTGAAGCTGAATAAATGAAGTACAGAGACCATTGTTCAGGACTCCCTTTTCCATGCCTTTGGGGCTGGACTCACCTCTGTGCAGGGGGTGTGGTCATGGCTCAGCTGCACATTCTCCCCTGCAAGGAGGCGCCCCTCTATTGATCACTCCCAAGGGCATTCTTGTTCTGGCTGTCTCTTGAGCTCACTGCAGTGGACAGTGCTAGCACTGAGTGCTCATCCGAAGGCATCCTGAGCAGGCCCCTGGACCTGAATGTGCCCCGAGCTGACCCCACCTTGGGAATGCTAGAGACACAGTCTTGGCAGTCTGAGACCTTGTCCCTCCTGGCTGAGCTCGCGCTTCATATTTTCGTATTAATGAGTCACTGGCTTTCAGCAGTTGCCTCTCAGTAATGTGGTTAGTCCCTGGGGAACATTCCATAGCCAGATGAACTTTAATCCCTGAATGCTCTGAAAAGGAGGGTTCTTGTTCCTCTTTTGAAAATTCTGTTCCCCTATAAGAAAAGTGCATGATTTAATTAATGGATGAAAGAAAAGGGCCCAAACGGAGCCAGAAGGGAGTCAGCAGCATTGCCATCCAACTGCAGACACACAATAAGATAAAGGCAGCCCCTGATCAGGCAGGGGAAGGACTGGAGGGAGAGGGCTGCAGCCCAGAGTTGGGAAGCCTGTGCTCCAACCAGCCTGGTCATTGACTAAGTGTGACCTTGAAGCTCAGTTTCTGGGGGATTCTTTTTTTTCATCCTTTAAAAATGGGGATGAGAATATAGATCCTTCCTACCTCCAGAAATGTGTAGATAACAGAAAGAGGAAAGGGGAAAGTCCACTGCAAAGTTGAAAATGCCCTACAGTGCAATCATTTATGATTGCTAATAATGCATTACCTAGAATGAAACTACCAAGCCAATTTAAGAGAGGAAAGATGGGAGGATACTTGTTCATGTTTCTTAAAAAAAAAAAAAAAAAAAAAAAAAGCAAAAAAGATGATCTCTTGGTAAAGATTAGTAGTCTGTCTTTCCTTATAATGATAATAATAAAATTATAGTAGTGGTTGTCCGTTCCTCTATAGGGGCATTTCTCAAAGTGCAAGACGCTCCTTTAAAATAAGTGCTCCTTAGCTTATAAGTAAGGCATGTTGTGCTGCTCTTTGGAGATTTGTGATGAACATATTATAAGGTCCCGCAACAAAGAAATCTGTTTGACTTTTGTTTAGTCCAGTAATTCCTCAGTTTAGTATCCATGGAATCCCTGCCTGCCCCCTGACTTTTTCTTAACTTTTTACATAGCTGGGTTAAGTACCCTGGAACTAGTATTCAGCTCAGCAAAACTTTGAACTGAGTTCTTGAGGGCTTAGCTTGATTGTGCCTTTCATACGTTATAAATTCTGTAAATAATTTAGTTTTTCTTTCTCTACTTTGGCTTCAAGGGAGCTCAGAGGAAATTCATAACTCAGCGTTAGAATATTGTGACCTTCCTATTTTTGTACTATATTTTCCTGGTTTTCTTGCCTTGTCTTATTTATATATTTACGGACTCTGACTTAAATACTTGTTATTATCTTATTTGTGTATTGTCAGCCACTTCAAATTTTCTCTGGGTTGAAGTGGGCTATGAATACAGATAAAGAAACAACAAACTAATAATAATATAAATAATCTAAAAAAGATGCTAACAAGTCTTTATTGAAGCACTGTTATTTGTCAGGCACTGTACTGGGTCCTTGGCATAAATGATTTCTTCTTCATTTGATCGAGGTGTTCCTTACTTTTATCTGAGGAAGTTTCAGATCTCAGGATTCCAATTTAGATTCTCAGAATCTTACAACTAGGAGGGACTTTTGAGAGCCTCCAACCTTAAGCAATAACCCTGAGGGAGGTGAAAGTCTAACCATCCAGGACAGATGGTCTTCTGAGACTCTCCATGGCAACTTGCAGCTAATCTCTGCCCTCCTGCCACTTCTGGGAAAATTGCTTTAGGGAAATGCTGTTTTAACTGGGACCATGAAATCATTAATGACAGGCAAGGTGGGGTTTGGGTGGCTTGTGTTTGGAATATGGAGATTCAACGCCTGTCTCTCTGGGGGAAGCAGCAGCTGTGGGCTGGGATTATCTAGGACATTTTCTGCCTGATGAAAGAAGAGGGCAATGTCTTCTTCCACCCAGCTGGGCTTTGCAGGGCTCTCTCACATGCTGAGCTGGTGCCAGCATTGGTCTGCTAGCTCCCCTGCCTTCATGTAGCCCAACATCTCATTCAAGATCTGTCCTGTGGGCATGAGTCAACTGATGCCATCCTTCCTCCTCCAGAGCCATTTCTGGCCGTCCTAGGCTTCAGAGAGCTTTTCCTCATTTGCCACCCGGCTTTGCAATTCCTTGCTGCATCATCTTTCCATGCATTAGTGCCCTCTGGACTCCTTGACTAGACTGGACCCTCCTGAGGGCAGGAATGATGCCATAGCCACAGTTGTTTCCCAAGTCCCAGGGCATATTGGTCCTGGGTGGGGTATTTACTCTTCCTACTGATTGACATCAACACACGGTTGCTAAACATCAGTAGAGTGCAGGGCTCCTAGCTGGCCTCTGGTGATACAAAGGTGCAGGGACACTTTTCAGTTTGTAGTAATAACTCTGAGCTCTTTGAGGGGAAGGGCTAGGATTTATTCATCTATGCCTCCAGTACCTAGCACAGTGCCTGGCATATGGAAGTGTGCAGAGGCTGCTACTTGTTCCTTCTAATGTTTGTGGCTGTTGTTCTCTTTCTCCTCCTGTTCCTCCTCCCCTTCCTTCTCCTCCTCCTCTTCCTCCTTCTATAGTAATAGGAGCTTTCTCTGGACATGTTTCCCGGCTTTCCTTGCAGCTGAATATGGTCATGTGACCAGGTTTTGGCCAAAGGTGTGTGAACAGAAGTAATATGGTTTAACTTCTGAGTTGTGCTCTTAGAAGTAGACGAGTGGGCCATCTCTTACCCATTTTTCTCCTCCTTGGGCTGGAATGTGTGCAGGCCATCTTCAACTATATGAATGAAGGTGACACTTTCAGAATGGCAGAGCAATGAGATGGAAGGATCCTGGGTCCTCATCACCCCTGAGCTGTCATCCTAGCTGTGGACTGAATAACTGGACTTTTTATCTCAAAAAGAATGTGTATGTGAGAGAGAAACTTCTATCTCGTTTAAGTTTTTGTAACTTTGGGTTTCTTGGTACAGCAGTCTAGTTTGTATTCTAATTAATTCAGTAATTCAGTGTTTAGTAAATGTCTGTTGAATGAATGAATGACTATCTGCCTTACCTTTATTACATTATAGTTTTAGCAGCAGTCAGTGCATATATTTATATTGGGAAGGAGTATTTCAAGTGACTTTCATCTACATTTCATTGGCCAGAACTGTGTCAGATGTGTCTCTAGCTGCAGAGGGGGCTGTAAATTTGAGTTTCATTCTCTAGTCTCTATATTTGAAGGAGGCAAAAAAGGGGGTAGGAAAGGGGAGGAATGAATGAACCGATCTATAGTGCCTCTCAGTCACATATGGGAAAATTAGCTTTGACTTATGTTGTTTAGAACTACAGGACTTAAAAAAAATTTTTTTTAATTAAAAGAAGAATATAAGCCACCTAATTTGAGTATTGCCCGGAAGAGATATAGTTCTTATCGCAGATGAACCGGATTCTAGGAAGATAAGATGTCTTCAAAAGAATACAGATAATTATCAGTAGGGACCCTGGGGCTAGATGTGGTCATCTTGTCATACAACTTGATCCATGGCCACCTGGAACTGACTACAAAGGGATATTGATGTGAGGCCACCTGCTGTATTCAGTGTCTTAAATGTTTTCTTTGGGGCCATAGCCAGTCCCAGGTAAGTCCTGGCCATCCCAGAGTCTGCAGGTAAGCTGGAAAAGGTAGTGTCAGAGCGGTCAGAAACGTTCAGCAGATACTTATTAAACACTTCCGTGTACCAGCCAAACTGGGCTCTGGGGACCCAGAGACAAGCTCTCTGCCATCTAGAGGGAGATGGAGAGGCAAAACTGATGATTACAGTGTAATGAAGGCCACATATAGAATGTCTATACATATTGGAAGCAAAGGAGAAAACAAGACAGAGGTCTTCCAGGAAGAGCAACAGGAGTTACCTGGAGCTGAAATTTCTCTATTTCAGTGCAAAAGAGACTCCAAAACAGTGGACCTCAAATACCTGGTCTGCTTCCAAATTGTGTCTGAATTAGTATCTTGTGTGTCACATATGCATTGTGCTTGTTACTCTGTGGGGAATGTTTCAAAGCAGTCTTGAATTGAGGCACTGTCCCCCTCTGTGGCTAGGATAGGCACTTCAGAAAATCTGAGACAATTTCCTGTCTGACTCCTGGGCCCTTCCTCCCATGGAAGGGCCAAGTTTCATCAAATGAGTTTTTCGTCTTTTAACTAAAGAGAGAAAGTTGCTCATGAGTATCCTTCACTTCAGGCAGTGGGTATGGAATCTGGAAAATATCTGGGTAAGAAAATCTTGGTAAACTAAAATCATCTGCTTGTACCTTTCCAAAGGCAAGAATACATTGGACATTTAGCTTTTTAGGCTTTAGATATTCTTAAAGCAAGGCACACAAAAAGATCAAAGAAGGTGCTCTGAGATGCTGACAAAGAAGGTACACAGAGTGCAATGCTGGTTAACTCATCTTACCAGGGGAAATTTCAGAAAACAAAGAAAACTCATCAGCAGTTTAACTCACCAACACTTGGATTCCAATGCTACAAACAGACTGGCTGCAGGCAACTTGCCCAAAAAATGAAGAGAAGCCCATTTTGAGAACGTAGTGCATATGTTCATTTTATAGGTGTGTTGGGAAATTATCAGCAGGTGAATGGATTTGGTCACAAAGCCTTTGGGTTGATTTGGAGGAAGAATGTTGCTTCTTGGGAAGCGTCCAGAGGAGTCAAGAGATATTTTGGGAACATTCTCTAGTCTCCTTTTTGTTGATGCCTTCGCAGTTGTCTAGCCCTGAATCTCTTCTGTGAGTTAGGAAATCACGTAGAAGTAGAAGGTGTACTTCATTTCTTTACTTGACTATGTGTCCAGAACCAGTGCTGAGTTCTGGAGATGAAAAGACACAGTTCTAGCCTTTAAAGAACTCAAAAGTGGGGGTGGAGACCCATCCATATCATGTAAATAATGTAATGTAGCACAATAAATGGTATGTAGTGTTGTGGGTTTGGAGGACAGTTAATTACCTTGAGGACGTCATAGAGAAATGGATTTAAGTTTGTTGCTGAAGAGTCTTGAAGGTGATTTCCAGGAAGAAGATGAGGAAAGGACAGACCACGTGGAGAGATCAGCCTGTGCAAAGGCATAGAGGCGTGAGACAAATGGCACCCCTGGGGGAGTAGCTGGAGGTTCGTTTAGCTGGAGGAAGGGTTTGGGGAGGCCCATGGAGGGTGCTTTGGGAGGTAATGCCAAGACTACAAATGGCTTGATACCCTAGCCTAGGAAATCTAAACTTAAACTTTTAGGAAGTAAGTAACTTCTCTGTAGGAAAAAAACTGTAAGTGATAGTTATACATTATGTTTACTAAAAAAAGCCAGGACTTCAGGACTCACAGGTACTGTCTGGTTTCTTCTTGGTTCCAATGTGTTGTCAGAAACCTGAATCGTGCCTGAAAACTGACCCTAAGAGAGATGGGAAGTTCTGAGAGGCTACAGAACCAACCGACTATACAAGGCTGTGGGATTGAGGTTAATATATAATTTGTTTTAACTTGGGTGAATGTAGGTTGGGGAGAGTGGCAGAAGATAAATTCATGCTCATCTGATTATAATTGTGTGACTTGAGCACCTCTTCCTTTAAAATGGGTTGGGCATGGAAAGGGCTGAACGTGCCTTCAGCAGGGCAGTGCCTGAGAAATCTGGATGAGGACTGGCCGGGAGCTGAGCTGCCTGTTGATGGAAACCCCTTGAAAGGACAGAAGTTAATGATCAGCGCTCCTAAAACTGTCAGATAGGTAATTGATTGTGAGAAATTGGTCCAGGTGTTGAGGTTACTTTTTAAATCAAGATTTTGTGTCTCCTCAGAGAGTCAGTTGTCATGAAACCCCCTTTGGCCAAGGAGAGCCCTGTGGCCTGTCCTTTTTGCTAAAATCCCGCAGACTTCTGTGAGCAGCTGCTTTTGGTAGACTTTACAGGGGAACCCCTCCATCCTCCATCTTCATTTTTTCCATCTGGAAAAGAACACTGAGGTGTAATAGGAAGGACCCTGGTCTTTGGGACTGGAGGCTGGGTTCTAACTCTAGTTATGCTGGTTGCCTAGTGACTGGGGACACACAATGGCACTTCTTTTCTCTGGCCCTCAGTTTCTTCATCTGTGAGGTGAGGGCACTGGAAATGCAAGGTTTGTCATGACTCTGACAAGTTAAGGTTGTGCCTGCCTTCATGGCCTCTTTTGGGTTCCCTGCACTCACCGAGTGGCAATGATCTAGAAGGGTCTGGATGGCTCAGGCAGTTGGCATGGGAAGAACTGCCTTACCTTTGGCTCTGCCTCCTCAGGTCCAAGTTGGAATCAATTTTAATAAATAAAGAAGGCTTTCAGGAAGTAAAACCAGACTCTTTTAGATAAGGAGATGGCCAAATGTGGCCTGTGGCTTGTTTTTATAAATAAAGTTTTATTGGAACACACCCACACACATTCATTTACACATTTTTCTATGGGGGTTTCTGTGCTGCAATGCCAGAGCTGAGTAGTTGCAACAAAGACTGTATGGCTGCAACAAAGACTGTATGGCCTGAAAAGCCTAAAATATTTACTATGTGGCCGTTTATAGAAGCATTTTGCTAATTCCTGTTTAGATCATAAGCTCTAGGAGGGCTGGGGACATAGCAAGCACTCAGTATGTTTTGGCTGAATGAATGAATGAGTGGATGGATAAATAGAGAGAAAAATCTGAATTTATTAAGTACATAACTTTACAATCAACTTTTTGTGACACACTTCAGGTCCCAGTTTCCCTTTAAATAAAATAAGAACAGGAATACTTATGAAATAGGCAGTACTTAGGAGGATTATTTCCCATAATACAACTTTGAGTGTTTAAATGCTATTAAAAACATAACTACCATCTATTAAGCTTTATATGTGTTGAGCACTCTATGAAGGGCTTTATTTTTATTACCTCATTTAATTCTCATGACCGCTTACTAAGAGGGAGGAATTACTGACCCCGATTATAAATGTAGGAATTCAGCCCAGAGAGGCTAAGTCATCTGCTAAGGTCACACAGCTGGGAAGGGATTGAGCTGAGTCCAACTCCAGTGTGACTGGTTCCAAAGCCTTTCCACTGTGCCCCACTGCCTCTGAGTGCTGTTAAGTGCTCCCGCCCCCTTCTTAAATAAGAGAAGCAGATATTGGTCTTGAGGGGGTTTCAAGATACGAAATGAAAAAGAAAAAGATTGGTTTTCAAATTTTTTTCTTTTTTTTTAATTGAAGTTTAGTTGATGTACAATATTGTATAAGTTACAGGTGTACCGTATAGTGATTCACAATTTTTAGAGGTTATATTCCATTTATAGTTATAAAATATTGGCTATATTCCCTGTGTTGTACAATATCTCCTTGTGGCTTATCTTATACGTAATAGTTTGTACCTCTTAATTCCTTTCCCCTATATTGCTCCTCCCTCCTTCCCTCTCCCCACTGGTGACCACTAGTTTTTTCTCTATATCTGCAAGTCTGTTTCTTTTTTTGTTACATTCACTAGTTTGTTGTATTTTTTAGATTCCACATGTAAATGATATCATACACTATTTGTTTTCCTCTGTCTGACATATTTCACTTAGCATAATACCCTCCGAGTCCATCCATGTTGTTACAAGTGGCAACATTTCATTCTTTTTTATGGCTGAGTAGTATTTCAGTGTGTGTGTGTGTGTGTGTGTGTGTGTGTGTGTGTGTGTGTATACACACACCACATCTTCTTTATCCATTCACCTGTTGAGGAATCACATTCCCTGACATCAGATTATACTACAAAGCTACAGTCATCAAAACAGTATATACTGGCACAAAAACAGACTCATAGATCAATGGAACAGAATAGAGAGCCCAGAAATTAACCCATGCACTTATGGCTGATTAATCTATGACAAAGGCGGCAAGAATATACAATGATATATACAATGGAGAAAAGACAGTCTCTTTAGTAAGTGGTGCTGGGAAAACTGGGCAGCTACATGTAAAAGAATGAACTTAGAACATTCTCTAACATCATATACAAAAATAAACTCAAAATGGACTAAAGACCTAACTGTAAGATCAGAAACCATAAAACTCCTAGAAGAAAACATAGGCAGAACACTCTGACATAAATCACAGCAATATTTTTTTTGATCTGTCTCCTAAAGCATAGAAAATAAAAGCAAAAATAAACAGATGGAACCTAATTAAACTTAAAAGCTTTTGCATGGCAAAGGAAACCACTGACAGAATGAAAAGATAACCTACCAAATGGGAGAAAATATTTGCAAATGATATGACCAATAAGGGGTTAATATCCAACATATATAAATAGCTCATACAGCTCAACATCAAAAAAACAAACAACCTGATTCACAAACGGCAGAAGATCTGAATAGATATTTTTCCAAAGATGACATGCAGATGGCCAACAGGCACATGAAAAGATGCTCAACACTGCTAGTCATCAGGAAGATGAAAATCAAAACCACAATGAGATATCACCTCACACCTGTCAGAATGGCTATCATCAAAAAGACGAGAAATAACAAATGTTGGCGAGGGTGTGGAGAAAAGAGAACTCTAGTACAGTGTTGGTGGGAATATAAATTGGTGCAGCCACTGTGGAAAGCAGTATGGCAGTTTCTCAAAAAATTGTTTTCAAATTTTTTAACCTTTTAAATAATTTAGAAAACAATGAGGTTGCTCATCATTAAAAGCACACTTTTGAAAACTCTCCTCCTTAGAATTCAGCTCAGTTATATGGAGAAAGCTAAGTAAAAGATCATGTTTCTCCCTTGGAAAGACAAATTTTGGTAAGTTTTAGGGATTTGGAAAATTTTCATTTGTTTAGCAATGTTGTTTGTAGTGGAAATATGCATTTAAATGCTGCCTTGTTCTAGAAACCTTTTGCCGCACTTGAAAGGACTCCCTCAGAACCCTGTGCCCAGCACACAGCAGACATTCAATAAATGTTGGTTGAATGAATGAATGAATGAATGCATTCCAGCACTTCATACATACTGCCTTCCAGTATAATTGGATGTGTGTGTGTGTCCTTACTTATTACAGAGTAAGCACCAGTGCCCTCACCACATCCTTGTACCCCTACAGAACCTACCTACCACAGTGCCTGGCACTAAACAGATGCTTAATAAACATTTGTGGCATTAAAGTGACGGGCAGTCTGTGCCCCCAAAGCTTTGGAGACTTAGTGAATGACATGTCAGAAACTAGTGTGAAGATCAGATGGACTTCTCTCTGTAGGAGGAGAAGAATGATTTAAACCCACAATTATAATGAGGGTAAAAAGTCCAATAAACAAAGGCAAAAAGTATTTGTTCCTTTAGATAGAAATCGTATTTGTTTCTTTTATTCTGGAAAATATATTTGTGAAAGGTCATTGAACTTGCGCTTTTTCCCCCTACCCCCTACTTAGTTGCCAGTTTGTGGGTTTAACACATATACTTAACTTTTAAATGAAACTTTCGTAATACATGTGGCCCTGAATCAGGATTTTTTCCCCATGTGCCCCTTCTGTTGCTAGTTTATCTCTTTTGTGATTTACATACGACCCATTATTTTGTGTGCTGTTTTGGATTGCTGAAGCAGCAACACCTGAAACAGTTCCTGTGACCATTTTAGCTTTGGGGAGTCAGGCAGCTGCCCTGGGACTGTCAGGTCAGGGTCAGAAATGCTCATCTGCTTTTGTTTCCATGGAAGAAGTTGTCCTGGAGCTCTGGAGAGACACAGGTATCTTCTATGCCCTTCAACAGACACGACAAGCAGGCAATCATGCATCACAACCTTAGCCTGGGGTGACCCCTTAAAAACACGTTCCCCAGCTTTTTCACATACTCTTTTTTTTTTTTTGCTTGTTGAGCTTGCCTATGATTTTATGCAACTCCTTTAAAACACAAATGCAGCTATTCAGGTTGCTTAAAGGATCAGGGCAGTGGCCAGTGCCTTTTTGCAGCCTCTTACTACTTCTGTATTTTACTGGAATGTCTCTATTCCCCTCAGCTAGGAGTTTGGATCTACTTTGCCCAATTCCCCCCTCTCCACCAACCTTTTTCCTCTCACTTAATTTGTTTCCGCCTACAGCTTTGATCTCTTTGGAAAAAAAGCACCAGGGCACTGGAATATTATTACTGGCCTCTGTTTATTTTTACAAATGTACTATAATTGGTGGTTGGTCTTTTGGCCAGCCTGATACCACCTGACCCTCAGCAGCCCTAGTTCCTCCAGGGCATTCTGTGGGAGAAAAATTAGTTTTACCCATTTTTTTCACTGATGTTGGTGAGAGTCTCCAAGTGATGATGACTTTTTGGATATGGAAAAAAGCAGAGCCAAGGGAATACCAGTAATTATGCTAATCTGAGAGCATTAAATCTTCAAATATTATACATTTTTGGATAAGTAATTCTGTTGTATTTGAAGTGTGGTTGTCTTTTTGTTTCTTGGGTGGTGGCCTGTAATTTTGTATTAAGGAAAAATGCCTAATCCTTTTATGTTGACTTGCTGTGGAAATAGGACTGGTTTTTTTGTTGTTTTCTTTTGTGTGTGTGTGTGTTTGGGGTGTTCATGAAAGGAAGCTAGGAGGATGTGTGGGTCTAATAATATACTACTTTGTGTATGAAGATGAAACTAATAATAATAATAATAGTTTTGTCAGGGGTGAAAGGCTTTTAACTTTCAAAGCATAATTCCTTTTATGAACTTATTTTATCAGTCAGGGTGATTTCAGCTACTTTCCCTACGTGATGATAGGTCTGTGGGAGCTTATCTGACTGTTCAAGTGAGTTTGAGAGACTCCATCCCAGTGGTTCTTAATCAGGGGGGAGTACAGAATCACTTGGGGGCCCACTATAAATTATCCATGCACAGATCCTACCCAGGACCTACAGACACAGACAGTCCAGAGGGAGGGGAGACCTGCTCATTTGGAAAAAGCTTCCTGGGTGATTAAGGGCCACCGCATCAGTCCACTTCCTCTACTGGACCCCTCCGGGAGTTGTGGTCATCTGTCGTGGGTAGGGGGTGGGGATGCCATGCCATCTGTGACTGGAAGCCAAGGAGAGTGATTACTAATCTGGGGATTACGTAGAATCCACAATGGCAGTCACTCTTGGAAGCTGGCCACAGGCAGAACTTTATTAACTGTTCTAACCATTGAATATTTGTCTTGTGCCCAGTGCCTTTCCATAGAGGGTCCTTGCATATGCTGTCTCATGTAACCATTTAAACCAGTTCTATCACCAGAGAAATATGTTAGCAGCCCCTTGAAAGAAAATGAGCTTTCAGCTCGATTCAGGAGATGTGGTCTGAGGAGAGTGATTTAATGGATTTTCACCAATAGGGATTTCTTGAACCTCAGTTTCTTTGTCCATGGTATGGGGCTAATGCTCTGTGCCTTACTGGACTGGGGAAGAAGTAAGAATGATGGTCTCAGGTGCTGCCTCTGTTCCATGCAAACCTTACTTAGCCTCCCTGAGTATCCTTGTCTTCATTTGCAGGATGAGGCTAAGAATGCGTACCTTATGGGCTTGCCGTGAGGGCTGCATGTGGTACAGTAAGAGAAACAACTTGCATTCTGCTTGGTACATGGCAGATGTTTAATCCATGGCAGGTATCTTCCTTGCTTCTTTGTATTAGAGGTCCCTGAGGATGGCAGGGGTGTGTTTTGCACAGCTGTCATCCTGAAAAGTTCTGCCTAATGCCCTGCACTCCTGACAGTTGTGAAGCAAATGATGGTCATAATAACAGTAGAGGGGGCTTCCCTGGTGGCGCAGTGGTTGGGAGTCCGCCTGCCGATGCAGGGGACACGGGTTCGTGCCCTGGTCCGGGAGGATCCCGTGTGCGGCTGAGCGGCTGGGCCCGTGAGCCATGGCCGCTGGGCCTGTGCGTCTGGAGCCTGTGCTGTGCAACGGGAGAGGCCACAACAGTGAGAGGTCCCCGTACCACAAAAAAAAAAAACAAACAAAAAAAAAACCAAACAAACGGTAGAAAGAACTCCCTTTTACTGAGTGCTTTTATTGAGTACCAGGCACTGTGCTGGGCATTGGGCATACAATGGGGAGAAAAAGATGGACATGATTCCTACCTCATTGAGCTTAACAACAAGAAGGCCCTAAAGAGAAAGTTTTCAAAGCATTACTCTTCTCTGTGTGTATAAGAGGAAAGCTTTAATGTGATAGGATGGCTTCTAAATGTGTATTTCATAACATAGTGGGTAGAGTGTGGAACGTGTCTACTGGGAGGAAACTGGAGTTTTGCATTTCCTGCCTGCTTGTGCTTTTGAATTTGTGGCTGTAATGCTCCCCTGCCTGAGGTTTCAGCAGTTAATATTTCCCAGGGCAGCATGATGTAAATGCCCCGTGGTCTGTACATACTAGAAGGATATACCCAGGGCAGAGTAGGGGAAAAGGACCATTTTCAAGGTCTCTCTTGAAGAACTTTGTTGAGTTTTAACTTGAATTTCTCCCCATCTCCTTCCTCAAAAGTTCCTAGTGCTTGATACACATAAACCATGCCAATGTTTTGGAAGATTCAGGTTTGGCCACCGTAAATTGGTTCATATTTCCAGCAGGGCAGTTATTTAATTTCCTGTTGGAAGTCTACAAATGTTGGCACTATTCACTCTTTGGCAAAGGACCAAAACCCAGTACAGTATCATTAGCATGCTCTGGTGTATAGATTAAAGCACGATTGTCTTTAATAAGAGGCCATCCCTGTTTAGGATGGGGCTTCGGGGGCTGCAAGGACATGGGGAAGCATAACCGAGCTTTCTAATCAAAACCAAAGTGTAGTAAGTGGGACTCACTCAAGAGAAGGGTTAGGAGGAGGGCAGAACTCTGTTTTCTTGTCTCAATTTCATTTGTTTGGGTTATTTTTCCCTAGACCCTGGGAGAGTTTGGGAGGCTGAGGCTGCCCAGGTTTGTGCCATGTCCTCACGAAGGCCTTGTGCTTCTTCCTGACCCCCTCCTCTCTTTTGGCTGTACTGCTCCTGGGAGCCACCCACCTCCAGAGGGGCCAGGGAAGAAACATGGTGTGTCTCCACAGAGCCCATTGTAATAACTGAAATGTGGTAGAGTGGTTATTTGTTGGTATTCATTGAGGCTTTGAAATGGGTGAGGCACTTTACATATGTTCTTTCCAATCTTCACAGTAACCTTGTGAGATATGAATTATTATTGATGCATTGAGGATGAGATTGTTGAGGTGCAAAGAGATTAAGTTACCTGCAGCCTTTGAGTATCTGAGCTGGGGTTCGAACCCAGTTTTATCTATTTGAAAGGTTCTTCCTCTTTCCATATGCTGTATCTATATCCTAGTAGGGTTCTGGGGAAAGAAAAGGTTTGGGTTTTTGGAGGGAAGGGTGAGAAGTTTGAAAATTTGTCTGGAGCAAATTTGAAATGGAGCTTGGAGGATTATTTCTAGATGCTTCTTACCATGTTAGCTCTGTCTTTCATTAGCCCGGATCCTTCAGTGTTGGCTCCTTGGTAGACTCAGCCCAGAGACGTATTTTTTCCCCTCCAAACATTGTATCATGGAAAATGTCAAACAATGAAAAGTTGATAATGGTGAATATTTAAATTCTACTAATTCTTCTTCTCTTCTGTGTGGCAGACACCATGCTAACTGCTTTTTCACCTTATCTCATTTATTCTTTCAGCATTCCCAATTTATAGATGAGCAAACTGAGCCTTAGAGAGGTTAAGTTCTTGAGTTTCTATAGTTAGTAAATTGCATAGCTGGGATTTGAAACTGGTGCGTGGAGACAGTGGTGTGATTTCTTTGCACTTCACTGTATTCTTCTCGGTGTTTCTATTCTTCTTCAATATCATGTTATTTAGAAAATCAGAGTCTAGATGGGGTGTCCTAGAAGGTTACTAATAAGGCAAACTTGCTAAAGCCCCATAAACTGAAGGCTTCCAGAAGCTTACAAGAGTCTTTGGAGGGCAAGACCTAGTTCCTCTGAGAATCTTCGCCAGACTTCCTCCAGGGAAGGGGCAGAAGTTCTGCTCCCCCCAGGGAGGCCTTTGGAGTTTTTTATGATTGACTCACATCTTCCTTTCACCCATTAAAAAAAATCCAAACTCTTACCTTGGGTCATAGGTCAATTAATTTTTTAATGGTGGGATTATCTATGGCCTCCTCAGACCTACAGACAAGACATCTTCCTTTCCTGGGGTAGTAGATGGCATTTGTAGGCACTGAGTCATGGGAGCGAGTACAACTGTGTATGTGCATTTTGTAGGGGACCAAGTTGGAAAGGTAATTGGTGCTTTTAGCATATTTATGCTTGAACCTGCTTCATTGCTGATTAGATGTGCCCTTGAGCAAGTCACATGACCTTCTTAAATTCTGGGCCTCCCTGCAACAGCAATTATTGCCAGAAGGATAGAGAAAATGTACAGGTAGAGTTCCTTCCATCAGAAAATTTAATCTTCTTAAGGAGTCAAGACACATATCCGTGAAAAAGATGCTACTGAAGAGGTAGGGCATAGCATAGACAGGAATTGCTCTAGAAAGGCAGCCATGAGACAAAATAACTGTTGGTTGGCATAGTTGAAGGGAGGAAGAGAAGGTGCCTGGGGCTTAAAGTTGGGTTCAAATCACAGCGCTGTCACTCATTAGGTGCATAATTTTAGACTCTTTGGTCCTCAAGTTTTCATCATAAAATGGAGTTAATAATACCTGTATCATAGTATCATTGTGAGGATTAAGCTTACGTAACATAGGTAGAGCTCCTAACATAGTAGTTCATAGCAGTTGGCAATTGAGATATCTTTTAGGAGTAGGAAATGCGAAAACTGAGATAGGTCTTTACACCTGAATAGGATTTGGATATGTTAAATGACTCAGTTCTGAAAGTATCTTACAAATTACTATATTATCAAGAAGCATGGTTGAAACCCCAAACTCTTCCTTCTCTTAATAAGGCAAATTTGTTTACTTAAATATGTTTAACTTGTTTGGTAAAATGCCATTGGTAAGATGTCAAAATGTCGGACGGTTGGGAGTTCTTCCCCCTGCCACCAGTACCCTGCAATCTGCTGTATTTTTCTACACACCTGTTTGGTTATTTAATGAAGTCTATGCCTCTGTACTGCCGCAGGTACAAAGAACCAGTGTTGAGTAAGAATCACGTTGGAAATTGAGGCTGTAGTTGCACTATTGGAAATTTTTTTCTTTTGCTTTGTTTTTAGTTGAGAGGTCAGGGGGAGGAAAATTGCCCCAGAAGAATCGAAATCCTGGTCTAGCACTTTGAGAGAGTGCATTTTTTCCTCTCTTTCTTGTATCCTGCATTATGGTCATTTCCACTGTCTGCAGATTAAAGTTTGATGAGAATTTTGAGTTTAGCTGGAATTAGTTCTTTTATGGCCTTGAGGAGTGTATGGATAAAGAACTTAAAGCATACCAGGGGTTGACAGTAAAGTTCAAAGGTCAAATGAGGTTCCAAATATGTCACTTTCTTGGAGTGGTTCTGTAGTGGTAGTATTAGAACTTTATAAACATTTTCTCATGTAATCTTTCTAAGAACCCTTTGTTATAAGATAGGTATTATTGTTCAGTGTTATTAAGTCATTTGTTCATTTCTTGATAGGTATTGTTTTTATTATTATTGTACAGATGGGGACAGAGGGGACACAGATGAGGGAATAATTTGTGTGAGGTGATGCAGCTAGGAAGTAGCAGGGATTTGAACCCAGGTCTCTGACTCCAAGCCCTTCCTCTGAATCTCAGTGGAATACACTCTTTCCTCTCTTCTGTAGTAAGTAATGCTTGCTTGTGCTTTGTAAGGAGCCCCTGGGAGCAGAGGAAGGGGAAAGAGGACTTCTTTGTATTCACTTTTCATCCAACTAAGCCTTTTTTATGCTCAAGGTTATAACGAGGAAAGAAGCACCAGAACTACCATGTGTTAAGTACTCTTTTTGTGCCTGGATCAGAGCAAGGTGCTTTGCATAACTCTCACCTTGAACCAGGATATCATTATCCTTATTTTATTGATGAGCTTTCAAAAAAAAAAAAAAAAACAAACAAGTACCTTCACCCCGGGAGAACTTGCTGGTGTTAAGATTTGAATACAGGACTTCCCTGATGGCGCAGTGGTTGAGAATCTGCCTGCCAATGCAGGGCACACGGGCTCGAGCCCTGGTCCAGGAAGATCCCACATGCCGCGGAGCAACTAAGTCCGTGTGCCACAACTACGGAGCCTGCGCTCTAGAGCCCACAAGCCATAACTACTGAAGCCCGTGAACCACAGCTACTAAAGCCTGTGCACCTACAGCCCATGCTCTGCAGCAAGAGAAGCCACCGCAGTGAGAAGCTCGCGCACCGCAACGAAGAGTAGCCCCAGCTCGCCGCAACTAGAGAAAGCCCGAACACAGCAACAAAGAGCCAATGCAGCCAAAAATAAATAAATAAATAAATTTATATATAAAAAAAGATTTGAATACAGGTGTTGAGTACACCATCTTGCCTCCCTATCCAGTTTTTAATGACCTCTGCCTGACAATCACATGATGGTGATTGTGGCTTTAATTTCAAAGACCTTTTAGATTGTTGAATGGTTGAAATATCCATTGGAAACTGCCGAAACTTTTCACTGCTACATTTGGAAGAAAGTGGCAGTGAGTTGACGTGTTCATGATTCAGGAGTTCTGGGAAACTGAAAACGCCCGTGTATACTTGTTTTGAGTCAATACGTTGCTAACGACTCTGGCCCAAAAGGAGAGATATCAGTCTTCTGAAATTGAATGCATGTCTCTTAGTGGCTTACCCCAGCAGGGAGCCAGTTATTACATAAACTGAATACCAGGTCCGTGGGTTTCCCTAGCCTGAAAAAGAAGCAACATCTGCAGTTATGAGGAAAACAGAAAGACCCATTTCTCTGTGGAGTGATATTGAACAGGCAGCTTCAGCCATGAGGATATTCTGGCCAGAGGAAAATGTAGCTTAAGAAAAGCCCCAGCTGGTTCAAGTAACTTAAGCCTAGCTATTCATGAAATATTATCTGACAGCCTCCCCCTCCCCAAGTGTCAGGGGACTGAGTCAGAATTGCTCCAGGAACCTGTGTTCTCATTTTGGCATTATAGGTTTACCCACTTTCCGCACTAGTTTTGAGAAAAGCTGTATTTAGATCAAACCTTTTTTTTTTTTTCTGTGAACATAAAAGCATTTAATAAACGTACTGGGAGGCTTGCTGTGATGAATCCTTTTATTAAGAAATTAACCAACACTGGGCTTCCCTGGTGACACAGTGGTTAAGAATCCGCCTGCCAATGCAGGGGACACGGGTTCGAGCCCTGGTCCGGGAAGATCCCACATGCTGCGGAGCAACTAAGCTGGTGCACCACAACTACTGAGCCCGTGCACCTAACGCCTGTGCTCTGGAACAAGAGAAGCCATCGCAGTGAGAAGCCCGTGCGCCTCAATGAAGAGTAGCCTCCCGCTGGCCGCAACTCCACGAAAGCAGGGATCTATTTTGTTTATTAATGAAATCTTGGTGTTTGGAAGAGTGTCTGGCACATAGTGGATGCTAACTCGATATTTGTTGAATGAATGAGTATAGATTTCTGCCTCTAAGAGCTTACACCATTAATTAATTAAGCAGCGCTTATAACCTAGTTTGTCTGCATTCTAATTAATTAATTAATATCAATGAGTAATTTAATTCCTTTATTCTACTCGTGTGAGTATCCTGGAGTCCTCAGTCTTATTGGATCTTTAATTCCTTTTATTATTTTAATTTTGTTTAAAAGTTAAACCAGTGATGTGTTTATTGTAGAAAATGAGAAAAGAGCAGATAAGTAAACAGAAAAATAATGAACTAATAATTATTTTCATTTAAGCTTATATCCTTCAAAACTTTTTCTATGTAAATAAACATTTTTTTTTTAAAATGGGCTCATCCCCTTGCAAGTTGATTTTATGACTTGCTTTTTCCCTTATCAGTGTTACTGTGAGCAACTTTCTAGATCAGAATACTTAACACTCAATCAGTTTTTAATCATTGCAAAATTTAATATTATGTGTGATTATATCACAATTTTCTTAAGCCCTATTGTTAGACATTAGGTTTTTTTCCCCTTTCTCTCTCTTTCTAGTTTAAACAATGCTCTGATTGTCTGTAAACTTTTCCACATATCCATGATGATTTTCTTGGCAATAATTCTTAGAAGTGGAATTAGTGTGTCAAAGGTCAAAGGCTTTTGATATATGTAATCACATTTTTCACCATAAAGACTGGGAAAATGCATACCCCTCTCTATTGAAAGAAAGTGTTTTTTCCTTTACCTATATTGACACTGTGTATTGTCATTTTAAAATACTTGACTGTCTTCTAGGTTAAAAAAGTGAACATTATTATTGTTGATGTCCAGGTACTTTTGATTTGCTAGTGATGTTAAGCATCTTTTTCATGTTTTTGGGTCATTTGTATTTATTCTTTTGCGAGTTACCAGTGTCTTACTCAGAAATTCATGAGGATAGATCTTCTTTTCTTGGACCCTCCTGACCCAAATGGGACTTGCTATGGCACTTATGCCACAGTTAGAGCTCAAGAACTGTTGACTTCATTCACCCATCTACCCATCCACCCATCCATCGTTCATGTACCCATCTATTTATTTGTTGATTTATTCAACAAGTTTTGAAGACTAAGTAGGTGCCAGGCAGAGAAATACAGCCTTATAATTGAAAATAGTGCTTTGAAAGTTTTTTTTTAAATTAATTAATTTATTTATTTATGGCTGTGTTGGGTCTTAGTTTCTGTGTAAGGGCTTTCTCTAGCTGTGGCAAGTGGGGGCCACGCTTCATCACGGTGCGCGGGCCTTTCACTATCGCGGCCTCTCTTGTTGCGGAGCACAGGCTCCAGACGTGCAGGCTCAGTAATTGTGGCTCACGGGCCCAGTTGCTCCGCGGCATGTGGGATCTTCCCAGACCAGGGCTCGAACCCGTGTCTGCTGCATTGGCAGGCAGATTCTCAACCACTGCACCACCAGGGAAGCCCTGAAAGTTTGTGATATTGTTGCTCTCAGCTACAAATCCTATATTTTTAGGAAAGACCTTAATATGAATTAATGCAATGAATGACTAATCCAAAAGTTTTTTCCCTAATGAATTTTCTTTAGGATAATAGAACTGAGTTTGGCTTTTCTAAGCACCCATCAGGGGTAGGTAGACAGAGGCCAACAAACTTTTTCTGTAATGGGCCAGATAGTAAATATTTTAGGCCATGTAGTCTCTGTGGCAACTACTCAGCTCTGCTCTGAGAGTGCAAAAGCAGCCATAGACAGACAGATGAGCCTGGCTGTGTTCCAATAAAAGTTTATAGCCACTGAAATTTGAATTGCATATAACTTTCACATGTCACAAAATATTATTCTTCTTTAATTTTTTTCAATTATTTAAGAATATAAAAACCTTTCTTAGCCTGTATGTCCTCTGAAAATAGGCAGTGAGCTGGATTTGGTCTGGGTTTGTAGTTTGCCAGCCCCTGGAGTAGAATGCTTTAAGGCAGAGAGGAGCCATCCTGGTTTTGCAAATTTGCTACAAACACCCCCATAATTCATGAAGGGAGAACAGAGTTGACTTTAGCTGGGGCTGGGGAATATCCTGACTCTTAGTGATGTGCAATGTGTAGTTTTTAGTGTTTTAGCAATATTTAAATTTTTAAAATGTATTTTAATTATATATTTACTCACACAAAAAATTCACAGTTAAGTGTAAAGAAAAAATGCTCTCATATCCTTTGTCAAGGATAGGAGATGTGTTTTTGATGTCTTTCAGGTCTTCATAAATGTGTAGGGCTCACATGTGTGATGTCATTCTATATAAACACTTTTAAATCCTGCTTTTTTTCTTTTCATATTAGATGGTAATATTTTTCAGTGCTGTTAAATATTTTAATGTAAACTAAAACTGCAATAAGATACCACTACACTCTATGCACTGCTACACACAGAATGGCTATAATAATAATAATAAAAAACCCCCAAACTATTGATAACTTATCCAAGAGAAATGAAACCATGTGTCTACACGAAGACATGTATGCAAACGTTCGAAGAAGCATTATTTATAATAGACAAAAAGTGGAAACAACCCAAATGTTCATCAACTGGTGAACGGATAGACAAAATGTGGTATATCCATATAATAGAATACTGTCTAACAATAAAAAATAGTAAGATACTGATATAGATTACAACATGGATAAACCTCAGAAACATTATGCTAGGTGAAAGAAGCCAGACACAAAAGAACATATATTATATGATTATATGATATTTCCAGAAAAGGCAAAAAATTAGACAGAAAGCAGGTTAGTTTTTGCCTGGGGGTCGGGTGGGAGGGGAAGCTCACAGAGACAGCGGAACTCTTTTGGGGTGATGCACATGTTCTAAAAGTGGAATGTGGTGAGAATTGCTCAACTAGGAGCATTTACTAGAAACCATTGGGCTGCACGCTTACAATGCACAAATTGTATGGCATGTAAATTATACCTCAATAAAACTGTTAAAAGTATTCTTTGGAAACTCAGTTTTTAAGGGCATCATATTCCATTGTGTGAATGTTCCATTTCTTTATCCTGTGTGACTCGGGAGAAATGTTCAGGGTTTATTTCCTTTTTAGCCAAAATCTATAATCAGTAGGTTAGATTTGAGCCATTAGCTGTAAATAAGAATGATTTAGTGGAATGACTCCTAATCCAGTGGGCAAGGAACCTAGTGTCGTCTCAACTCTACCTCCTCCTGAATGGACCTCAGTCTCCTCATCTGTAAAATCTAGAAGAGAAGTGGGCACAAGGAAATACTGGGTCCTAAGAGGATAGAGGAATGAAATAGAAAACATAGAAGTGGTGGTAATAAAAAAGACTGATTTCCCCAGAAGTCTGAGGCCAGAGACTGATTACTGACCCCAGTGTTTCCACCTTCCCTCCACCCCTGCTTTCTTGTGCTGGGAGGAAGTCAGTGGGAACTGTGTGCAGGGTTCTGAGGTAGGTGATCATTACCAAGGAGAACATAAGAAATTGGAGGAGACTCTGGAGAGACTGCAGTGATGACAAGGAGTTGGGTGGGATCTGCTCTGTAAACTGGAATGTTCTGCTTGGCCTCGGCCCGCGCCACGGTGATGGAGCACTGTTTGGGTGATTCAGTCACTGGGAACTATCTAGGTTTTGTGCTCCCGAGTAGGAGCGTAGAGCTCATTATAGGAAGACCGAGGTTAGAAATACTTTTGGAGTCAAGAGTTTAGAAATGTCGCCATGAAATAACAGGTCATCGTGTTTGCTTTCCAAGGGAGAGCTTAAACTGGTTGAGATTGAACTGGTCTGTGACTCCTTGTGTGCTCTGTCGCCAGCCGAATTCCACGTTTTCCTAGAGTATAGCCAGCAGCATCTGTACCAGAGAACACAAAAGAAAAGCTGTGGAAACCTCACTTGTAAATGTTTTTTTCATTAGCTCCAGGCTCCCAGCCACCAATAAACTCTATGCTTTTAAAAATCCTTTATTATTTCGTGAGTTAAAAAAAAAACAACCGTCTCTTTTTTCCCCTTGTTCATGGGCTTGGGGTTTTCTTAAAATGTTACTTATCAACCATTTATCTGTTTAGTCCTTCCAAAAGGTAAAACAGCACTCTTAAGTTTTTGCTTAAAAGAGAAAAAAAAAACCAAACCATTTAATAAACTTGCTTTGCTGTAACTTGAGCCTGTTGGTGGTCTTGGAACCAAACCCAAATCCAGGTTTGGTTGATACTGTGTAATGTGAATGCAATTAGTAGTGGTTTTCCTAAAGTAGAAAGAGATGTAGAAAAATAACGCACAGCAAATTTAGGTCAGAGCTGGGAAGCTTATAAATCCTTATTTTTGTTTTCATTACCTTAAGTAATAGGGAAGCTTTTGTCTTTATTACGTAATTTCCGTAGCAGTAATAAGTTTTAAAACATTTTTGAGTTAATTTCATCTGTTTGATCAGAAAGCCACAGTTCATAACCCTGTGATGTGGCTGCTGGCACTGTTTATGTACAGATTTCTTGTTCATCCCTAGGCAGCCAACGCTAAAATCACTGGTGGGGGCAATGTTCACCACCTGTTTCTTCATTCAGTAGAAGGTCTGACAAAGCAGTTTTCAAGTGATCAGCATCCTCCTGCTCGGTGAAGGAGTGAACTGACCTGTGTATTGGTGGTGTCATATTTCAGAGGATGTGATATGATTCTAGCATATTTAAACCTGTGTGACCAGATTGTGAAGTCTTCAAGGACAGGGGCTATGTTTTCCTGATGGTGCTCAGGCAATAATAGCTCTTAGTAGTCTTAGCCTCCAGATTCGAGATGCAGTTTTCACTCCTCCCAGCTACACCATCCTCCGTGCTTCTCCTTGAACTTGCCAGGCCTACTCCTGCTTCAGTACCTTAGCATTTTCTATTTCCTCTGCCTGAAGGCCAGATATCAGCCTGGACCACTCCCTCACCTCTTCCAGGTCTTTGTTCAAAGGACACCATCTCAGGGAGGCCCTACCTCTCTCCTTTCTTTCTTTGCTTTATTTCTTTCATAGTATCATCACCATCTGATAAACTGATATGCTAATGGATTGTATATCCTATTGATTTATTTGGTTTATTGTTTGTCCTTCCACCACTAGAATGTGAGCTCCCGGGCAAGGGTTTCTGTCTGATTTGGTCATTGCTGTGCACCCGGTGCCTGGAACGTAGGAGTTGCTACAACTTGAATGAATGAATGAATGTTCCACTCTTTGCTAGTTATGTGGCAATGGCAGGTGTATTTGTTCTCTTGGATCCTTTGCTTGATTCCCCATTTGTTCCATAAAATGGCACGTGTGGGTCACATGAACGCTCATTCATGCTGTCATGCACATGCATTCATTTGTGTTTTTCATTTAACAAGCCAGACACCAATCCTGCCTTCACAGAGCTTAGTCTTATGAGGGAATTGGACAAATACACGAGTAATTCTAGTAAAGTGGGCTAGCAGCCTTGATAGGGAAGGTGTGATGAGCTATGGGAACACCTGTGAGGGACTCCTAACCCCCGTTAGGACCAGGGAAGGCTTCCAGAAGGAAGGGGCATTGAAGCTGAGATCTGGAGATGGAATAGGCGTTGAACAGGCAGAGTCAGGGTGATGTGATGGGTGGTATGAAAAGTATTCCAGGCAGGAAGAATAATATGTAGAGCCTGGAAGTGAGGAACCATGAAGTATGGGGAGAACTGAAAGTCATCCAGTCTGTCTGGAGCAGGCAATGTGGAGATGGCAAGTGGACAGAGGTGTGGCTTGAGATATAGTCTGGGGACAGATCAGGGAGAGCCTAGCAGGCCATGCCGGGGAGCTTGGATTTGATCCTAAGGGCAGTGTGGATCCATGGAAGGGTTCCAAGGACAGGAGTGTCTTGTCAGACACAACAGTCATTTTATGGAGTAAGACAGTTTTTTCTCCCTCGTTGAGGAACTTGAGTACAAGCTCCCTAGAAGAGAGATTGTGAAAATAAAAAAGCCAGAAAGTGAATCTTTAGGCTCCATGAAATCTGCTGAAATTCTGTTGAATCTGACTGGTGAGTTTCACAGCAATAAGTTTAGAGATGCCTCCCCCCGCACCGACACACACACACAAAAATGCTTAAGAAGCTTAATTATCTTTGGGTGAATAGCTCATAGCTTAATTTAGGGGACATAGTGTTGCTGCAGACATAGATACTGCCATTGAACTTCACATCACTGTGGGGCTGACAAATACTGCAAGAGTGGAGGAAGCAGAGAAGGTTCTAATCTTAGAATTTTGACCCAGAGGGGTGAGGGTACCTCCTACTCAGCACTAGTTGCCAAATGAAAAAAAAGAAAAGGTGGCATCTTTAGGGGATAAAGCGGTGGAGGAGACAGCTGGCAGATCTTGGTTCCATCCTTGCAACTTACATACCACAAATGATGTGGCTTTGGGAACCACGTAACCTCTCTGAGCCTCGGTTTCTTTTTCCGGAAAATGGAGTTAATGCTACCTGTCTTTCAAGGTTGTTAGGATTCAGTGAGATAAAGTACAGTCAGTTCTGCTATAACACTTGTTTTAAAAACACAAATTTCTTCCAACCCGATTGATATATTAGGGAAAAATTTGAGGATAATACAGATTTCACGTTTGTTTATGATGGATTTTATCCATGAGAAGTGCTAGGTGAACTCAGAAAACTGCACCCAGCAGAAGTGAGCTGTGTAGGAATATGCAGAACACACACCTCAGACACCTACCGGCTCCACGGTTCACATGGTGAACACAGTTCACCACGTGTGTTCCGAGCCACACCCCTCCACATCTGGTGTTACAACTTTCTGTCTGATTTCCGGTAACCCTCCTTCCACCACTTCTCAATAACTCACAAGCGGCAACCCTTCCAGCACCCACATCCACACGCAAACTTCAGGTCTTTCCCAAGATAAAGTGTCGTATTCATTCTTAATGTATGTCTTAACCGTTTAACATGCAATACTATGCTACTGTGTTTATTTGATTCCTATCTTTTATTCTGTGTCACTAATAAAGTTTTTGAATGGTGTGCCCCAATCCTATTTTCCCATAAGCTATGTGGTTTTTATTTCATGATTTTGCATAGTGTGGTGATTTTTTAGAGCTAGTATTTTCTGTTATAGCAGAACCGTCTATATCTATTTTCTGTTACAGCTAATGCAACTCCTGGCAGACAATGGGCACTTAGGAAAAGATAGTACTTTATTATCAATATTAATCCACCTAAATACGATGTTGGATTGGGGCAGGGATAAGTAGTTAGAGCATTTACAATAATTGCTTGATTGTGAGCATAAGTGAAATGGAATGGCTGGGTGGAAAGGTTTTGGTGCTTCTGTTTTTTCTGAGTGTGTGGTGGACAGATTGGTGACAAACCAAGTATGTCCAGAAAAGAGCAAGCCGGGAAGAGAGAAGGCATGAAAATGGTCTTTAAACAATGTAGAGTGCTGCCCTGGGGAAGAAGGGTTGCTTTGTTTTGTAGGGTTCCAGGTCTCGTGAGCAGAAGCTCCCAGAGGTCAGGGTTCTGCTTTGCCCAGGGAAGTGGTGGCTACTGTGAGACAGGTGACGAGTCAAGAGAAGTCAGGCGTCGGTTTGGAGGTTCTACCTTTAAAGTTCCTTTAAAAAAAAAAACAATGTGCAAAGACAGATGACTGCAAGGCTTACCAGAATAAATTTTACACAACAACCCAAAGTTTTCCAGCAATACTTGGACTTTTGCTTGGCTTTTTTTAGTGGTCTAAAAGAATAGTTCGCACATGGACATATTTACACACTGATTTCTTTAGTTATGCTCTTGAACTGGCAGCATAAAGACTCTGCTTTACCTATATTTATGCTCCTGGCATGCTTAGGAATAGTGAAATCACATCAGTGCTTTTTCAATCCAGAGCTCTGTTTTCCCTCTTTTTAAAATTTTTTTTTTATTTTTTGGCTTTTGTTTGTTTTTGTTGTTTTTTTCAACTTAGGGAGAAAGTGCAACTAGTTGCTGATATGGATTTAATTTCTCTCTAACATCCTGTTTAGCTTTGGCCCTGCCCACTCTGGCCAGGCTGTTAAGCTCTTGTAATAGTTAGATGTTACCCTAGTCTTGGATGCTCTCAGCCAAGCTACGAGGGAGAAGCACCAGGGCATTTGAGTTGAGAGTTGGCAGAGTCCTCCTCAGGTACTTAAAACGGGATACTTTGAGCCTTCAAACTAGAGGCCTTAGGGTAATATCTCTAGGAGAATTATTTTTGGACTTCCAGATGAATTAAAATTTAATTATATTGAGCATTCTGTCTATATACTGATATATAAGATTCTAGGTTTCTATTTGATGTTACTTTATTAAGAATAGAAGATGTTTCAAACATACTTGATTTTGTTCAGTTAGTTTTCCCTCTAATCATAGAAGGGGTACTACTATTCACATGCCAAAGCTTAACAAAACCATAAAAAAACTTAAAATGCCATATTTTTTATGGCATTGCTCTTGCTCTGACGCTTTAACAATAAAGTTATCTTTTTTTCTGTTTCTATGACGTGTACATAGGATTTAGGCTTGCTCTTAAATTGATTTTTCCAAAACTAACGGTTATTAAATTTTTTCCTCTAAAATCTGTTCTCCTCCCCTTCTAGCTCTCTGAAAAATGTGGATGGTCTTTCCACACGGGAGTTTTTGAGCTATGTTTATTGGCTCTAAGAACACATGGGAAATGGACTGCTGTGTCTGAGATCCAAGGCTGAGGTATTCTGATGGGCTGGCCTGGACTTGTAGATAATGACCAGAAGGAATTGGGCTAGTATTGCCATTTTCCCCAGACACTAGCCTAGATAAATGATCCTGCTGGGCAGATGACTCTAATCAACATTTCTAGCCTTGCTGGACATGGTTTCAGTGGCAAACATTTAAGTCAATCATTGGCTGGGGCAGGTGGCCCCATCTGGTCAACCTCCCTCCTTAAGACTGACTCACCAGTTGTTTTCACCTCCTTCTTCCCATAAAGCCATATAACTTCAAATAAGTTGGTCCCATCTATTTTGGTGCTTTTCCCTCTTCCTTAGTCTTACATAATAGAAAGAGCATGGGCTCCAGAAGTGTGGGTTTAAATCCAAGCTCTCTTATTTTTTGGCTTTGCAATTTTGGGCAAGTGACTTAATCTCTCTAAGCTTTTGCTCACTCATTTAAAGAATGGTATCAATCATCCCTCCCTCCCAGGGCTGTTGGGAAAATATGTAAAGTGTCCAACACAATGCCAGGCACACAGAAGGCCTTCCGGAACTGGAATCCACTCAGACTTTACCAGTTACTTTTTTTGAGTAGGCTAATTGCTTTAACCCCAGTTGACATGCCTCCAGAGCAAAAAGATTCATTGATCCTGCTTTCTTCTTTGTGCCAGGCTCAGTCCTAGGCCCAGGGGCTTCAGAGATGAGTAAGAAAGCAGTGTCTAGGAAGAGGCCCTCCCAGCTTTACTCACATCCATTCATTCAACAAACATATTTTGACACCTAATGTGTGCAAAACCCTGTACCCTAGGGGAAGATGCTAAGATGACTCAGTCACGAATTTATTCCACATTTATAGGTTGTCTGTTGTGTGCCAGATACTGTTACAAACACTAGGGGTAGAAAAAGCATGTATGACAGCCCCTTCCTTGGAGAAGCTCACAGTGCAGTAAAATATACCTAATGGTGGGAAAAGCAGATAGAAAGAGAGTATGATCTGGTTGTTAAAAGGCACTTGCTTTGCTGAGTAATACAGGCTGCACACATCAATATAAGTTGCATTTTTCCCAGATATTCAGATCTTGAAACTGACGGCTTCACTGAGGCAGTAAGCTGTCATTTCACAGCTGGGGAAACAGCCCAGGAATGGTTACTACATCACAAATTTCAAGTAAAAGTAAAGCTGAGACCAGCCTCCAGAATCTTTTATCTATGTAGTGACTGAAGTTGAACCCACTCTTTTTTCTTAATCCTATTGTTATCAGTAGCAGATCTGCCATTTGCCTTTTGTAAATGATCCCATTCCATCCTTCCAACAGCTCCACTGGTATCAGGATCATGATGGGCTTAAGGAACTTGCTCAAGGTCACACAGCTTGACATACAAAGTCAGGATTTGAACTCAGGTTTATCTGATTCCAGAATCCTAGCCCTTAACCTCTATCCCATACCCTATTGATGATTCATCCTCACTGAAGTATCTGAAGGCTATTTTTTCGGGACAGTGTGTAGAAAAGACAACACCATGAATCATTTCTTAGGACTAGCTTATCTGAACCAGTGGGAAACCTAAATTTATGAACAATAAAAAGAGTCTATAGGTGTTCGCATGCCAAGTGGGGCCGGATGTAAGCAGGAAAAAAAGCTATCATCAAAAAAGTTCTCCTATACGCAGTTTCTTAAGATTTCATAATCAGAGGGGTAATTTTGGGCAAATGAGTATAAAAAGACCTCTGCAGGTAGTCCAAGAGATGATGCCCAAGTCCAGAGATCATAATAGGAAAGAGGAACAGGCACTGGAGATTTTCCTCTCCTCCACAATGTCTTATTGCAGAATTTCTGCTTTGGGCACATCTTAAAATCACTGATGCCTTATTTAAAGAGCTTAAAATTCTGAAGATGGCTGCTCCACAGCCAAACAAAAACACCCCCTGGTTCCTTTGTGACTGCTAATGCAATTGACTTTCCACCTTTTAAGAATGTCCCCCCTCCTCCTCCTCCTCCTCCTCCTCCTTGCCTTCCAATTAATTCATGTTTATTTTATAAAAAATTTATGGGCCTGTTGAGTTGATAATGGTAAAGGCTGACAACCACACAGAGGTACATCTTACAGCGATGAAGTGTGTGAGCGTGTTTGAATTTTCTGTTAACCAGCATCAAAGACACTGAAACTCTGTCCTGGATGAGTGGCAGAGACCAGGCTTCACTTGGCCAAAGCAGCAGGGATCTAATAGAATGTTTCTGCTCCTCTTAAAGAAAGGTAGTCAAGCATCTGTACTTCCCACTGAACTCCAATTTCCATTCTGCTTTGAAATCCTTTTAGCTCTGTCAGTGAGAGCCATATGACAAATGTTCAGTATGTCAGATTTGTTTTCCTTTTAAACTGCATGTGAATTTGACCTCCACAGTAGGGCTATGTTAATTTCCCAAAGCTCTTTCAATAATTGTGTTCTTTTAAAAAATGTGCATACTATTATTCTTTTTTTGGGTTGCGTTATGACTGGTGTTTTGAAAGTGGTTAGAGGATCACTGGTTTCATATGGGGTAGTGTGAGCATGCTGCACGTTCCCAGATGTAAACAGCCATTAAGATCATTATCTAGTTTGTATAACTACTCTACTCATTTCACCAGACTCAATTTTATTAATATCTGGCTAGCAGAGTAGGTTTTTTTCCTTCAGCAAAGTTAAGTTTGCATAAGCTTTTCTAAAAAGCAGCATTAGTTTTGTCATATTGATATTTATATTGATAATTAATTGCTTGTGGCTGCCAGAAGAAAGGGTGTATCTAATTGTGGGTGGACCAAGTTACTCTTCTTGTCGTGTTTGTATGGTGACTAGTTCGTACATAATCAGTTACCTGTACCATCCATTCAGAATTTCAAAGGTTGAATCTATATATCTAGGACGTTTGTAAGTTTCTCTTACCTTAAAAAGTCAGTTGGTTAGTTTAGAGAAGAGAGAGACAGCCTAGGTGGACAGGGAAGCCGGGTCTTGACTATATTTCTAAGAGGAGCCATTCTGGAATGCTTTTGGTAAAATAATGTCTGTCTCTATATCATTTACCTATCTATCTATCTTTATCTATCTATCCATCTATCTATCTACCTATCAATCATCTATCCATTAATCTCTCTGTAAAACAAACATTCAATACATTTAAGAAATATAAGAAGTAGTATAGATCTTGAAAGAGATTAATACTTTCAGCAAAGAAAGGGACAAGTAGAGACAGAGTATTAGCTGTCTGGTCTCTTCCATCTCTCCATTCTTCTTCTTTTTTTAATTTGCTTACTGCAATTAAAAGTTGCAATTAAAAGTGCAAATAACGTTATGTCCATTAAAGAAAATAGAAGAATATTGAGAAAGTGAAAAACTATTTGATCTCCCTTAGGCTCATATTACAAACATAAATAATCACTTTTAACATTTTCATATATTTCCTTCCAGCCTCTTTTGCCATGTGCATACATATTGATATTTTAAAATTCCATAAATGTGATCATCTTGTATATACTATTCTGTATCAAGTTTTCTCACTTAACATGAAAATATTATTCTCATGTTATAAGTCTTTATAAATGTTGTCTTTTATGTCTGTGTGATGTTACACACAGTGGGCATAGTCTACACAGTTTATTGAGCCATCGCTTGATGGTTGGCGATTGGGCATTCCACCTCCACTGTCTTCGAAAATGAAACAACAGTAACAACAAAACAACAACAACAAACTTGGTTGAAGTCCAGGATGGCCCAACACAGTGGCTATACATCTTAGCCGTCTGCTACATTATTCAGATGGAAATGAGGGGAAAAACCCTCTGCATCTTTGAGAAAGATATATTAAACTAATCAAGGAAGTGTTTATGAACAGCCAACAGATCAGTAAGAAATGAGGGTTAGTAAATGGAGTCATTTTATTTCATAAAGGTACCTCAGAGCTTTAAGCCCCACACCCCTCAATTTTGAGTCAGTTTAGATTTCATGGGTCAGTACACTAATGCACTGTGATTTTCCCTTACATGGTATTCAGTGTGAGACATTAACTCTTCCTTACTCAGTTTTCAGAATCTATGAAATAGGACTGCAGCCAGCCTGGAAAAGTTCTACTTGTCTGTTTAGATATTTATGAATAATCTTTCAATACTGAGTAGAAGACTATTTGTTGTAGACTGAAGGTACATGATTCCAAAGATCCCTGTTCTTTTCTTTAAAAGTATAAGTCGTAAACAGTGCATTCCTTTTCTCCCTGAGGAGGCAATTTGGCCTTGGACTCTGGAGCCAGACAGCCTGGATTGACTTCCTGCTCTACCATTGTCTGCCGGGTGACCTTGGGCAAGTTATCTGACATGTGTAGGTGTCCATTTTCTCATCTGGAAAATGGGAATAATACTACTCGTTCATAGGTGTGTTGGAATGGCTTATATTAGTTAAAAGACAGTAGGCACTCAGCAGTGTTAACTATTATTGTTTTCCCCAGGCTCCTAAAGTGGTGCATTTCTAGTGCTTTAGGCCACTTGAGTGCATTTGTAATGTTCTTCGAGATCCCTCAGTGAGTGGCTTTTCTCTGAGTACTTCTTCCCCAACTGGCTTATGATAATGGTAATAATTCTAGCTACCACTTTGAAGGAGTACTATATGCCAGGTGCTCTACATGTATTATCAAGTGTAATTCTCATCACCGTTTATGAAGTACACATTTTTTATTATCCCCTTTTCACACGTGAGGAAATGAAAGGTTATAAAGGCTAAGTAACTTGCTCAAGGTCATAAAATTGCTAAATGTAGGTCTAGGAACTAAATTCTGGTCTGGCTTATTTGCTGCCACTCTGCTTTTGTAAATTCCTTTAAGGAGGGAAATTTTATACTTTTAAAATCCCTTACAGCTTTTAGTGCAGTTCCTTGAACAAATGTAGTAGGTCCTCAGTAAGTATTTTTTTAAACGAACGAATGAAGAAGTGATATCGCGGCTAAGAGAACTTGGAGCTCTTCTCTAGTAAGAAAACCAACAGTACTGCTTTCTAATGACCGTGAAACTCTGAGTCTTAGAATTGTGTTCTGCTTCCGAATAGAACATTGCACATGAGAGAATGATAGATTTGTAATTATTTGCATATGAAACTGGCTGTATTTCATGTGAAACAAATTTAGACACTCTGAGATCCTGATTTGAGAAAATCTAGATTAGCATTACAGAGATAGTTGTTGAAGCAACTTTAAACAACTTTAAAGCTAATTCTAGGTCTGGTTTGGCCGTTTTTTGAACGGGCATTTATGTATCATGTGTGCTGTGTCAAGCCCTCTGTTGGGCACTAAGGAGTGTAAAGATGAATAGCATGAATAGGATGGCTCCTTTGGATGCTCTGCCTGGGCACACGGAGGGTCCAGCAGTCTTTTTATATGTTGGATAGAGGATTTTATGCATGCTCATGGTTTCAGCTACCCCCCCCCCGATGCTAATGACCCCTATACCTTTATCTTTAACATAGCCCCTCCCCTTTTGACTCAGTCAATCAGCTGTTTGCTAGATATGTCCACATAGAGGTCTCAGAGGCCACCAAACTGAATTTATCCTCGAATCCCCAGGCCCTCTGTGCCCCAACCTTGTACTTGTTATATATTTTATCTTCGTTAGTGACCCCACTGTCCTCCGCTTCATCCAAATTAAAACACCTGAAGGAATCTTTGATTCCTTTTTCTCCCTCACCTTCTGCATTTAGCCCATCACCAATTTTCCCGCCTAAATAAATCCTCAGCTGTGAGGGATTTGAGATTTTTACCCTATTTGTAAATAAATTAGTCTGCCAGTTTCATGGGTACTGGCAGAAGGCATGAGACTCCTGGGTTAGAGACAAAGGAATTTATTGTTCATAACAATACCAGTAGCCAGAGTGTCAGCATCTTGGGGTGACAATTCCCATAGGGTAACGTGAAGAGGGCCAGATGGCACCTATATATGCAGGAACCCTGAGCTTAGGGAACCCAAATCTTTTATATTGGCAATAAACATGCTTTCCCTTTGCTCCAGAGGAAGACTATATCTTCCAAGTCTGTCATCCATACAAACATCTTTGAAAGGATAATCTGGGACCAAAGGCAGCCAGTGCTTTGCTCATGGTTTGTATAGAAACTCAAGAGACCCATGGAGAATTGTCTCCCAACAAATGCATTTTGCATCTGTTCCCTCTACTCTTTCCTTACCCCATTAGGTCAGGTCACCACATCACTCATGGGAATATTGCAACAGCTTCTTATCTGGTCTCCCCAGCCCTTCAAATCAGTCCCCCACACCTTGCTGGAGAAGCCTTCTGCACCCAATATGACTGTGTCACCCTCTTGCTTAAAACTATTCACTGCCTCCTCATTGTCTATGGGAAAAGCCCAAGCTCCTTAGCATGACACTAATGGGGTTCTCAGAGCAGCCCCTGCTGACCCTTGTAGCCTCAGGAATAGGCAGCATATCAGAGGAGTTACCGCCCTTACCGCTCAAGTTGCTTTACCTGTGCGGCCCCAGTTTCCTCATCGGTAACATTAGGGTGATCGGACCTCCCTCGTGGGTTTATTGGGAGGATTAAGTCAGCCTCACATGCAGTAAGCCCTCAGTCAGTGTTGCCTGTTATGATTGTGTTTTTCCACCCTGCCTCACACTTTAAGGTCTGGCCATGGCTTTCTGTTTGCTCTGTGTTGCTTTTCACCACAGGGAGGGCCTTTGCCTTCACTGCCCCCCAGTCCTTAATGCCTGGGTTTGGCTGGTTAGACACAGCCTCTCTCCTTTCTCCTGGATACATTGTGCGTGTCCCAGCCATTGAGCTGGAGGTATCTGTTAATGAGTCAGTTATTGCCACTGGACTATGAACTTTGTGAGATTGGGGCCGTCTTATTTATCTTTGCGTTGCTCGTACACAGCCCGTGTTAGAAAATCGTTGAATAAATAAATGAAAGAATAAAAGGAGTTCACATTCTACTGGTGTGTTTGGAGGCTGGGAATGAGGGATGGAAGGCAGTTAAGTAGCTTGATAACAGTGCCGGGCATCTGAGGAAGTATTGGGCTGAGGTGAAAATTAGGCCCTGTAGGAGTCCAGTGCAGGAAGTTTGCTTGTTCGTGGGATTTGGAAGCCTGTTTAAAGTTATCTGTTAAATGAAAGAAAGCGACCCATTCTATGTGATTCTAATTATTCTCTTTCCTGAAAGAAGCTATTGCAAATGGAAGGTCATGCAATCTGCCTTCTTGTAAGATTTTCAGTTCCTCAGAATACAATGCATTCTCTGTTACCTGATGGAGTGGGTAGAATGGAACTTCTTTTTAATTAAATTGTCTCTGCAACAGAAAGTGTGTGACCTTATCCTTCCTTCTGAAGTCTCCCAGGTCTTCAAGGCCTGGCTCAAATCACCCTCCTTGAATTTACTGTCCCATTGGTGCACCTTGCATTGTGAGTTATAATTTTATGTGGGCATGTCTAGTTCCCTGATGAGACTGGGGCTTTGGGGAATTTATTTATTTTTCCTGAACTATTTAATGTCATGCTTTTGAATTAAGAAGGCGCTCCGCATACATTTATTGACTGACTGGGATTCTCCGTATATGCGATAACAACTTTTGAATAGTTAGAACACAGCCCTAATCTCAGAATGTCAGCCATCTTCTCCAGGACATCAGGTTCCCCGCCATAGCTACTTCTCAAAGCATGTTATAAATGTTTAATTTACAATTTTTATTAATTTTGAAATAAAAACAGATGTCGATAAAAAACTATTTAGAAAATATTGATAAACAAACAAAAACCCTTGAAATAACCCAGTATCCAAACCTAGTGATCATGACTTTTAGTATTTAATATATCTCTCTTCCTTTGCTTTACGTTATTGTGTCTTTCTCTCTCAACATACATTGGGTCATATTTTACCACTCATCTGGCAATCTGCTTATTTCCACCTAACTTCAATAGACATTTATTAGAAGTGATGGTGCTGAAGACTTTCTTGTAGCTACTGTTCCAGCCCTTGACCCACCACGTTGCCTAGTTTGTCACTGCCTGTCCTTTTTGGATTTCTTTTTATCTCTCTGGATTGACCAGCTATTGCGTTCTGCTCTTTGACACCTACATGCATCTTGGTAATAAGTTCCTGCTTTTTGGAGTGTCTGCTGTGTCATCCCAAATACTGTGTGTGTTGTACACACTTTAAAAATCTGTTTTCTGATAGACTGAATATTAGTAATGTCCATTTTATAGATGAGGCATTTGGTTTAGGGAGTTAATAACTGTAAAAGATCATGAAGGTGGACCTTAATCTTATAGTCTTTATGTCCAGCACCCTCTCCAGTACGAAAATTGCCACACACACACTCCCCCTTCACACTACTTACTTAGCTTCAAATTCCTTCTGGAGAACTGGATTTTAGGGGCTGTGTCTGATCAGCTTTTGGCTTTACAGTGTCCCTCCTACAACCCACACCCCTGGGCCAACGCAGTGAATTTCATAGGCTTTACTTGAAAGAATGTGCGTGTGTGTGTGTGTTTGAGAAATGTTGTGGCTCTTGCTTTCATCCCTCATGGTGCAGAGGTGGACTGCCCCTCACATCTGTTTTCAGCCCCCAGCCCCAGTACCACAGTTATATTTTATTAACTCGATGCACCTTTTCTTTGTAATTCATGTCAGTTTTCCTTCCAGCCACCTGCATAGTCTCTGTCTCTCTCTCTGGCTTGCTCTCAAGGCTGTGAGTAAGTTCTTTGTGTATTTGCTGTTTTTGATAACCTCAGCCCAAGATTTAATGTCAAGGTGGGGCCCCTATTAAAGATGTTATTAATCATCCCGTATCTGTTTGAAGATTTCCGTGTTGGCAAGCGGGCAGATAGAAGTCGTTGTATGTTTCCCAACCAGCTGGACTGGTAGCTCCGGTGGCGGCATTCACCTGAAGCACATTCCTATCATTATTTGGCAGAGAAAGGGCCACTGAGATTAATAGAATAATCCTGGCTTGTGATCCAGATTCATCGGCTGAATCTTAGAGTGCTGGAGAGGACGTTGAAACCATCCACTCCAACGGCATGATTTTATACTTGAGGAAACTGAGGCAACAGATAAAGGAAGTGGTTGAACATTATGGAAGGCCAAGGCTGTGAAGGACTTCTGACACGACTGAGCCTTGCTCTCTTATTCTTTGGGGAAGGCTAGTGAGGCCTTGAGAAGTTCAGTTACACCCCTCAGGTCACATCTTGTTACTGTGGAGCAAGGACTCTCTTGCATTCCTGACCTCAGGCCCAGGAGGGGTGACCTGGAGGCCAGGCCTCCGTCCATCAGTTTCTAGAGTGGATCTGTGGTTTTTGGCTGGTACAGGAGCGTTCTGTCTTTCACGTTCCTTGTGCAGTGTGCACGTGGAGTGCTGGTTGGTGAGACAGAAGTTCCTTTTGGTGAGGGTACAGATGGGTGGAGTTCCCTGATGTTCCCTTCAAGTTGATTCCCAAGGGTCTCTGGTTGAACTCTCAGTCCAGTGTTCTTGCCTCGCCCCCGCAGCCCCGTGGAGGTCTTTTTCTACCTGGACAGTTGGAACTGCCTTCTCCAGTATGTCATGTGTGAGGGAATCAGTGAGGGGAAACCCAGGAGAGAAGAAGCCAGGGAGTGGGGCAGGAGGTGCCAGCAGTTCAGAGGTGCTGGTTGCTTGCTGTGGGGTTATGGGTTTTTAGAGGCTTTCACCTTTGCAGTGAAGACAGTACTTGCAGAATCCCCTCCATGGTGGGAGAGGAGTGTTTTTCACATCCTGTACAAAGCATCCCACCCAAAAACTCCTACTTATCCTCATGACCCAGCTCAGTTACACCGGTTCACTCTTTTGCTGCTTTTCAGGGTTCAAGCCTATGGATTGAGTTAGGAGAAAGATGAGGTTTATAAAGAGGTCTTTCTGGTCCTTCCAGTACTAAAGCCCCTTGGATAAGGGCCAGGGAGATTCATCCCCCAGAGCCCCCCAGAGTCTAGGTGGTGGTGATGGAGGCTTCCTGCCAGAAGGATCTGAGGCAGAGGGCATGGATGCTGCCATGCTGGTGTCTCCATGCCTCTGGCAATGCAACAAAGAACTTCTGTCTGCCCTACAAGGTTAGGTTGGTAAAACCCACTTCAAATGAAAGCCACCATAATTTTGCAACTTGATAATTAAAATTCTAATATATGAATTAAACATAACATAGGGCTACGTTACCGAAACACTAAAATACAGCCGCAGTGACTCTACTGTTGTTCCTCCTGCAGATCTGTGGCTTTCCCACCCACCTTCTTTGTTTCAAGCCTTGATTCAGGCTTAATCACCTCAGGAAATAAGTCCCATGTATCTACCCAATGGTTCGGCAATGCGTGCAATGATGCTTTTGTGATGGGGAGAAATAAAAGAGAGTGTCTTCAAATAGGTGGCATCTCAACAGCCGAGGTAAACAAAACTCACGGGAAAGGTACTTTCGGAGCTCCTCTTTTGTTTTCCTGGCGATTACAAATTTGAAGGCCAAAGAGAAGAGAAATAAGAGGCAGTCTTGCTGAGGTGGACCGTCAACCTGAACTTATGGATTGATTTATTTCCTTGCATGCTCTGGGAAAATGGCCACTTGTCACTTTCTGCTATTAATAAAGAGGTCACTTTATCATTAGGCCTTTGAATCTGCATTTAATGGCTAAAGCAGATGGTTATAATTTCTGGCTTAGTGTGGCCACCTTATTAATAAAAAAGAACTGATGGAAAGGAAAAGGCTTCTTCATTTTTTAACTCCAGAAGCATAACACAAATGTTTTCCAGCCTTTCTTTGTGTGGAGAGCAGACCTAGTGACTGCAGTAAGATCCTGTTACACATTTGAAAAAAGACTTTTGTAGAGTGGCGGTAACTCCATTTGAATCCTTCTTTTGTTAAACTTTAAAGAGACATTTTGAATACATGCCCCTGCTTCATGGAAAAGGTATTTTGAAGGAAGCTCCAGGATTATATTTAAAAGTAAATTAATATTTTAATAACATAAAGAAGAAAGTAGAAAACATCCACCTCATTTCAGAGAGTGGAGGTCTGTGGTAGTTTCTGAAATTATTCTCTTTGCTTACGTTATTTTAAACTGCTTTTTCGGATTTAATTACTGGGTTTGGGTGAATATATCATGTATCTTATTTTGGTTCTTTTAAAATTCAACTGAATTTTTGTGAAAAAAATAATGGCAAAAATGTATGGTAGCGAATTTCTGCTTGGTTTCACTGAGTCTGTGTATTCCCCTATAATGGTCAGGAATTTGAAATCACAGTGATCACACTGGCAGTTTTTTGTTACATTCTAGCATTTTGAGGACAGGTTGGGAACAACTTCCAATCATGAAGACAGCATGACTTAGAATCCTAATGCACCTGGTAAACAGGGCAGAGAAATGTGGAGAATTCTTTACAGAAGGCTCAGAAGAGTGCTTTAATCAATGCATTTACCCTACAGCTTATATATATTTCAGGCTGTTGGTCATATCCTGGGGTCTGTTATGACAATGAACTTCTGCTCCTTTAGATGAATAGAATGTGATGAGTGTTCAGGGGGTGCCTCTGAGATACGGAAAAAAGCGCTGAATTCTAGGGATAGAAAAATCTTCAAAGGTTACTTTGTCCACTTGTTTTCAGTTTTTTTTTTTCTACTAATGATGCCTTTAAGAAGAGCCCTACATTGACCCATATGTAGACATAGTTTGAATTTCAAATTATTAGCAATAATTATTTTTTCCATTTTTATTAATCAAAGGCATGTGTAACAACCCATTCAGTTCATCTGGTCATTTATTTGTTCACTTGTTGGTTCATTCATTCATTAACGTTTAGTCTGTATTTACTTTTGACTAAGCACTGTGCTTGGACATGGGGATACAAAGGAGTTTGTGATGGCCATTAGACTTGTTAAAGTGCCCCAAATTGTGGATGGACCATTGTTATTTCTACCTTCTCAGACTCCTGGATACCCAGATACCAATACATAGCCAATCCATCATGCTTTGTTTTCTTTTTTTAATTTTGAAATATCTTAAATATACAGAAAAAATAGAAAAAAATTTGACAGATTCCTTTTCAAACATTTTACCATACGTGCTTCAGATTTTTTAAAGAAATAAAGCAGCTGAACCTCCCTTCCTAAATCCTGTTTCTTTTCTTCTCCAGAGATAATCTCTTAACTAAATATAATGTTTTTTCATTCCTATGCATGTTTCTATGCTTTTGCTATGGATGTATAAATCCACTAATGATGCATGTTATTACTTTGCCGATTTTTAAATCTTATGTAAATAGTAACTTATTGTACCTGACCTTCCACAGCTTGCTCTTTTTAGCTCAATCTTATGCTTTTGTTATTTAGCCTTGTTAATATAGGAATTGCATGTTAATCTAGGAAGTTATTTTAGCTGTTGTGCAGTAACTATCCTACTATGTGACCATTTCACAACTAAAGTGCTCATTCTCCTGTTTTCCTTTTTTTCTGTATTATAAGCAATGCTGCTGTGAAGAATTTTGACCTGTCTTTTTGTGAACATGTGGGGAAATTTCTTTAGGCTCTATACCTAGGAACACGGTATGGTGTGCATGTCTTCGTCTTACCTAGATATTGCTGAATTGCACCCCAGATGCCTTATGCCAGTGTGAACTCCTGCCTACAGTATATGAGTTCCTGTTGCTCCTCACCCTTTTCAGCTCTTGGTATTGAAAATATTTTTAGTTTTCGCTTATTTGATGGGTATGAAATAAGCTCTCTTAATTTGGATGTATAAAGGTATGTCAAAATTTGAGTAAAGATGTCAAGCAAAGACTGGAGATTTTTCCCTTCCCTCCTGTTTGAGCTCTATTGTAGGGCGGGTTTGAGTTTCTGGTTGGGGAGGGTTGTCCTCATCAAAGCCTATTTGGGCCTTAATCATCTTGCTATGCACCCATTGTACACAGAACGTATCTTTATATATCTTTCTAAGGAGAGTGAAGATATACAATCCAAACTCATAGAAACTGTGTTGGGTGGGAAGCAGTGGTCGCTATGGCCTTACTTACAGTGGATTTCATGGAGAGGGCCCTGGTCTCTGCTCTAGCAGAGGCTGCTGCCAGCTGGTCACTAGCTTATGCATCCTCATCCATAAAATGAGGGGTTGCATTACTCATTCTTTCTTCAAGTGCTGATTTTTTTTTTTTTTTTTTTGGTTCCCAAACTCCATATTTCTCAATAGTAATGTCCCTTGGTAGTTTAAAATGTCTTTGAATCACTGCTACTCAATTTTTCTTGAGAACAGAGGAACTTAATGCAGGAACCATCACTCAGTGAAGAGCAGTTAAAATTGCTAAGAAGTCCCCTTTGAAATTACAGTCTAAATTAAAATTATGTAGAAAAAGATCCGTGCATGAAGGTGATAGGGAAGAAATAAGAATATATAGACTGTGAGTGATTATTCCCCTCACTGTCCCATTTTCCTGTTTTCCAAATTTTCTTTAATGGTCATAGAGTAATATTCTTGGAATAAAATAATAAACATATGCAAACAATTATAAGCTCATTTGGTAGGAAAAAAGAATGTGATTTACACAAAACATGTGTTGGGCAAAGGGGGGAACACCTGTATATGAAAAATGATTTGTAATAATTTCTTAGGTAATTCCTGTAATCCTTTCCTGGGTTAAAGTTGGTGGATGATAAGTGTCTTTCTTTATGTATTGCTGTTGCAAGGATCCAGGGAAGATGGAAAACAACTAGATTGGCATCTTAACCTAAGAGCAGCGGCAAAGCTGAGTGTAGAACAATTTGAGCTTCTCTCAGTAGGTTTTAAAACCGAAAGAGAAAGTGGAAAGCAGAACTAGAGAGATTTTAACCATTAGGTCGTGTAGATTATCCTGTTTCAAAGGTGTCTGACAAATCCACACTGTTTATCAGAGGTAAAAATAAGAGTGAAAATAATCATGCCAACTACATATTGAGTGTCAAATATGTGTGTTTTCTTTCAATTCTGGGGCGACCCCGGAATGTAGGAATAGCTGTTCTGATTGATAGTTGAGGGCTCAGATAGCTTAAGAAAACTGCCCCATGTGAGGAGCTAATCAATGGTGCAGCCTGGATATGCCCCAGTCTGTTTGACTCTGTGGAGGCATGCGTGTGTGCGCACCCTTGCCCTGGGAGGTTCTCCTTATATAGAGCTGAAAGCTGCCCCCCTGCAACTTTTCCACACATTGCTTCTCATTATGTCTTCCTGAGCGCTCGACATCAGAAGTCTGCTCCCTCTTTCACCTGACAGCCCTTCTGATCATTGAAGAGCGTTATCGTGTCCATTTTCCTATCACCCCCGCTGTCCCCCGACCCCTTACCTCAGTCTGTCATTTCTGAGAAGCTTGGAGAGGTGCTTTTATTCACAGATGCCTTGGGAAATTTCATGGTTTTTAGACTCATGCTGAGTTTGTCCAGATGTGCCAATATTTGTCTTATATGATATAAATTAATTGTTCAGAAGAGGAAGAAACCTTTGTAGGCACTTACTCACTAATTCAAACCAGTTCCTTTGGGAAGGGAAAAAAATTTAAAAATGAACCAGATCATTTCCATTGGGAGAATGTAGTCGTTGAATTCACATCCTACGTTTAGGAAAAATCTGTAGTGTGGCCGTTCAGTATTACCACATATTTTAACCATGGGAAACTCGGGCTGACGCTTGTAATAGAGCCCAGCTTTTACGTGAAGACATTGCGGTGATGGAGAAAGTGTGATATTCTCATATTTTATTACCAAGCTCTATGGCCCAGTGTTTACAGCCTGGTGGCAAAGAAATTAGCACCTCTCAGACTTACCAGAGTAACTATTATTATTATAAGATAATTGTGACAGTGTTGAGTAGCGTTTAAATTTATGGAAAACACAAACTTTTAAGGAGAGGAATTCTAAGAATAAAATGTTGTAACGTTGTCATATGTGCACCTGAGTTCTCTTCATGATCCAGAATGAAAAAAATATGTCCAGTGTGGATGAGCCTCAAGATCTTAATAATAATCATGAGTCCCCCACCATCATAGTCACCAACTATAGCAACAGCTGCTTCTAATATTTTTTGAACTCCTGTGATGTGCCTGGCAGTGTGCTCTGCATTAGTTATCTCATTGAATTCTCAGAACTTAGGACGTCGGTACTATTGTTAGTCTCATTTTACAGACGAGAAAACAGAGAGCTTAAATATCCTGCCCAAGTTCATATGTCTCGTGTGTAGCAGAGCGAGAGTCCTAGCCTATGCTTTGCTTCTATACCTTGTTTCTTTTCTCTGCAACATAGACTATAAATTGAACATTAAACAATGCACTGGGGACACATTAAGGAATCTTTCACTGTAAATGGAACACGAATGAAAATTTTCCCATTATGAGGTTTTCTTAGTGAGACACTCGTTCTTCGTAAAACTAAAATTAAACCAAGGTTTATGGTAAAGCATCCATATCCACATCCAAATATACCTTTCCTATATTAGTATAATTCTCTATTAAAACCACAGCACAAATTAGATCACTCGAAGAGATGGATAAATGCAACGTGATTTGATGTAAAGATCACCAGCTTCCCAGAGGTGCAATGACATGAATTTTAACTAGTGCTGCCACTAACCCTCTCCGGGGCCTTGGTCCATCCTCATACTCAGTCTGGGTCTCAGTGTTCCCGTCTGCAAAATGTGTGTTGTGCTCTGATTGTGAAACTTCCTTTTAGCTTTGCATAATGCATAGTGTATAATGACTGCTAACTTCAGGAAAAATGAAATGCCTTTCTTCTTTAATGAAAATATCAAATAGCCAACCTCAAGCCAATTGCTTTGAACTTTTTACTCACTAAGGCTTTATTCTGAAAATATGTGACATATTGCTATCCTGCTGCCTATCTATTTAAGTCATTCTCCAACAAACTTGTCAGGGCTTATCTGAATCTTAGCACCATTTAGGTGTGGTTGATGGCCTGGAAGGAGAAGTTTCCTGACTTCTTTCTTACATGGATTAGTGCAGTGAAAACCAGTGAAAAACTGGCTTCCCTCTTCTTTCTCTTGAGGACTTTGCCACTTATTTCCCAGCAGCAGTTTTTGGAAGCCAAATCTGGAAGCAGGACAGGATGGAGATATTAGACATAGGTGACGGTTGTCTGTCTCGTGAATTTCTTTTCTATTTGTTTCTTTTCTCTTGCTGAGTGAGTTGCTCCCTTCTCAAAACACTTGAACACACTTCCTGTAGAGCATATCTTGCAGGGTGGCCAGTAGTCTTTTCTCTTTTTTGCCTCCTCTGCATTATAAACCCATCAGAAGTAGAGACAGAACATGTCTGTGCTTAGCTAGTATCTGACACATAGATGCTGCTCAATAAAAGGTGAATGAATGAATAAGGCAGAAAGAGGTTGCATTTCTAAATATATACTAATGAGCAGTGCTTTAAGTTACATGAAAATATCCATTTATGAAACAGACAGTTCAGATGTTTCCTCTTTGACCATGCTTAACCTGATCTTTCATCCCGAGCATGAAATAATTTGTTCCTCTCCTCGAAAGAATTTTGTGTTCCATTTGTTTGATAAGTAACTATGTAGTGCCTCAGGACATTTTTTCTGTTCTTATAATATTTGTGGTTTTCAAATATTTTATGACCTTATTTTCTTTTTTTAATCAAAACTTGTTTCCACATAAAGGTGGTAAATTATTCAAAGATAGGGATAAATATTAAATATTATTTATTAATATAATAATGTATTAATATAAATAATTATATTTAATAATATAATTAAATATACTATTTCTCTGTTGATTTTTTAAATTCTCTTTTCTCTGTGTTTCATTTTGAATAGTCCTGATATTTGTGTTTTCAAGTTCACTAATCTTTATCTTCTATGATATCTAATCTGATGTTAATCTGATCCAATGTATTTTTCATCTCATACCTTGTAGATTTCAAGTCTAGAAGTTTGATTTAGGTCTTTTTTTATGTCTTCAATGTCTCCACTTAATTTTTGAACTTATGGAATATAGTTATAAGAGCTGTTTTAATGTTCTTGTCTGCTAATTCTAACATCTGTGTCAGTTCTCGGTCAGCTTTGATTGATTTTTCTCCTCATCAGGGGTCATATTTTCCTGCTTTTTGCATGCTGTGTAATTTTTGATTGAATGCCAGACATTGTGAATTTTACCTTGTTGGATGCTGCATATTTTTGTATTCCTGTAAATATTCTTTACTTGTTTTAGGATGTAGTTAAGTTGCTTAGAAACAGTTTGATTCTTTTGGGTCTTGCTACTAAGATTTGTTAGGCAGGACTGGAATAGTACTCAGTCTAGGGCCAGTTATTCCCCATGTCAGAGGAGAGACCTTTCTATGTACTCTCCCAATGCCTAAGGAATCATGAAGTTTTCTAGTTAGAAACATCCTTTTGGATTTGTTCCCCCAGCCTTGAGTGACTGCCTCACACACATTCACTGATCAATATTCCACTCAAAATTCACTCCCTGTGAGTCTCTGTGAAGCTCTCTCCCCTATCTGGTATTCTGTCTCTCTCTCTTTTTTTTTTAAACAATTAACACTTTTATTTATTGGTAAAATATAAAAATCCAGATCTCTTAAATCAACACAATCTCTCCAAATATTTGGCTCAGGTCCTCTGTCTTATGGATTCTAGTTGCCTTGGTCTCCCCGGACTGTTAGCTCCATTTACTCACCTCAGGAGATCCACTGAGTTTTCCCTGCCCCCGCACACCTCGACCTGGAGACTCCCTCAGGTAGTAAGCTGGGGGACTCATAGGACTCACTTATTTTGTTTCCCTTCTCTCAGAGATCATTGTCCTTGGTAGCCTGTTATCCAGGTCTTGACAACTGTCCCTGTTACTCCGTCTTGGCCAGAAGTGGAAGTGATCCATTTTATTCTTTCTATCTAGAATTATCATCCATCCCCAGCTTCCAAAGCTCGCCATCCCTCATCCCATGAGATTGGGTAAGGAGCCCTTCCACTGTGTCCCCATTATACCTGTGCTTACAATAGCTTAGCACAGCACTCAGCTCTCTGTATTGTTATGGCAGTTTTTACTCTCTCTTTCTTTATTATATTTTATTTTCTTGAAGGCAGGGAATATCTTTTACATCTGGATTTTCAACACCTAATGTACCCAGGCATTTAACAGTTGCTCCTAAGCATTTGTGGAATGAATGAATGAATGAATGAATGAACAAATAAGATTCCACTTACAAAGTATCAGTTTATGAACAACTTTCAGAAGCTTTTTTTTTTTTTTAAAAAAACACAAAACAGGAATGAGATTAAAGGTGTGTTTTCATGTATACAGTTTAAGACTTTAAAATTTCTAGATTATCAATTGTTTATGATGGCTTAGACCTGGGTTTTATCTGTTTATTTTCTGTAGCCTCTCATTAAACGGTGGATAATGAAAGTCACCTAATTAATGCTTGAAATAAAATGTGGAAAGTAAAGGAACTAAGAACAGAATAACTATATTTTGTAGATAAACACAATGAAGACTAACTTTTCGGTAACCCACTTTATGGTTGTGGTGTATCCCAAGTCTGAAATTTACTGAGGTGGTGTTCTTATCTCAAGTGCCTTTTCCATGTTTGATGTGCTTGGATATCTGTTATCCACGTAGACTACAGCTGGTCTGCAAATAGCTGTGAGTCTGTGCATTCTTATCAACTGGAGACAATTGACAGTGGATATGTACCATGGTCAAGTGCAAGTCCATACTATATTTGGGTCTTTTAGAGTCGGTAGAGTGAACTATATTTGGTAAGCCTCTTAAGACTATCTTGTTCTGTTTCCTCAGCACCTCTTGGTTACCAAAGGCACCTTCGGAGTCTCCCTATTCTTTTATCACCATTCCACAGTTGACATGATGGAAGTAGCTTGAAGGCTTGTGTTCTTCTAGACTCAGTGTTTTTGTTTTGTTTTTTTCTGTGTATTAGGGATAATGAAATTTAAGGCAGGTTGCTTTGAGGATTAAATGAAGTAATAAATGTAAGTTGCCTATCACAGTTCTGGGCACATAGGACCCCCCTCCCACTTCTCCCCAACCTAATTTAAAAGGTAGCTATCTGCCCCTGAAGTTGAGCTATACTGACTGGCTACTAACGTACAGACACATGGAGCTATTCTATCTGTATCTCTCACTTACCAGCTTTCCCTTTTAGGTTTAATGTATGTTCCTTTGCTTTTAGGCCAAATGCTGATTTTCCTAAAACAGTGTTTTCTTGACTTTAAGCACAGTCTTCTGCTTTTTTTTGTTTTCACTGCTCTTGCCTGGTGATCAAATTGTTTAAAGTCATCTTTGTCCTTCCTCCTAATCCATGGCCAAGGCAGGGGGTGGCTTTAATTAACAGGAACACTCTGTATTAGCTAAGCAATTTCTCATTCTACCTCTCAGTTATTGATTAAATCTCTTGCTGATGCACAAATGAAGACTGGATGTATTTTGCATACTTTCCTAGAATGGCACAGTGATTCTGTGGCTAAACCAAGATTAGACCTTGCTAGTTGTAAAAAATCTGACTTTTCGCTTTAAAGAAACTGTGTTGCCTCCAAAACTGTGAGTTGAGTTTACCTTTCAAGTGTACTTTGTATTTAAATCTGATGATAGTCTTGTTTTTCCATTTGTCTTATTTAGATGAGGGTCTTGGATTCTTTTCTTTACTGGGCTGGTACAGCTGCCCTGACGGTGACCTAGGCGGCATGTTTCTTGATGCTGTCAAGAATGCTAATTAAGATAGTTATTCTCTTTTGTCCTACTGTTTATGAAACTTGTGATTATGTCTATTAGATGGTAAGCTCTGTTATCTCCCACTATAATGAGCGTGGCTCTCTTACACAAAGAAATGTTTGAATGCGTGAGTGTGTGAGCAAATAAATCAAGATGTTTATATTGTTACTGGTTTAAAAGCCTCCGGGTTACTGGTTTAAATATATACAGTCTTAGCATGGGGGGTGGGATGATTGAACAAGAAATGAGACTGTTTGTTAGGATGGCCACGGCCTTAGGGTGCCTATGTACAGATTAGAAAAGGTACCCCTTCCAGTGCATGTCTGCCACCCCATGTCAGGATGCTTCGTGTGGCTGGCAGAGGGCTGGATGGATTTTTGTCCTCACCAGCTCCCTGGGTTGGGTGCCCTACTGCAGGGCCCAGCCAGCACAGTTGTATGAGGACCTTCTGATTTTTGTCTCAGTAGGGGCGTTGGTGTCAAGTGGTCTTCAGGAGGGCAGTTACCCTTATCCTAGTCAACGTTTTCTTGAGCAGGTCCCAGGAAGATGAAGAAGGCTCCCCGCCCCCCACCACCGCTCCGTTCTGTCTTTGGGACTCTTTTGTGATGCTTCTGTCTGCCTCCTCATCTTCCCAATCAGTTTCTCTGTGACGTTTGTCTGTTCTGTTGAAGACTTGGAGCAGAATGCTGTTGTCAGCGTGCCTTCCTGCTACCTGCGGCTTCATTAGTTTCTCCCATTTTGGTGGAATCAAGGCCAATCGCCCATGCTGGTGTTTGAGGTCCCACTTGTCCTGGCCTTACTCTAGCCATCAAATCACATTTCTTTCTGTTCTTCTTCAGACACTTCTTCTAAAGCCATTGATGGCAACGGGCTTACCACTCACACCTTGTGGCCATGGCCCACGTGGTTCCCTTTGTCTGGACGCCCCCTTCTGCCCCTACACATTCTGTAGACGCCTTTGCGTTCTTTTAAGCCCACTTTGGGTAGCTGTTCTTTGATGAGGATATACCATTCCTTCTCCTTGACCCCTTGAATCATTCTACAAAGCCTACTTGATTTTTTAAACTAAATATTAAACATTAAATATATAATCAATGTTAGTGGATATTAACTCCTTAGATCGAGGCCCTGCACATAGTTTATGCTCAGTATTTAGCTATTGTTATACTCTGTTTGAATCACTTTAGCCGTTCATTCACTCATTCATTCAACAGACAGACATCCGCCCTGCAGGTGCTGTTCCAGGTCTGGGGATTCAGAAATGTTTAAGACCTGGAGCCTGTGTGCAAAAGCAGGGGTGATGGCCTCCAGTTCACTGGAGAGAGATGCTGTCGTAGAAGGTGGGACAGTGTCTTCAAGGCTCTCCCAATCGTCATACTCTGGACTTCTAACGTGACTTCCTCCAGTGTTCTGGTCAGCATGAGGCAGTAGAAATAAAGGGTTCACACTGGGTGGATGTACTAGCTCTGACCTTCAGTCTCCACCTCTTAAAATAGGGAGAACAGGGTACGTGCCACATATCATTATGAACTAGGCCCTGGGTTAAGTGCTTTATGTTTGTGATTTAATGGAATTCTCAAAATATCCCTATGAGATATATCCTGTTAATATGCTTATTTTACAGATGAGGAACCCGGGACACAGAAGGGTTAAGAAAATGGCTTGCATGGTAGAACTTTGAGCTGAACCCAGGTCTGTCAGAGGGCAGAAGCCCCATTCTCATCATCATGTAGCATCATGCTATGTCATGTGTTAAGATCCCAGGCACACAAGGTCAGAATAAATAGCTATTATTATTAATATTATTACTATTATAATTCTAAAATTCAGGCCTTTCTTCACCGCACCAAGTAATGTACATCATAGTGGTTCAATAAAACTTTATTCGATTTAATTAGTTGTGGATTTTGTGTGTGGGGAGGTGGGTAACTGCCATCTCTAAAGAAATTCTTAATAGGAAAATATCTTAAAATGGGGAAAGTTAACCACAAAATATAGCAGCCAGAGAAGCAAACCAGTTAATGAGATTCTGTATTGGAAAGTTGGAAAGAAGCTAAAAAGAATTGAAGGGTACAATCTGGTGGTTGACAACATTTGAAAATACTCTGACCAGCAGACAGTGTTTTGAGCGAAAGAAATAGAGATGAGTCAGTTGCATGGTTGTCCCTTACAATAATGACAGAGAGGAGGTGGGGCACAGTCTTTCAAGTTTAAAAAAGGATTTGTCCTTCTGCCATGTCTTCCCTTACCTTGACACAAAGCTGGTCATGGCCAAAAGGCTCTGTTCTGTCTGATGAAGTTTTGAGGGAATTAGGTTAGGTTTTCTTGAAGATGACTGGACCAGAAAATAAAAGATTTTCTCTCTTTGGAGAGGAGCTTTACTCCGGGGAAGAGCACAAGCTGTCCAGGAGGAATCTGGGATGGTAGAGACCAGGAACTCCCATCCTTCCCCGACCTCCTCCCAGTGTTTCACCAGGAGAATGAGGACATTATTAAAGCTTTGTGATGAGACAAAGCCACACACTGAGACGTGGCTGCCAGCATGTTTATCTTTATGGTTCTCTTGAGTTTGGGAGTGAGATGAATGCTGCTACGTATGCAAATTGAGAGCAACATTTTCCACTTTGGTAATAGTCAGTCCTTTGGTTTTCTTTTGGATTTCAGCCCTTTCTCTCTCCTGTTGGGTATTGCTCTGTCCCAGCCTGCATAAATCTTCAGGAGGGCCTGAAAGCCAAGTTTGGATCCTAGATAGCCAAGAACATTCTGCAACAATGCCTAGTTACATTCTGAGACAGCTCTAGAGAGAATACCACTGCCCTGCTGTCCAGCATCTTGGGCTGACTGTGCTCAGGAAGAAGATACCAGAAGCCCCACCAGAGCCCACCCTGCACCGACAGACTTGCTGGAAGATTACCTTCCAGGAAGCAGTTTCCGCTTCCCTTGACTCCTTTTCCAGCACCCGTGTTTTGCAGAGGGGCTTATGATTGCTTTGCCATAGGACCCCTGGGAAATACAGTTTTTTTGGATTCTGCTTTGACTTAATGGCCTTCATCAATAAAGTGGGAAACTATCAGGATGTTGAGAAGGTGTTCAAAAGACTTGGGGGAATCTTGAAACACGAGTGTCCACCCCAGTCAGCCAGGAGGTCACTCCTGGGGTTTCCGTGATAACATGGGGCTTGGGGGTGACAAGTCTAGGGTTGATTTTCTGTATTTGCTAAAGTTTGCTATAATAAAAATTCTAAATGGCATATTCTGTAAAGAAAGTGAATGTTAATGACATTTTAATTCAGCTGAAGTAATACATAATGGGTATCATAATTTCTATTTATTATCATTTTTCACATTTCAGGATCTTTCTTCCTGTGAAGTTTCAATAAAACGCTTAGAAATACATTTTGCTTTGTTGTAGGCAGGATGCGTTTCAAGAGGCTTTCTTCGCCTCTGTGTCTGATCCATTTGCCAAATGTCTTGACTTTATATCTCCCATGACCCATTTGACCTTTCTGTGGTTGCGGGAGAGACGTATCTTTGAAAGTAGAATTTCGAGTAAAGAAAGCTAGCAGTTAGGGGTTGATGGCTAGGCTCTTTGGCTCCTTGTTAATTCTAGCTGGAAGCTACGTGCTGTCTCTTCTTAGGCCCCTTGTTCTGCCACCGAGCATATCTTTTTCTTTCTTAGTGTGGATTCTGTCCCTTGGTGTAGATGGTATTTGTCATTTAACTCTGATATAAACATGTAGCCCCTCTGTGCCTCAGTGTCATTATCTGTAAAATGGGGCTATAGCATATTTCCTGACCTTCTTCATGGTTACCATAAAGCTCGAGTGGTAACATACATTAAGTGTAATAAAACATAAAGTGACATACAGTTAATTACAGGCTTTATGATTTCATTCTATTTTGTGACCTCATCAAATTGGGCTCCTTTTAGCTCTATCAAGGCTGTCTCGTCATCTTCTTTTCTTTTCTTTTTTAAATAGATTTATTTTTTTATTTTTGGCTGCATTGGGTCTGCATTGCTGCCGGTGGGCTTTCTCTAGTTGCAGCGAGTGGAGGCTACTCCTTGTTGTGGTGCACAGGCTTCTCATCGCGGTGGCATCCCTTATTACAGAGAACGGACTCTAGGCGCGCAGGCTTCAGTAGTTGCAGCAAGTGGGCTCAGTAGTTGTGGCTCGCAGGCTCTAGAGCACAGGCTCAGTAGCTGCGGCACACGGGCTTAGTTGCTCCGCGACATGTGGGATCTTCCTGGACCAGGGTTTGAACCCATGTCCCCTGCATTGGCAGGCGGATTCTTTTATTGTTTTTTATAATTGACTTACAATATTATATTAGTTTCAGGTGTACAACATAGTGATTCAGTATTTCTATACCTTATAAAACAATCACCACAATAAGTGTAGTTACCATCTGTTACCATACAGAGATATTCCAATAATATTGAGTATATTCTCTATGCTGAAAAAACAGAGTAATATGCATATCTGCTATAACATTAGCATATTATGTCAGTTTTTAACTATATCCTATGAATAATATTTTGCCTTTTCTTTTAATTAGAAAGAAAGTAAATACTTCACAAAGAAGTTATTTGGTTAAAGATTACTTTCTTTTCTTTTTTTTAATTTACTTTGGCTGCATTAGGTCTTCATTGCTGCACCCGGGCTTTCTTTAGTTGTGTCGAGCGGGGGCTACTCTTCGTTGCAGTGTGCGGGCTTCTCATTGTGGTGGCTTCTCTTGTTGCAGAGCTCGGGCTCTAGATGCGTGGGCTTCAGTAGTTGTGGCACGTGGGCTTCAGTAGTTGTGGCTCGCGGGCTCTAGAGCACAGGCTCAGTAGTTGTGGTGCATGGGCTTAGTTGCTCCGTGGCATGTGGGATCTTCCTGGACCAGGGTTTGAACCCATGTCCCCTGCATTGGCAGGCGGATTCTTTTATTGTTTTTTATAATTGACTTACAATATTATATTAGTTTCAGGTGTACAACATAGTGATTCAGTATTTCTATACCTTATAAAACAATCACCACAATAAGTGTAGTTACCATCTGTTACCATACAGAGATATTCCAATAATATTGAGTATATTCTCTATGCTGTGTATTACATCCTTATGACTTATAATTGGTACTTGTATTTCTTTTTTTAAAATTTAATTTTATTTATTTTTTTATACAGCAGGTTCTTATTAGTTATCCATTTTATACATATTAGTGTATATATGTCAATCCCAATCTCCCAAATCATCACACCACCACCACCCCCCCGCCGCTTTCTCCCTGTGGCATCCATACGTTTGTTCTCTACATTTGTGTCTCAATTTCTGCCCTGCAAACCGGTTCATCTATACCATTTTTCTAGGTTCCACATATATGTCTTAATATGTGATATTTGTTTTTCTCTTTCTGACTTACTTCACTCTGTATGACAGTCTCTAGATTCATCCACGTCTCTACAAATGAACCAATTTCGTTCCTTTTAATGGCTGAGTAATATTCCGTTGTATATATGTACCACATCTTCTTTATCCATTCATCTGTTGATGGGCATTTAGGTTGCTTCCATTACTTGGCTATTGTAAATAGTGCTGCAGTGAACATTGGGGTACATGTGTCTTTTTGAATTATGGTTTTCTCAGGGTATATGCCCAGTAGTGGGATTGCTGGGTCATATGGTAATTCTATTTTTAGATTTTTAAGGAACTTCCATACTGTTCTCCATAGTGGCTGTATCAATTTACATTCCCACCAACAGTGCAAAAGGGTTCCGTTTTCTCCACACCCTCTCCAGCATTTGTTGTTTGTAGATTTTCTGATGATGCCCATTCGAACTGGTGTGAGGTGGTACGTCATTGTAGTTTTGATTTGCATTTCTCTAATAATTAGTGATGTTGAGAAGCTTTTCATGTGCTTCTTGGCCATCTGTATGTCTTCTTTGGAGAAATGTCTGTTTAGGTCTTCTGCCCATTTTTGCATTGGGTTGTTTGTTTTTCTAATACTGACTGCATGAGCTGTTTATATATTTTGGAGATTACTCCTTGGTCCGTTGATTCATTAGCAAATATTTTCTCCCATTCTGAGGGTTGTCTTTTCATCTTGTTTGTAGTTTCCTTTGCTGTGCAAAAGCTTTTAAGTTTCATTAGGTCCCATTTGTTTATTTTTGTTTTTATTTCCATTACTCTAGGAGGTGGATCAAAAAATATCTTGCTGTGATTTATGTCAAATAGTGTTCTTCCTATGTTTTCCTCTAAGAGTTTTATAGCGTCTGGCCTTACATTTAGGTCTCTAATCCATTTTGAGTTTATTTTTGTGTATGGTGTTAGGGTGTGTTCTAATTTCATTCTTTTACATGTAGCCATCCAGTTTTCCCAGCACCACTTATTGAAGAGACTGTCTTTTCTCCATTGTATATCCTTGCCTCCTTTGTCATAGATCAGTTGACCACAGGTGCGTGGGTTTATCTCTGGGCTTTCTATCCTGTTCCAGTGATCTATGTGTCTTTTTTTGTGCCAGTACCATATTGTCTTGATTACTGTAGCTTTGTAGTATAGTCTGAAGTCAGGGAGTCTGATTCCTCCAGCTCCGTTTTTTTCCCTCAAGACTGCTTTGCCTATTCGGGGTCTTTTGTGTCTCCATACAAATTTTAAGATTTT
>NC_041217.1:129867698-129912607 GCF_002837175.3 Physeter macrocephalus | reverse complement strand
TCTAGGTATTTTATGATTTCCTCTTTGATTTCTTCAGTGATCTCTTGGTTATTTAGTAACGTATTGTTTAGCCGCCATGTGTTTGTGTTTTTTACATTTTATTCCCTGTAACTGATTTCTGATCTCATAGTGTGTGGTCAGAAAAGATGCTTGATATGATTTCAATTTTCTTAAATTTACCGAGGCTTGATTTGTGACCCAAGATGTGTTCTATCCTGGAGAATGTTCCGTGTGCACTTGAGAAGAAAGTGTAATCTACTCTTTTTGGATGGGATGTCCTATAAATATCAATTAAATCTATCTGGTCTGTTGTGTCATTTAAAGCTTGTGTTTCCTTATTAATTTTCTGTTTGGATGATCTGTCCATTGGTGTAAGTGAAGTGTTAAAGTCCCCCACTATTATTGTGTTACTGTCGATTTCCTCCTTTATAGCTGTTAGCAGTTGCCTTATGTATTGATGTGCCCCTTTGTTGGGTGCATATATATTTATAATTGTTATATCTTCTTCTTGGATTAGTCCCTTGATCATTATGTAGTGTCCTTCCTCATCTCTTGTAACATTCTTTATTTTAAAGTCTATTTTATCTGATGTGAGTATTGCTACTCATATCAAATAAAATATGAGATTTCTTTTGATTTCCATTTGCATGGAATATCTTTTTCCATCCCCTCACTTTCAGTCTATATGTGTCCCTAGATCTGAAGTGAGTCTCTTGTAGACAGCATATATATGGGTCTTATTTTTGTATCCATTCAGCGAGCCTGTATCTTGTGGTTGGAACATTTAATCCATTCACGTTTAAGGTAATTATCGATATGTATGTTCCTATGACCATTTTCTTAATTGTTTTGGGTTTGTTTTTGTAGGTGCTTTTCTTCTCTTGTGTTTCCCACTTAGAGAAATTCCTTTAGCATTTGTTGTGGAGCTGGTCTGGTGGTGCTGAATTCTCTTAGCTTTTGCTTGTCTGTAAAGATTTTGATTTCTCCGTAGAATCTGAATGAGATCCTTGCCGGGTGGAGTAATCTTGGTTGTAGGTTCTTCCCTTTCATCACTTTAAATATGTCATGCCACTCCCTTCTGGCTTGTAGAGTTTCTGCTGAGAAATCATCTGTTAACCTTATGGGAGTTCCCTTGTATATTATTTATCGTTTTTCCCTTGCTGCTTTCAGTAATTTTGCTTTGTCTTTAATTTTTGCCAGTTTGATTACTATGTGTCTTGGCGTGTTTCTCCTTGGGTTTATCCTGTATGGGACTCACTGCGTTTCCTGGACTTGGGTGGCTATTTCCTTTCCCATGTTAGGGCAGTTTTCAACTATAATCTCTTCAAATATTTTCTCAGGTCCTTTCTCTCTCTCTTCTCCTTCTGGGACCCCTATAATGTGAATGTTGTTGCCTTTAATGTTGTCCCAGAGGTCTCTTAGGCTGTCTTCATTTCTTTTCATTCTTTTTTCTTTGTTCTGTTCCACAGCAGTGAATCCCACCATTCTGTCTTCCAGGTCACTTATCCGTTCTTCTGCCTCAGTTATTCTGCTATTGATTCCTTGTAGCGTATTTTTCATTTCAGTTATTGTATTGTTCATTGCTGTTTGTTTGTTCTTTAATTTTTCTAGGTCTTTGTTAAACATTTCTTGCATCTTCTCGATCTTTGCCTCCATTCTTTTTCCGAGGTCCTGGATCATCGTCACTCTCATTATTCTGAATTCTGTTTCTGGTAGGTTGCCTATCTCCATTTCATTTAGTTGTTTCTCTGGGGTTTTATCTTGTTCCTTCATCTGGTACATAGCCCTCTGCCTTTTCATCTTGTCTATCTTTCTGTGAATGTGGTTTTTGTTCTTGGGCTGCAGTATTGTAGTTCTTCTTGCTTCTGCTGTCTGCCCTCTGGTGGATTAGGCTAAGTAAGAGGCTTGTGCAGGTTTCCTGATGGGAGGGACTGGTGGTGGGTAGATCTGGCTGTTGCTCAGGTGGACAGAGCTCAGTAAAACTGTAATCTGCTTGTCTGCTAATGGGTGGGGCTGGCTACACTCCCTGTTGGTTGTTTGGCCTGAGGTGACCCAACACTGGAGCCTACCCCGCTCTTTGTTGTGGCTAATGGCGGACTCTAGGAGGGCTCACGCCAAGGAGTATGTCCCAGAACTTCTGCTGCCAGTGTCCTTGTCCTCACGGTTAGCCACAGCCACCCCCCCACCTCTGCAGGAGACCCTCCAATACTAGCAGGTACGTCTGGTTCAGTCTCCTATGGGGTCACTGCTCCTTCCCCTGGGTCCTGATGCACACACTACTTTGTGTGTACCCTCCAAGAGTGGAGTCTCTGTATCCCCCAGTCCTGTTGAAGTCCTGCAATCAAATCCCGCTAGCCTTCAAAGTCTGATTCTCTAGGAATTCCTTCTCCCGTTTCTGGACCCCCAGGTTGGGAAGCCTGATGTGGGGCTCAGAACCTTCACTCCAGTGGGTGGATTTCTGTGGTATAAGTGTTCTCCAGTTTGTAAGTCATCCACCCAGCAGTTATGGGATTTGATTTTATTGTGATTGTGCCCCTTCTACCGTCTCATTGCGGCTTCTCCTTTGTCTTTGGATGTGGGGTATCTTTTTTGGTGAGATCCAGTGTCTTCCTGTTGATGATTGTTCAGCAGTTAGTTGTGATTGGCAGGTGGATTCTTAACCACTGTGCCACCAGGCAAGTCCCTCATCATCTTCTTTTAGAAAAGTTAAATGCTTATTGAATTTCACAAAGCAAGTTAGCACAAGAGCTCAGGTCTTCTGACTCACAGACCAGCAGAATGCTTAGATTTGATTTCTGCTTTGCTTTATCATTTGTGTCATCTTTTCAGTGAATGAGGATAACTATCTCTTTTGGAGGGTTAAAATAGTACCTTAGAAGTAGCAAAGAGTACTGCATCACTTTGGTTCTTTTTAACCCTCATTTTTTGTTGCCTTCTTTGTCTACATATCCTGGGCTGTCATGAAGGTAGAAAGACGTTAATGACTAGGTTCCGGGCTCCAGGGGTTGACAATCTAGTGGAAGGAAGCCGATGAACAAATAAACCTCCAAGAATCTGAGTTCTTGGCTCTGCTACTTACTTGCAGGGTCTATCTGGGCAAGTCATGCACGTCTCCGGGTTCAGGTTTCCCAGCTGCCCGGTGAGAGTACTGGACTAGATGTACAGGATTGCCATGCTCACTAAGACCTCTTCTAATTTGTCACCATCTATGGTCTATGAGAGTGCAAAGCTATGTGCCGGCCAAGTCTTCACAAGCTGAAATAGAGGAAAGCTATTAATCTGATCACATAGTTTTCTTAATTATTATTTGTGATAAAGTTCTCAGGCTGACTACATTTTCTAACACCCAACACTACCATTGTATTGAGATACAGGTGGTGATACTTGTTCAGTTAACCAAATGTCAACTTTGCGAAGATAGCAGACATGAACATCTGATGATGATTTAATAAAGGACATTAATTAATTAATGCCAGCATTCACTACTATTTCTGAAGTTCTCTAGTGCTTTTCTAACATGAACCTTCATTATATTAGGTCATCTTCCTTTTTTCCTAAAGAGGACCATAGAATAATTATAGCTAACATTTATTTTGTGTTTGCCTATGTACTAGGTAGATGTTGCTCTAAGTGCTTTCCTTATAAAGACTCATTTAATCTTTACCACATTTTGAAGCAGGTGTTATTATCAATCCCTGTCTTATAGATAAGGGAACTGAGGTACAGAGGAATAAGTAAAACCTGTTCCAAGATTACACCACAATGAAGACACAGAGGCAGGATTGGAACTTGGGCAGTCGGCCTCTAGCAGCTACTGTTTTCATGGCTGGACCATTGCCTACATGAAAGCTGCTTGCCCTCAGCTCATGTCAGAGAAGCTGGAGAGACTCACCTGTTAAGAAGCCACAAAATAAGAAAGCAGTTGAATCATCTTATCTGCAGCTGTAAACTTGGCCAGATCCTCAAGTGTAACGTCTCTTACTATGTGCCAGGGTTCTCAGTCTGGATTCTGTGTCTCAGGTGACTCATGAACGTTTGGGAACTTGTGTTAATTGTATTTATGTGTCCATGTGTGTTGTTATGGTGTGAGTTGGGGGGTAGGCTGCTTGTTGGTTTCCTGCACATTACCAGAGGGGGCTCCCTACCCTGTTTCTGGCAGAATTCTAGCTGTGCAGGTCCTCCTCAGCCCTAAATCTGGATTAATGTTCTGGGACTGGAAGTTTGAGCGTAACTACCCATTGAACAATTGAGTGGCTGTAGGAACCTAGGAGGACCAGACTTTCCAAAAGTTCCTCTACCCCTCAGAGCTGTGTTGCCTAGGTGCAGTTGGACAATGCCCTTTTCTCTCCGTGAAACCTTCCAAAATTTTCAATCATTTTTTTCCTCTCAGAATTTTGGAACCTCAAGATTTTGAGATTTTTTTGTTTTGTTACATTTTATCTCTTCCTTACTGGCTTTATTCAGAAATCAGATGTTCATAAGCTTTTTATTACTTATCCAATCCATGAGTTCAGTTTCCCATTTAACTTTTATGAATGTTTTCTTTGTCAAGATGCATCCTTTCAAAACCTTGTAAAGAATGTTTTACCACATACTAACATAAGAATGGAGTGGTAAAACTAGAAAATCCGACAGGAAACACACACAGACGCAAGCATCCCCGTAGGCAATTTAGCTTCAGTTCACAGAAATTGAGTTTACCTATTAAGGAAAAAATTTAAAGATGTTATCATTTTGATAGTTGTGTTAATTTGTATTCCCTATTCTGTCCTAGTCTCTGATTATAGTTGATTATGAAGTTCTTTTTAGGGGTGAAAATGGGTCACACATACTATGCTGGTCCAGATATTCGAGAGATGACAACATTCTACTACATAATAGCAGAATACTACATACTACATACTACTATATACTAGTTTTGTTATGTTTTTGGTTCAGATGAGTAATATAACTAGCCTGTTTCTTTTGCTGTAATCTGGAAAACTTTACCATCTGTCTTATTCTTTTGCAGGACAACAAACTTTTAATGTTGTTTCAGTGTGATTTCCTTTAATGATGTTAAGGCTTTGCCTTTGCAGACAGGCTGGGGTTCAGATCCCAGCTCTGTCATTTACAAGCTGTGTTAATTTGGGCAAGTTTATTTAATCTCTTGGAATCCTCTTTTCCACATCTATAAAAGGGGAAAGTAATAATTGTATGTTGCTTAAAGCGTTGTGAGGAGTAATATCAGCCTATACTTTTACCATAGGCTTTTCACACAGTAAGCATTTGCTAGATGATTTTGTTGATTGGTTGACTGTTATTATTGTTGGTGTTGTTGTGGTCATTATAACAATATATCGTAATATAATATAATCATTATTGTTATCATCATCATCATACTATATGTATAATATGCCTGGTATACTGCCTGGCACATAGTAGGCACCAGACAAATATTTTATTGGCTTTGACTGGACACAGCGAGATTTGGTGACTGAATCAGAGGTGACCAGTGGTCCCATTTTATTTATTAGATTAGCTAGGATGAAATTGTTGAATGGGATGAATGATGGCTCTACCTTTAAGTCCCCGAACTTCATAGCGAGGTGATCTTGACAGCAAACAATGAAACGTTGCAAGTCTGGTGGAGAAAAGAAACAACCGGGACTTCCCTGGTGGTCCAGTGGTAAAGCATCTGCCTTACAATGCAGGGGATGTGGGTTCGATCCCTGGTCGGGGAACTAAGATCCCACAAGCCACGGGGCAATTAAGCCCGCGCACCACAACTACTGAGTTCGCGTGCCTCAATGAGCGAGTCCACGCGCTCTGGAGCCCGTGTGCCACACCTAGAGAGAGGAAACCCACGCGCCGCAACAAAGAGCTCTAGCACCACAACAAAAGATCCTGCGTGCCTCAATAAAGATCCCACGTGCCGCAACTAAGACCGGATGCATCCAAGAATAAATTAAATAAATAAATAAATAATAAATCTTAAACAACAACAACAACAACAACAACAACTACCTTGAGGCTATTTCAAGGAGCAGCAGTTGTCTATCACCCCGATTGCTGACATTTTGCTTCTCTTCCTTGAACGAGGAAAGTGGAATGGGGTAGAAAGGTTACTGGTCGTGTTCATTAATTTTCTTTCCAGAACGGCCACGTGTCACCAGATTGCCCCCTGGCACCAGTGCTGTTTGGCGGTCTTCTCTTTGCCCACAAGAAGCCAAAATGTTAAATTGGTGGAGCTGACTAGATCTGACAGAGAAATGCTTCACGTCTGGCCTGGATGTCTAAGTGAATTTAGTGTGCTCCTTGTGGTCTGGGGCAAATGCTGGAAGCTATTAGGATTCTGAACAAAACCCTCCATTCAAAAACTGCTCGTTTCCTGCTGGGGTAATCCAAGTATCAAACATGAAGAAATCTGGGCACGGAGAATGTGGCAGCTCCGTGCAGAACACACCGAGGTGTCTACGACAGCTCCCCCAGTGACTGAGACTGTTACTTCCACTTGATTATCTCAAACCAGAGGTTTCTTTTGAAAATCAGAGCACCACGTTTCCTACGTCAAGTATGGATGAGAACTGGTTGCATTTCTTGTCAGTCAAATATAGGACAGGGAAGCTTTCTCCTTCCCTTGAAGTTCTAGAGACCTCAGTTTTTGTTTTTGGTTTAGTTTTTTTGTTTTCTAATTCTTTCCTTTCAAGTTTCCTTCCAAAATCAGAGAGTATCATTAGCTACAGAGTCTACTTTTTTAGACTTGGCCTGGTCAGTGGCTGGAAACTATTTTATTTAGAAACCTTTATGGAGAAGCTATGGTTTATCTCATGAAATATCTGAGTTTGTCATATACTGTTTCCTTTCTGTACTGAAATTTATTTTCTGTGAAATTCCAGGTGTTCTTTTGCATAGACTTGAAAGGAATAGATTTTATAGTCAGTTCAGGGTTTTTTCCTAAGAAGAATATTTTTTTGTGATGGATTAATTGAGGATGAAATCAGATAACATAGGTGAAATCACTGGGTATGCATAGTGAAAACCATTACTGTAATGAATTTTAGTTACACTCTGTTGTACAGCTGGTTTTGAATGGTGTGATGTTGAAGCTGGTAAACTGTTCTGCTTCTGCACTTATCAGACTGATGGGAATTCTTTTCTTAGACACCCTCACTCCTGCTAGACTGGAAACTTCTAGAGAACAGGGACAAAGCCTTATTCATCATTGTATTCCTAGTTCACAGCACCACATTAGACACACAATTAATGCTTTTTAAAAATGAATGAATGAATAAGACATTTTTACAAAACTTGAATGTTCAACCAGGTGGTTGGACAAAATAAAGCATTAGAGTCAGTTTATGGGACTTCCTCTTATGTATTCAACCTCATTTTCAGCTTCTATCTATGCTTTGATTCCTTCTACTAGATGGTTTATGTAGCGAGTCTGGTTTTCTTTCGTCATTAAGGAATTCAGCTACATTACTTAATAGTCCCAGTCATGTTCCTTTCCCAAAAGAATCTGTTTGAGATATGAAATACATGAAATGACAACGTCAAATGGGAAAAATTAACCTATTCTGATGACTTTTAAGGAGTTCTAACTAGCAAGCAGCTCCCTTGTCATTAGACAGCAGTCCTGTGTTATGTCAGGGGTAACATGGTCGTTTGCTTTCAGAGAGCTTTTTGTCTTTTCCTCCAAGTTATGCTGACCTCTCAGATGAAAATATTCCCCTTCTAATAAAAGTCAGAGCAAATTTATGAACCTGCTCTTGACCACTTGTCCTTTACGCTTTAAAAGAAAAAATAAATCTAGATTAAGATTCGTAGGTTACTGTTGGACCATGTAAATGGTGGTCAGGGGCCAAATATTCCACCTTTCTCGGTTTGCCTATCTTTTCCTGCTTCGGGCTGTTGGGGGGAGGGTATCACAGCTTGTGGGGTGAAGGCTGCTGCAGGGAATGGTAATGTAGTTAGTTCACTTTACAGGTACGAGCTGTTGCTCTCATGCTCTGGTACCACACAGGAGGCCCCAGGTTGGGTTGAGGTGAGTCTGCAGATGGGAGAGTAGCTGTGGCCCGTCAGGACGAATCAAGGTGGGCCGTGTGAAAAGGAAGACATTCTGTAATTAAAGGTCCAGAAAAATATTAGTGGTATCTTATGTTACTATGACAATTGCCCTTTCTACCTGTCCCCATGGGTTTTCTGTCATTTTATCATTCATTCAACAAGGATTCGTTCAGTACGTACTCTGTATTCTGTTTGCCATATATTTCAGGGATTACTTAAATGGCTCATAAATGAGTGTGTGATGACTCAGACATGGGTCTGGTCCTCCAGGATCTTGTCACCTAGGAAGAGAGATAAATATGAAGTAGAGAGTAACCAGGCCATGGGGTATGACAGGATGCAGAACAAAGGGCTTTGGAATCTGAAAGACTTGCATTCAAGTTCGGGATCTACCACTGTTTAGCTCTTTTGGCTTTGGGCAAGTTACTTAGTCTGATGCAAGTTTGGTTTCTCACCCTTTAAGTTGTGACTAATACATTCCATTCCTGGAATGGTTGCTTTAGGATTTGAAAAAGCTATGCAGAGGGCTTAGTTCAGAGCAGGCCCTCCATGAATGGCAGCTCTCATTATCTTATTATAATAGGCCGGATACAAATATGTGAGCTTAGAGGAAAAGGTCACTGGATGGCGGGGAGAGAAGTGAGAGTATCAGAGGGCGGACCAGGAGTTTCAGGGGGAACAGGTGTCTGAGCTGAGCTTGGGAAGATGAGTAGGATTTGGGCATGTGGTGAGGGGAACAGAGAAGAAACAGAATTTAAGACTTGTTATGTATTTTTACACATTTTTGTTTGTTTTAAGCAAATAGGCACTCATTTTGCATCACTTTTATTTGCAGTATGTGAATCAAATCATCATGTTACTGAAACTTTACCATGAATCCCAGTGCCAAGAATTGTGTATTTCTTCTGTTTTCTTTTGTGGTCCCCTAGAGCCCTCTATAAACAGCATCTACTGAATGACTGCAGAGATTCACCACCTGGCTGTTTTGAAATCTCTGCATTAGTGGGACTGTCCCTCTGAATCCACTGTACCAACAGAGGTGTTTTGGAAAAGATGCTCAGCTCCTAAATTCTAGTTGTTTCTTAGAACAGTGAAAGCCTAGAGGTATTAGAGCAGGATCATAACCTGTGGGCTCATGCAGGGCAAAACCTTGACTATGATACTGATGGTTGTGGTTATTATTAATTATTTGGAACTTCTAATAATCCAGAATTTTAATTTGTCAAGGACACCTCACTCCTCGGTGAATCTGAATATGCTGCCCTCAGCCCAGTGTTCTTCCACACTGGCCTGCAACAGATTTTGACTAGGCCAGCTTTAGCCTTTCTGCCCAAAGCTGAGTGTCTGTGTGTCTGTGTGCCTGGCCTCTGTGCCATCCTGCCAAGTCCTTGAGATAAACTGCGCCTTACTATCTCTTGTCAGGCCTGCTAAGAAAGGGACTTGTGCCCTACAGAAAAGTATAGGAAGAAGGTCTTCACTGCAAATCTGATTCACAGTGTTCTCTCCTCTTTGCATGCTGTGAACTACATCTTGCTCTTCTCCACATATTTTTAATAATAATAATAATTTTTTTTCCCGGTACACAGCTTAGCTTTGTGGTGCTGGGTTGTTAGGAATCCAATGTTTGTTCACCGTAATTGTAATTTTGCTGTTTTTCTCCTCAAAGTAGGAAAGCAGTACTTGTGGAATACCTCATTCTGTTATTTAAGAACACTTGTCAAGCTCCCAAAAGAGGTAGTGTGCTGTCCATAAGATTTGGGCCTAGAGGCATGATCAAAAGGAAACTTGCAACTGGACATAGTTCCTTTTGAGGTGGAGAGAGGTGAGTAACCCCAGATAGGCATCCTAACTCAGAATTTTCTAAATGACTGATGCTTGGCTGATATGTTATAAAGTTAATTTGTTTATACTTGTATCACATAATTATCTACTCTGTTTATAGTATGCTCTTGAATGATCATTTATTTTACACAAATATTATAACAGAAACTGAACTCAAAACACAAGGAAAGGGCTTCCCTGGTGGCACAGTGGTTGGGAGTCTGCCTGCCGGTGCGGGGGACGCGGGTTCGTGCCCCGGTCCGGAAAGATCCCACATGCCGCGGAGCGGCTGGGCCCGTGAGCCGTGGCCGCTGAGCCTGCGCGTCCGGAGCCTGTGCTCTGCGGCGGGAGAGGCCACAGCAGTGAAAGGCCCGCGTATCGCCAAAAAACAAAAACAAAAACAAAAACAAAAACACACACACAAGGAAAAATGTGTGGAGGTTCATCATTTGTAGAAATCAAACTTTTTATATATGTCTGGGTTCCTTACTAGTCCCTGTCCACATATCTATAACAGTATGGTTGGAACCATACTGTTGATATCCCGGGGTGTTCTACTCTCCCCAGCTCCCCCCCTCCACACACATCATTATATTATTCACATATGCTTTCAAAAATAGGTATATCTACATGCAGACATTTAGGTCTCTTATAGAACCTGTGGTTTAAATTCTGAACATCTAGAGGAGGCTCCCACCACGACCGCACCCAGGTACTTTCTTTTCTCTTGGCAGTAACAAGAGGAATTAGGGGCAGTGGCAAGAGGGAACTACCCAGAGTTCATTGTCCACGGCTGTCTTTGGTGCTTTCATCAGAAACCTAGAGGCATCCTCTGTCAGAGTGAAACCTCTTTGCCTTTCATATTCAAAGAAAAGACTTTAGAAGGGAATATTTGAGGGGCTCTGGGACATTCAGGAGGTAGGTTCCTACATTATCACTTTGAGTGGAGGAAGTTAGGTGCAGGTAAATGGTGACTAAGAGAACCAGTACCTTCGCTTATTTGGCAATGCTTTTGTGCTTGGGTTTCAATACTTGTGATGTTGTAGGTGTTCTCTCTCTCTCTCTCTCTCTCTCTCTCTCTCTCTCTCTCTCTCTCTCTCTCTCTATCTCCCCCGCCCTCTCTCTCCCTCTCCCCTAAGAATGTGCAGCATCACTTTAGAGACTGATGATAGGGATGTCAGGGGAATAAGATGGTAACTTGAAACTTTCCAAAAGTACCCCAGGTGGCCACAGTGCATATGATATTTTCCAAAGGGAGCTGGAAGGAGCTAGAAATGCAGTTGGGGGTGACAGAGAGGGGAACCAGTGGAGTGGAGAAGAGAAGTGGCTTTGAAGTCAGACAGTGGGTAGAGTTCAAATCTTTGCTCTGGCACTAGTTTGGTGGCCTTGGGCAAATTTCTTAATGTTTCTAAATCCTTCTAAGAGGAAGCTAATTACTGTGCCCACCTCACAAGGTTGTGGTGAGGATTGAATTGGATAATGTAAATAATGCACAATGCCTGACATAAATAGTAAGCACTCAGTGAATGGGAAGCATTATTACTATTGTTATTTCCTGTTTCACGTTATAATCTTATAGCTTTCCAAACTGGTATCTCTGGATTAAGGTAGTAATGGGGTTTGTAGGTCATTTCTGGTATTTCAAAGTCTGAGAAAAGTACACCGTTCTGCTCATTGTAATAAGCACATGGAAGAGTCTTTTGAAACATGGTATTCATGGGGGAAGAATACTGGAAGGGGTCCTTGGTGTTGAAAACGTTGTGTCTTCTGACTCAGGAAGTTAGCAAGTTCTTTAATAAAGCTTGTGGTTTTCTAGTACTAATGAGAGTAAATAGAGGATGACTTGCACAAAGACCTTGATTGATTGGTACAAACGATCATCCCCTGTGGAACATCAGAAGTCTCTGGAATCCCCAGTGCTCAGTGTGTTAACTGGCTTGTTGAACGTGCTATCACTGCCAAGTGTGTTCTTGGAAACTGGAACCACTGAGAAAACTGCTAGGCAAATGGAAACCGGTTTCTCTATCCAACTTGGTAGAGCATTTGCTCTAGGCAACCAGACAGGCTCCAGGAGACGTTTGTCTTTATAGTGCCTTTTTTTAAAGCTGTAATTTAAACTGACATCACTTGATTTTGACATTGCAATAAGGTCTCCGTAGACAACATTATGTTCATTTTCCCATGCACATCCTCACTGGAGATTGATGGATTTACACCAAAATGGAAACTGGTTGGAACAGAAAACACCCAGAAAATGGTTAGGGAACTTGAAGCTTTTTGAAACTGGGCACAGCATGCATTAAGTCATTATTGTTTTAATGAAACTTGTCTTAGCTGAGGTCTCTTAACCACTTGTTTTCTAGTTTTAATATTGAGTCACTAATTTACCCTAATGAGATGCTGTCAAGATTAAACACCAATCTTACACGGTGTTTGCCAAAGCGTAAGATCTAACCTGAGATGTGGCTTTGAAAAATCCTTTGTATTAAACTTGTGGAGAAATAGAAACAAACAAACCGCCTGGTTTCAACAGAAACTGTCAACATACACATCTGGGAAGAAATTCATGGTAAATATGTTTTATATTATAACAGGGTGGTCTACAGTAGGGTCCCATCAGTAAACAGCTAAATATCACCCTTCCCTCAATTTGCATACTTACGAGTCTGGCATGCAGTGCTTTTCCCATCAGCTTTTGATGATCTTGTCTGTGGATCATCCATTATGAGAAGTGTCTCTTAAAAACGGGAAGCAGCAGACAGCAAGGCAGAATAGAAAGAACATAGGTGTTGGAGCCAAACACATGCAGACCCAAGTCCCAGGTCCCTTCTTTTCCAGTTGTGTGGCCACCTAAATTTCTTAACCTCCTTTTGCCTTGATTTTTCTTCATGGTGGTAATATTTATAGGGCACTGCTGTTGAAAGGTTTAGTAGAGGAGGTTCAAGTAGACAATGCAGCACCTCACATATAGTTGGTACTCACTTAAATGTCAGTTTAAACACACACACACACACATTACCCAATGGAGTTCTTCCCAGATCTGTTCAAGGCCACCCAGACTTTCTTGGCCTTCTCTCCCATTATCAGTTAATGTATATTCTTGAAGGCAGGCTGATTTCATCATTGGTTTGGAGGGAGGAAAATAATTAGGAAAGCAAGCCTACTGCAAGGGAACCTATCTATCTTGCTGCAGGATCAAATACAAATGGTTTTCAGACTGCCCATTGTTTCTCTTTCACTTCTTCCCTTCATTAGTGGTGCTAATGGAGACATAATTATCTTCTTACTTTGTTAGTCATAATCTCTTGGTCTCTTCAAATCCCACAATAGTGGAAATATGTTGTCTTTTTATGATCTCTTTTGGCTTCCCAAACCCAAAGAAAGCTGGAGAGAGATGATGACCTGAGAGGTTTCCGTTCCCAAGGTTATCAGGGTATATTTATGATTTTTGTTTTTATGAAGACCATATTCCTATAGAGAACTATTCTCTCTTGACTGTCTCTCTCCCAGCTGGAATTGGAGATAATGGTAAGTGATGGGAGATATACACTCTGAACTGCTTTCATCAAATCCTGCCTTGATTTCTCTTTGCACTTAGTTCTGAGGTCATTGGTGCTCCATGGAGACTTGCCCTCCACTGATACGTTTGGTCCTAGATTCAGGGTGGAGTTGGATGCTTCTGTTTGAGTGATTCTAGCTCCTGCTAAATGGTGTTTCTGTTTCAAATAGTATTGTAAAATTTGGATTAAGATATTTTTTTGCTGGGAGATATTGTTTCTTTTCTTAGTGTATTCTCCACTTTCACTCCTCCAAACCATTCTTTAAAAAACAAAACAAAACAAACAAAAGCCTATATTGAGAAAACATCCTGAAAGAGTGAGCAGCCTAGGTCAAAGCCTTTTCCTGATACATGGTAGAATCCTGTTACCGTCCTTTTGATTGGCTAATTTCAATTGTTTTAGACTGATTCATGCCAATCTCTCAGTCACATTGATGGAGACAAAAAGAAAAAAGGAATCATTAAAAACTCTCAGAATTGGTTCAGGAAAAATATTCTTTACCTATGGAAAATTCATTATCCTGTCTAGAAGAATGCTTTGAAAGAGCATAAGATTTTTAAGCCTTTTATATCTTTTACCAAATAATACATTGTTCAAAAAAAAAAAAAAAGAAAAAAGCTTTAAAAAATCATACTAATAGTAGTACTGAAAATACGTATGCATCTTCGTTTTAACAAGGAATGCAGTAGTTCATGGGAAGTATTGTCTGACTTAAATTTAAAACCATTGCCGTGGTTCTGATTGTTTTTTTCACTGAGAAGGGCTCATATTCCGGAGTGTGTTTATAGATCTTGACCTCAGATGTTTCTCCTGACTCAGGAACTGGAAAACATTTTGTTGGAGGGACCAACAGCGAGTGGCCTCTGCTGCTATAAACTGGGCCCAGGGCTGATGTGGTCCAGGGAGACCCAGGAGGCTGATGCCACAGTTTCTTGCTCAGTGTAAAAACATGAAAAACAAACAAGACACACCCTAGGAAAAAGATAACTCTGTGAGATAGGTTGATAAATTCATTAACCAAAGAGGAATTTGAGGAGGAAGTGGAGGAGAGAAATCGCATTTTTTAAAAAAAATAATTACTTTCTTGCTTTAGAACGCAATAGTTGTTTGGCTTATTTTCTAAGTGTGGTATGTTTTACCTTTGTTTGAACTTGTCAGATTCTCAATGTAAAGCCCACTGAAAACATTTTTTCTTCTTTTTTTGCAGGGGAGGGGTGTGGCGCTGCTTCTTTTGGCCTCTTAAAGATGATTCAAGGTTGTAATTTGTGAGGATTTCTATGGCAGTTTTCTTTTTGTTTGTTTGTTTTTTTGTTTGTTTTTTTGTTTGTTTGTTTTGTGGTATGCGGGCCTCTCACTGCTGTGGCCTCTCCCGCTGCGGAGCACAGGCTCCGGATGCGCAGGCTCAGCCGCCATGGCTCACGGGCCCAGCCGCTCTGCGGCATGTGGGATCTTCCCGGACCGGGGCACGAACCCGTATCCCCTGCATTGGCAGGTGGACTCTCAACCACTGCGCCACCAGGGAAGCCCTCTATGGCAGTTTTTGATAGTGGTAGTGCAAGATAGGATAAATGGATCAGAGCAGAGGCTCACAGGTCACCTGTCCAGTGTTCCACGCAGTGCAGGAATCATCTCTCCTCACAGTTCTTCCCACCTCTGGTGGATCTCACTGATCAGAGAACAGATCTCCCACTTCTTAAATGCAAGAGTGATAGATTAAGCTAGGGAACATTTTCTTTATCTGATACTCGTTGACTACTCATTAAAAATTGGTGAACAAATGAATGATGAACAGTTAGGTCCTAAGGCTGCTTCCCACATCTTCTTAGGGTAGTCAGGGCCCTCTTGACATTTTGGGAAAATGGTACGTATATGTACTCTTGGAATTTCCCGTCCAGGCCCAACACCCCCAATCACTCCATAGTTTTAAGACATTGTTTCCCTATTTTATCCTCTAATTGCTCTCTGCTGGAAAGTTCCAATTTGTCAATGTGTTTCTTAAAATATTGTGAAAACACCTGAATGAAATGCCCCACGTAAAGTCAGATGAGCACAGAGTATAAGTGGAACATTTCTTTTTGGGTTCTGGACTCTGTTATTCTTATTAATGGAGCCAGAACCTCCTGGACCTCTTGGGGTCACAACGCTTTGACAGATGGATAGTAGAGTGTCGAAGAGAACAGCCTGGAGCCAGCTGCCTGGGTTTGAATTTAGACTCTACTACTTATGAAAGGTGTGACCCCGGGCAAGTTGCTCAGCCTCTCTGTGCCTCAGTTTCCTCATCTATTGTATAAAGTTGGGGATAATCATAGTACTTCCTTCAGAAGGTTATTTTAAAGAGCAAATGAATTAATTTATGCCAAGTGCTTATAACAGTTCCTGGAACAAAATAAGCTATTTTGGCTTTTATTGAACCAACAATGGGAAGCCTCCAGGTCTTTCTATCTGAAGTGCAGTAAACTTTCTCAATGAGGCTTTAGAATTAGACAGGCTATGTTTAAATCCTAGCTCTGTTACTCTCTGTGTGTCCTTGGGTAAGTTACTTCACCTTTCTAAGCTTCTGTTTCCTCAACTGCAAACTGGGCATATACAAGGATAAAAATAGTATCTTCCATGTAGGATTGTTGGGAAGGTTAAATGAGATAGCATGCATAGTGCTTGACACATTATAAGTGCCCTGGAAAGATTTGCTAATATTATCGTCTGAACTTTTGAGCCCTAATTAAGATTCTTGAGGGCAGTGGCCATGGTTTACACTTCTTTGTTTGCTTGCTTTTTTTTTTAACTCTACCTAGTATGCCATGTGTAGAAGCACCGCTGAAGTAAAAGAATAAATTTTTTTTTTTTTTTTTTTTGCAGTACGTGGGCCTCTCTCTGCTGTGGCCTCTCCCTTTGCGGAGCGCAGGCTCCGGACGTGCAGGGCCAGCGGCCATGCCTCACGGGCCCAGCCGTTCCGCGGCATGTGGGATCTTCCCAGACCGGGGCACGAACCCGTGTGCCCTGCATCGGCAGGTGTTTTTTTTTTTTTTTTTTGCAGTACGTGGGCCTCTCTCTGCTGTGGCCTCTCCCTTTGCGGAGCGCAGGCTCCGGACGTGCAGGCTCAGCGGCCATGCCTCACGGGCCCAGCCGCTCCGCGGCATGTGGGATCTTCCCAGACCGGGGCACGAACCCGTGTGCCCTGCATCGGCAGGTGGCCTCTCAGCCACTGCGCCACCAGGGAAGCCCAAAGAATAAATATTTAAATCGAGTTTTCCCTTTGGGTCTTACCTTGGGTAAGTGGAAAAATGAAATTCTTCCAAGCTACTTAAAACCGTGCTCTCAGTTCATGGTGGTGTTTGGCCTGGTTGTTCTGAAGAGTGTACTTTCTTTGCCGCTATGCACAGTCTCATTTTCTTGGGCTTCAGTATAAATAGATTTGTTTGATCACTCCTCTCCTCATTAACTGCTGTCTAGAATTTCTAGGGAATATTTAGGCTGGTAGCTGCACTGCCCACCAGCTGCAGGCCTCTCTTGCCTTTCGAATGGCCCATGAGGTGGGTAAGTAATCAGGTGAGTGACAAAGGTTATAGGCAATTTTCTAGGGACTCTGGGATCCATTTTTCTTGTGTCCTTGAAGTTTTAAGCAAGTGACTTTTACGGATTTTGAGAAAGTGGGAGATAGTTTATAGTTATTAATGGTTTATAGTTATTAATGTTTTCAAATCTTGGTTGGATTTTAAAGGCGGGTTAAACTGCTAAAGTGAATATAAATTAAAACCAGTTAAACAGAGAAGTCCCTCCTTCATTCTGTCTTTAGTGTGCTTAAAATTCCATAAATTTTATGGGTTTCAAAATACTTGCCTTGTTTTGAATGTTTCTAATAAGATGGAGTGAAGTGGCTTACACCTCGTGAGATATGGAACCGTTACCCAGGAATGCTGTTTGGCGCACATATAAAGAAAGCTCTGGTCTCTTGATTCATAAAAAATGTGTGGCTCATTTCCCTGGGACATGTGTATTATTTTCACAGGAATTTCATTTTTCACTCCCTCCTACCCCGTGCATCACTTGTACATGTTTGCAATTCATCAACTGTGATTTCCCAAATTTCTGCCCCACCTCTCTCAAGCCACCTCCATCCAACTACCCAAAGAGAAAGAGATTATGTGGGGGAAATTTTTCTTAAATGCCTCATCTTCCTGCATGCAAGGAACATGAAGAATTTGAGAAAGGGTCTGATTGTTAGCCCAGATGACTCAGTGCAATTATGAAACAAATTGGAAACTGTTTCCATGAAAGAGAAAAAGAGAGAGAGAAAAACAGAAATGTGTTTCTATGAGCTCTTTCTTTCATTCTCTCTCTCTCTGTTTCTCTCTCCCTCTTTTTTTTTTTTTTTTTTTTTTTTTTTTGCAGTCTCAAGGCTATATTTTAGGTTGGCTGTAAGAAATGAGGTTGTGCGGCACAGACTCACCCTCTAAACCAAAATACACCAAGTGGAAGACTGCATAACTCATCCAATGAGAATCTTGTGTACTGCACTCTTACTTGTCAGTGAGGTTGCCAGAAAAAAGAAAATAGCTAGCTTTGGCTAAGAGAGCAGTGGCTCTTTTCTGCAATGAAAATAGCACTTTTTTTCCTTCTGAAGTTTTTCTTAGAAAATGAGAGTATGCAAGGATTAGTACTGGCTTGTCTAGTTTGGATGTCCAGCTTTTGATTTTCTAGTGAAGCCGGGTCATTTCCCTTTGGATGCTTGATGTAGTGGAAAGAGCAGTGATGTCCACTTCTGTTCTTATTCAGCCATCAAGATCTAAAGAGCTAATAGGTTTGCCCAAAGTTGAAAGAAAAATTCCCCTGGGAGGACAGTTAAATTTCCCTGGGTGGAAAGCCAGAGTGGTTAAAAATTTGCCCTGTGGAGCTAGATCTACATGGAGTTCAATTCTGGCTCTGCCACTCAGTGTGCGAGTAGGGCAGATTGTTTAAGTCTCAGTTTTCTCATCTGTAGGATGGGTATAATAGTGCACACCACCTGATGTTATAGCCATGATTTAGTGACAGTGTGTGTTAAGTCAGGAGTGTAGAATCTGGCACGTGGAAAGAGGAAAGAAAAGACATGGTAACGTGTAATTTTTATTCTTCCTTCATTTGTGGTTATGCTGAGAAGACTGGCCTTGGAGAGAGTAGGGTGAGGAGCAGTTTGTGGAAAGGTGGGGTGGGAGTGTGAGGAAGAGAAGAGAAAATTCCTGATATACTGTGGCTGGAGACTTGGTACATAGTAGCCTTTCCTCTTACTGCAGGTCAGGGGAGATTTCTTATTTTTCCCTTCTATTTCTACAGAAAACTTAGGGGATATTGATTTTTAGGGAAGATTTAGACTTCCAATTTAAAGAGGAAAATTTATCAGCTCCTATATTTAGGAGAAACGATTTATTAGAATTTTTGTGGGGTGGCGGCAGGGAACCATTAAAAGAATGAGACGGGGACCCTTTGCTATGTGCTGTCAAAGTTGATCAACTAGCTGGTGAATTTAGTACGAACATGTCACATAAGACAGACTCCTTGTCGAGATGCAGGAGGGCTGTGCGCAGGTGTGGATTTCCAGCCTGTTTTGGGGTGTGCGCAAAGTCTTTCTCACCCTGGAGCCTGCATTCTCACCGCGGAAACTTCTCTCCTGAGATGCAGAGTGCTTCCCGAGTGCTTGCATCGAAGGACCTCTCTGACATCTTGCTGAATATCATACCACCCTTTTTTCTTTGCATCTGCGTCCTTGCCTCACTTTGGCACACAGCCAGAGAGAGGGTGGGCAGATGGTGTGGCCCCGGGCACTCCAGAACGCTCTTGCTGCCCTTTTCTGTCAACAAGGACTATGTAGCAGGGTCCACCTGTGGGGAATCAGGGAGAGGAAGGGGTCTTTACAGGACTTTATCTTTATAGGACTCATGCGGAATGCTTGCGAAGGCTTGATTTCCAAACATACCTAAGCATTCTCAAGCATTAGGTTCTTGCATTTCCCTTTTGCTTTGAAAACACCATTACCATTCCTTGGCAATGAGGAAAGATTGGAAATAAACCTAATTGTTATTTACTTAACCGTTTCAGGCCATGAAGCTTGTAGCAGCCTCCTGTCTCTGTACATTTTCTCTGTGCCTTTCTAATCTATTCTCCACATGGTAGCTGGAAAGATTTTTTTTTTTTTCAAAAACAGAAATCTGATCATGAGCCTTCCTTGTTTAAAACTCTTTAATGGTTGCCATTTCTTTATAGGCTAAGGGCTGAAATCCTTACTGTGGCTTGGCTTACAGTACTCTGTGGGTCTGGCCTCTGCCTACTTTGCTTGTCAGCATTAGCCTTTTTCATCCTTCATCCTTCCCTCTTCCGGAACACCTCATCTAAAGGTGGAGCCCTCTCCACCCCCCAGTCCTCTCCTAGTTATTCTCACTCATAACATTCTCTCTTTTCCTAAGCACTATTAAGCACTTGTCACAATTCATTACTATTGTATAGTCGTGTGTTTATTTCTTATTAGTGTCTCCTATAAGGTTATAAACTCAAACAGAAAAAAAGTTACAAGTGTTGGTGAGGATGTGAAGAAAAGAGAAAGCTTATGTACTCTTGGTGGGATTGTAAATTGGTGCAGCCACTATGGAACAGTATGGAGGTGCCTTAGAAACTTAAATATAGAACTACCATATGATCCAACAATTTCTCTTTTGGGTATTTACCTGAAGAAAACAAGAACACTAATTCAAAAAGATACATGCACCCCGAAGTTCATTGCAGCTGTTTTACAGTAGCCAGACATGGAGGCAATGTAAGTGTCCATTGACAGATGAACGAACACACACACACACACACACACACACACACACACACTGGCCATATGTGGAATGGAACATTACTCAGCCATAAGAAATGGAAATCTTGCCATTTGCGACAACATGGATGGATCTAGAGGGTATTATGCCTAGTGAAGTAAGTCAGACTGAGAAAGCCCAATGCCATATAATCTCACTTATATGTGGAATCTAGAAAACAAAACACACAAATAAACAAACCAAAATGAAAACAGACTCATAGATACAGAGAACAAATGGGTGGTTGCCAGAAGGGAGGGCAATGTGAAAGCAAAATAGGTGAAATGCCTCGCTGCCAAAAAACCAAAACACAAAACAGAAGCAATATTGTAACAAATTCAATAAAGACTTTAAAAATGGTCCACATCAAAAAAAAATAAAATCTTAAAAAAAAAAGTGTTCTCTAGTCAGGTACCTTTATAAAATACTACACATGATACTACACCTCCTTTTGAAGCTGTTTGGTGCACATCAACAAATAAACACCTTGAGAAGTCTTACAGCAGGGAGGTATTGTTTAGCTGCTTAATCCACCATTTTTCAAACTTATTTGACCACAGAAAATATTATTATGGGACTCCCCTCAGAACAGACCTGGGGAAATGTTATTTTATATATATATATATATATATATTTATTTATTTTGGCTGCGCTGCATGGCATGTGGGATCTTAGTTCCCCAACCAGGTATTGAACCCATGCCCCCTGCATTGGAAGCACAGAGTTTTAACCACTGGACCGCCAGGGAAGTCCCAGGAAATGTTAATTTAGGAGTTAGGGGGAGAAAGAAGAACCAGCATATGAGATGAGGTGAATTTTCTGCTTTGTTGAGAAAGATTTTTTTTTTTTTAATTGCAGTAGTGGGTGGGGTGGAGATGTCTAACTAATAAGGGCTAGGGAGTGAGGGTCTTTCCTTTATGAAGATGGTGGGGGGCACACTCATTTCATAGAGGGCTCTGATCGTTAGGAAGACAAGTTGCTGGTGTGAATTCAGGCTCTACCATGTCTCAGGTGGGTAACACAAGAAATTACCTAACATCTGGATGCCTACTTCCTCATCTGTTCTTCTGTGAGTTAAAAGTGATGATGCTTGTGCAATGCTGAGTACACTACCTGGTTTAAAGTAAGAGCTTAATAAATATTGGCTATGTTATTAGTCTTGCTGATTAAATGATGCCAAGGAATTAATAAGCCCTTTACTCAGAACAAAATCTAGGAACTTCTGATAGCCAACTTTTTCTTCTCACTGGGCCTTTTCTAGCTTGAGTGAGTAACAGTATTTTTAGTAGCTGATGGGGTACCAGTTTCCCAGCTGGGAAAACCCTGGGCTCCATGATGAATAGAGAGGACTGCATTATGTGGTCCTACAGTACTGCTGTGGAAGTCATGCTATATACAAGTACATCCAAGTCAGTAATCATAATTAGCCCCGATGGCAGAATCTAAGTCTTCCTTGGTAATCTCTTGAATTATATATTCAAAGGATACTTTCCCTGGAAAATAATTTGAGCCTAGTAAGTTTACTTATTACTTAACTTGAGTTCTGGTTGAAGTGTTGGCTCTCTTGTTGATTATGCCATGTTCTTTTTGGTTTCTAGGAAATTGAATCAAGAGATAGGATGTCTTGTTTTCTAGCTACTCCATAGGTAAAATTTCATGCCATTTATCCATCCACCCATCCATCCATCCATCCATCCATCCATCCATCCATCCATCCATCCAATCATCTAAACATCCATCCATCCAGTAAACATTTATTGATCACCTACCTCCAGCCAAGTACTACTAGCTGCTTCCATTTTACAAAGCACCTTCACAAAGCCCCAGAATGTGGTTTGAATATAGGAATTCTGATGAGACCTCTGAAAGTTACTTATGGAAACAAAGGGGACTTTGCTCTCTCTTAACTTTCTTACCCTCTGCAGGTTCTGTTCTATGCACATTGTGACTCTGCAAGAGTAACATTAGAGATTTGATTAAGTTTAAGATCTGAAATATCCATTTGATAGAGATACACAAAGAAGGGCTAATTAATAAAAAATTAAGTGATGATGCCAGCCCTAATTTGACCTTTACATAACTGCAGCTGCCCCTAGACTTGTCCCAGGGGCTATCTTTAACAAACCTTGAGTGTGATAATAAATTAGTCTCTTTAGGAATTTTTTCTTTTTGGTTCAAGTGGCTGTCTCTGAAGAGCGTTCCATGGGGAAGCAATCTTCATGATACAGATTTCTCGTAGATAAAACTTTGGCAGACCTGTTTTCAACCCTGGCGTTTAGACCTCCTAAAATTACTATCAGCGAATGGGTATTTAGGAGATGTAAAACTGGGAAGGCAGTCAAATTGATTCCAGGCCTCTCAGGCCATACATGTTATGTGTATCAAATAAATGGGGGCTGTGACTCCCAAGACCAATCAGGCCAGCCTCCTCAGGGAGCTCTGTTCAGAAACAGGAGGAGAAAGTCCTTAAGTAGTGGTCAATTACTATTTTCTAATGTCAATCACAATTCGTGCAGTTGACCAGCTCTTGCCACTACCAGAATTATATTGTTTATGAGGATCTTATATGAACACGAGAAAATTTATTTTTTAAGTGCTAACTCACTGGTAAACAAAGTCATTATTCAACAGGCATTTACTGAGTTAATTGAAGCCAGTTACTTTGCCCTAGGCCTAGCAATACAAAGGTGAATGAGGCATGGTTTCTGCCCTTAAGGAAATTAGAAAATAGTATAGGGTTTCAACTTGAGTTTCAGATCCAAGCAGTTGGTAGTGGCTGCCTGGAGGGTTGTGTTGGGAAGAATTCTGAGGCTTCATCTGGACTCAGTGATTGATTAACACAATCTTCCATGAAGGTAGGAGAGGGATCATGGCACATGTGCCACCCATTTGCTGTTCCTGGTCTTCTGGGAGACACAGGCAGTTGTAGACTAGTATGTTGGGTACTTTAGTTGAGGATTATATGGGACGCTCTGGGAACACCTAATTCTGCCTGTGAAGCAGAGAATGGCTTCATAGGCAGGTGACACTTGGGGCTAAAACGTGAAAAATCAATAGGAGTTTACCAGGTGAACAAGCAGGGAATGGGCACCCTAGGCAAAGGAGGCAAAATTAAAACTTGGAGGCAAGGGATAGTAGATGTCCTTGGGGAAAGGCAAATTGTTCTCTCTAACAGGGAGAGTGAAGAGCTTTGCAAAGCCCAGATCACACTGAGTAGTTTGGATGTTCAAGGCCAGGAGGACAATGAGACAGCGCCAAAGAATACTGACTCCTTGATAAATATTAATCTGGAAAGAAGGCTCTAGTGGCACCCGTTTGAGCTCTAGCCTCTAGCCTGTTCTGTTCAACTTTTATATCAATGAGTTGACTAGACAAGGATGACATACATGCTGATCAAATTAGTAGAAGACCCAGTGTTTGGAAGGTCTGTGAATCTGCATGACTTAATCTGAAGCCAGATGTCTCAAACAGCTTGAATGACTCTTAACTAGCGGATACTTAATAGGGAAAAATAGAAAATTCTGAACTTTGGTTCAAACAACCAATTGCACAAGAACAGGGTGGAGGAATGCTTGGCCTGGAGATAACATATGGGAAAAGGGTCAAATCTGGGTTGCAAACATTACTAGTCCACAGTGTGATATGGCCACACATGGGCATAGAATGTTCAAAAGAGGAATAACAGCCCTGTCCTCTTCTATCATGTTCAGACCACAGAGGGAATGTTCATTTTTGTAAAGAATTTAAAGATAAAAGTCAGCTGGCCTGTGTCTAGAGGAAAACAACCAAGCTGGGGACAGGTATTTTGGGTGATAATTTAGAGGCTGCTAAACCTGGCAAGAGAAAACACAAGGACTGTCCTAAAATTTTTTGAATTTTATTAATAGCATAAGAATTGGGTTTATGTCATATGGAATCATAAACAATTGGGTCAAATTTCAGCTCAGTTTCTCTATGAAGCCTCCAATGTTAAGCTCTCCAAAGTAGGAAGGGAAAATATTTCCCTCTCCCAGAAGTGATGATGCAGAGAATGGGTTAGCCCTTGCTGGGGATACTAGAGAAGGAATTTCTATGTTAGATAGGGGTCTGGGCCCATAGACCCTTCCAACTCTGAAATATTTTTTATTCTAGAGAGAAAAAAAATATCTCAACACTGTACTGTCTTTGCTAAAGCTAGAAAATGAGCATCCATAAATCTGAGCCCAACCTTTACATTGAATCTCTTGGTGGAACTGACTTCTCGTTGGGGAAGTTTTTTTCATCTGCTATGATGACAGCAGAGCCTTTCTGCCCTTCATCCAGTCCTTCCCGGTTCCATTCTTAGACTCTCCATCCTCTTTTTTTTTTTTTTTAACTTCTTTTTCCCTTGCTTTTGGGGCCACTCATGTCAAAGACACTCCATAAAATATTTGCCCAGAAAAGAAGTCACCTTCCTATAAAAGTATGTACCTATAACTTGGAGGACAAGATGTAAAACGCCCAATTTACCAGCTCTGAGCTTTTGTTAAAACTGGTGTTATGACTGGGTGAAATGAGCTGGCCTCAGAGAGGAGGCCAGACAGCACGAGGGAGTCCTTTTGATGACTGGGGAGCATTCTCTGCCATCTGCAACTCTACAGAACCCATGTTGTCTCTGGCCGCCGACACCCCGTCAGATGTTTTGCCAGCTTCAGTTCTGAGTCTGATTTCTCATGCCAGGTTCATTTTGCTGCTGAATAAACGAGGTTCCCCCCATCAAGATACTCCTTCCCCCTCCTCTAGGAGAAATCTTCATCCGAGGGATCTGCAGCCATTATGGACGAGGTGAAGGAGCGGGGGAAAGCAAAAAATGTCTATGCTGTGCACGCATCCAGCTCCTACTCCCAGTTTCCTCCAAAACCTGCCCGTTAATCACCTGTTTACATTGCCAGGAATGCTTGACTGGGTAGTGATAACAGGGGGAAAAGCAATGAAAGGAACATCACAGGTCTTGCTCAGATGGAGTAATCCCTTCCTGAGTTCCTGGCGTTTCGGTGACTTTAATGCAGACAGAGTGGCTGCTCTCATGCTTTTCGCACTAATGGCCAGCGGCCCCCAGAAGGCAGCTGGACTCTTTGACCCCTTGGCTGTCCCCTCTGGGGTGGTTTCTGCGTGGGGAGTGGTGCTACTGGGCTTGGTGCTGTCTTCTGCCTCACCCCTTCTCAGTTAGCATTCCTGCCTGCTGTCCTGGTGACTGTCTGTAAAGTCAGGCTGGTGGAGTTGCATCTCTGCCTGTGATGTGAGGGACTCACAAAGACTAGCTTGTCTCTAGTCTCTTCTCTCGATGGCCTGCCCCAATGCCACAGTCCTAAAATATTGCAGCTGAAAGGGAACTCAGAGGTCGTTAAGCCCAACCCATTCACTTTGGTAGTGAGAAAACTGAGAACCAGAGAGGTAAAGGAAGTTGCTCAAGGTCACACAGCTGGTTGTTAATGGGACCTGAAACTTCCGTCTCTTGATTCACAATCCAGGGATTTTTTTTTTTTAACATTAAATTTTTTTTCTTTACATATATAATATATATAACATATATGTAATATATATAATTGAAACAGTAAAGAAAACAATATATATCTTTCCCAGTTTTATTGAGTTATAGTTGACATACATCACTATATAATTTTAAGGTATACAGCATAATGGTTTGCATAAATTGTGAACTAATAAACTTATTGTTTATTAGTTTAGTTAACACCCATCAGTAAGTTTAGTTAACACCCATCATCTCATATAGATACAATAAAAAAAGCAAAAGTAAAAGAAAAACTTTTTTTCTCCTTGTGACGAGAACTCTTAGGATTTAATTTCCTAACAACTTTCCTGTATACCATACAGCAGTGTTAACTATAGTCATCATGTTGTACATTACATTCCTAGTACTTATTTATCTTACAGCGGGAAGTTTGTACCTTTTGAGCACCTTCCTCCATTTCCCCTTCCCCCCAAGCTCCACTTCTGGCAACCACAAGTCTGATCTCTTTTCCTATGGATTTGGTTTGTTTTTTATCTTTGTGTTTATTTTAAGATTCCACATGTGAGTGAGATCATATGGTATTTGTCTTTCTCTGTCTGACTTATTTCACTTAGTAGAATGCCCTCAGTGGGGTCCATCCATGTTATCACGAATGAAAAGATCTCCTTCTTTTTAGTGGCTGAATAATATTCAGACATACATAGATCACATTTTCTTTATCTATTCATCCATCAATGCACAGTTAGGTTGTTTCTGTGTCATGGCTATTGTAAATAATGCTGCTATGAATGTGAGGGTTTTTATGTTTTTTAGTTAGTGTTTTCGTTACCTTCGGGTATACTCCCCAAAGTGGAATTGCTGGATCAGATGGTAGTTCTATTTGTAATTTTTTGAGGATCCTCCATACTGTTTTCCACAGTGGCTGCAACAATTTACAGTCTCACCAACAGTGGCACAAGGGTTCACTTTTCTCCACATCCATGCCAGCACTTGTTATCTCTTCTCTTTTTGATAGTAACCATTCTAACAGGCATGGCGTGATATCTCATTGTGGTTTTGACTTTCATTTCCCTAATGACTAGTGATGTTGAGGATTTTTGCTCGTGTGACCATTTGTATATCTTCTTTGGAAAAATGTTTTTTCAGGACCTTTGCTCATTTTTAAATTGGATTATTTTTTGTTTTGTTTTATTTTGTTCTTTTACTATTGAGCTGTATGAGTTCTCTATATTTTTTGATATTAACCCCTTATCAGATATATGGTTTGCAAATATTTGTCCTGTTCCATAGGTTGTCTTTTCACTTTATTAATGGTTTCATTTGATGGAGTCCCACTTGTTTACTTTTTATTTTGTTGCTTGTGCTTTAGGTGTTATATCCAATCATTGCCAAGTCTGAAGCCAAGGAGCTTTTTTACTGTGTTTTCTTCTAAGGGTCTCATGGTTTCAGGCTAATTTTTGTAAGTGATGTAAGATAGGGGTCTAGTTTCATTCTTTTACTAGAATAAATATCTAGTATATATATTTAGTTTATAAACTGGATATTCTAGTGAATATCCGTTTTCCCAGCAGCATTTTTTGAATAGACTCTCTTTTCGCCATTGAATATTCTTGGCTCCTTTGTCAAATATTAGTTGACCATAAATGCTTGGGTTTATTTCTGATCCAAAGATCTTTATCCTCTCTCAGATTAAAGCATCGCCCCTTTTGAAATGGACATATTCATTCATTTATTTAGTCACAGATTCAGCAAATATTTACTGAACTGTGACAGAGATGAATAAAGTCTGTCTCCATAAGCTACTTGTAGTGCAGTGGAGAAGACAAGCACTTACACAGACAATTTTGATTCAGTGTGGAAAGTGCTGGCAAATAAGGGTAAGAACAAAATGCTCTGAGAACACAGACGGGGAAATGCCTGACTGAATTTGGGGGCAGGGGAGGGAAGGAAAAAGCACCAAGGTAATCTGGAGAGCTATATAGTATAGTGGTGACCAAGAGACTGGCTCTAGAACCAGACTACCTGCACTTGAATCCAGGCTCTGCCACTTACCCACTGAGTAACCTTGGCTAAGTTGCCTAATCGCTTTATGCCTCAACTTGCCACTCTGGAAAGTGGGAAAATTAATAGTACTTATCTCGTAGGGTTATTGCAGGAGTATGAATGCATTAATACTCGCAATGTGCTTTGAAAGTGTACTAGAAGAGAGTAAAACCTGTATGTTAGCTATTATTATTATTATTGACAAAAAGTTGTATTCAAGTGATAGTATGCTGAGAAATGGGACAGACCCCATGTTTCATTGGTGACCAGAGATCCAGAAATGTTAGCGTAGATGCCAAAGAGAGATGGTGGTTTCCATTGGGGCTGCTCAGAGGGGAACCAGGCACGTGGGTTGGAAATGCCAGGTATCATGTGGAGGCAGTGAACAAGAAGGGATTTAGAGGAGAAGGAATTCGGAAGGCTGGGATTTCCCTTCTTCATGGCTTTGTCTAAGTTGAGGCCACAGAGGGGTGAGCATCATTCAGTTGAACAAACAGGGGGTATTGGCAGTGTCTGAGGCTTTGGGGGACCAGCAATGGTTCTGGGCATGGCCCTTGATTTGAAGGAGCTTCCTTCCAGAGGTGGAGACGAATGAGCCCACAGGTGCTCTGCCCTGGAGAGGTGCTGCCCAGGGCAATGGGGGAGAGAGGAGGGAGAGCAGGAGCTTAGGATGTTGTCATCTGGTCTCAGTTTCTGCTCCTTGTCTAAAGTATTTGTTTGCTGCCTGAAAGCATTTCCCTCCCAGGGATAGCTACACAGAGACTCCCATGGATACAGAATCAATGCAACGGAGTGGACTTGATTCTTCTGGGTGTGAACCCTCCTATGTGTTATGGGCTGCATTCTCTTTTGGAAGACAAGATGGTCAAGATAGATGGTTTCTAAAGTTTCTTCTGGCTGTAACAAACTCGTCCTTGGGCCTTCGCATTATGAATTTTACACACGTTGTTTTCACCACCTACCAGGAATCTAGGAAAGCTTACAACACATGGTCATTGCAATTTTGCTGGGGGCAAGTGTTTGACAAGAATGGGTCACATAGCTGGTGAGTAAACCTTGCTGACCAGCCAATCTCCACACTTCAGTTCATGGCACTCATAAACTGTGGGTGAAAAGGGCTCTGGGTCTTCTCCTGCACAGTGTTGAAGGCCAGCTGCTTCACCATTTCCCCTTGGATTTAGAGAAGGAAAATGTCTTCCTCCTAGGGCTCATATGTCTCTCTTCTCCAAAAGAAACTTTTATTTTAAAAATTAGAGAAAAGCCTCACATACTCAACCACTCACTTCTACCCAAGCCCTGCTGCCTCACCACCAGGCGGGTGGGATGGAAGCCAGAGTTGAAGTTTGAGCAACTTTGATTTATTACAGTTACCTGGTTATATGATGTTTTTCTACTGTGTATAAAGAAGGATGGGGAGGGATCCTGACCTTCCACACTCCCTCCTTCTCCCAACTGATTTTCTTGTTTGTTTGAGGGGCTAGATTGACAGCCAGGGAAACTGAGGGCTTCTGTCTCCGCCTGGGCAGGTCAGGCAGTGACCCAGGTGCGTGGCTCAGAGCATGTCTCTGGGGAATGGGCACAGACCACCTCTGAGGGAGAAAGGGGAGGTTGTCTGAGGGCCTATTGAGAGCCCTCACCTTCCTTTGCCCTATTGTTTCCTTTTTGGTTTGGGTTTTATTTTGTGGGGGGAGAGTGCATGGCAGGCTATACCCGTCCACTCCGAGGTCCTGGCCTTTCTTCTGTAAGTAATATACAAAAGGAAGAAGAGGAAAGTGGGCTTGAGCCCATGACAGGGGACCAAAGCTTTGTTTGGATACATAAGGTAATTTTTTTTGGTTTATTTTTGTCATTCTTGTTGAAGTATAATTAACATAGATGAATTTTATGTGTTCAGCTCCATTTGTTTTAACGAAGCAAGTGATAGAACATTTCATCATTCCAGAGAGTTCCCTTGTACCCCTTCCAGTCAATCCTGTTCCCTATCTCTACTCCCACTCTCCCACCTAGAGGCAATCACTTTCTGACTTCTATCGTCAGAGATTACACACAGGACCATTTTTGAAAACATGTATTCACTGCAACCTGTATAAATCCAAGAAGGGGGTTACATTTTATTCAGGACTGTGCCTTAAAAAATCAGAAGGTGGAGTTAGGAGCAGCTTTCCCTTTTCCGTGAGCAAATCCTTTGACATGCTGGGCCTTGATGACCTCATCTCTAAAGTGAGTATGATCATAATAATCCCTACCACATAGCAGAAGGTGGAAAGAGCGCACATTTATCAACCACTGACTATGTGCCAGACTCTCTTCTAAACACTTCACTTCATTATCTTATTTAATCCTCAAAACAACACACTGAGATAAGTACTGATTTTCCTATTTTACACATGACAAACTGAAGCTCGAAGATGTGAAGTAACTTGCTTAGTGATGATTCTAAGTCAAGAGCCTCTGTGTCCGGGACTTTAACCCACAGCAGATCTATGAATAAAGGACTCTCCTTAACTAATGTAACAGCTAAGCAGAGGACACTATTAATTTAAAGGCAGTATCTATTGGTTAGGTAGTACAGTCTTCTTTTTTTCTTTTTCATTTAAATATTTGCATTAAAAAAATTTCATAGCTCCTCAAGGATGGTTAGCATCAGTGGGCATCTGTAACTTAGAACTGTAGGTGCTAAGATTAAACCTTGTGTTAACAACAGGAAATATGAAAAAAAAACAAACCAGCATTAGGATTGATGACCCTTCTACTAGTTTCTTTCCCACAGAAAAACATTGCAATGAATCTATAATAAAATGTTCCTTGTTTTATTTTACACTTATAATTATTAACAATAAAATTATTAATTGATAGTAAAATTTATTAATATAATTTAAAATTTTATAGCTACCATTTGAGTGCCTAATATGTGCCGAGCGTATGCTCAGCATTTGATATGTATTATTTCTGATCCTCACTATAACTTTGCACAACAGGCATTGTGTTAGTTATTTATTGCTGCATAACAAACAACCCCCAAATTTAGCAGTTTAAAACAACAAATGTTTATTATCCCACATAGTTTCTAAGGATCAGGAACCTGTGAGAGGATTAGCTTAGTGGTGCAATCCATGAGATTGCAGTCAAGCTGTTGGCTGGTTCTGCAGCCCCTGAAGGCTTGACTGGGGCTGGGGGTTCTGCTTCCAGGCTCACTCAGTGGCACATGGTCATCTGTACATGGCTGCTCACAACGTGGCTTCCCCCAGAGTGAGAGAGAGAGAAAGCCCAAGATGGAAGCCATAGTCTTTTATAACCTAATCTCAGAAGTGACATACCATCCCTTCTGCTGTATGCTATTGGTCATAGAGGTCCACCCTGGTAAAATGGTAAAAGGTGGGAGGGGGCTACACAGAGTGTGAAAACCAGGAGCTGGGAATCTTTGGGGCCATCTTGGAGGCTGGCTGCCGTAGGCATCATTAACCCTATTTTACTGATGAGAAATGGATGTTCACAGAGGTTCAATAAACTCCCAAGTTATGTATCTAGGAAGTGGGTAAGCTGGCATTTGAACACTGATCTGGTTGATGGCATTGTCTGTATGCTTTTCAGAATGCCCAATGCAAGGAACCCTGAAAAGAAAACACAGCCCATGCAGACCTGGCTATGGGTATCCTAGCTCATCCCTGAGGGTGCCTCAGATTGCTGTTTGCTCATAGATACCTACCTTCATAGAGTTAGTATGTCCCTGAAGGGCTGGGCACAAACCAAAGACTGGCAAATTCAATTTTATTTAAAATGTGTTATGTGACTTCAATATTTAAAAGACATTTGCTTTCATCATCTGTATCACTCTGTTGGTAATTTGTAATTGTTTTTTTTTTCTTTCTTGATTTTTCCTTTTCTTTAGTTTTGTCTTCCAGTTTTATTGAGATATAATTAACATACAGTACTATATAAATTTAAGATGTACAGCATAATGATTTGACTTACATACATCATGAAATGATTACCACCATAAGTTTAGTGAACATTCCTTATCTCATATAGATACAATATTAAACAAATAGAAAATAAGTTTTTCCTTGTGATTTGAACTCTTAGGATTTACTCTCAAAGGCTTTCATATATAACGTACAGTAGTGTTAATTATACTTATGCTGTATATTACGTCCCCAGTACTTATTTATCTTGTAACTAGAAGTTTGTACCTTTTGACTACCTTCATCCAATTCCCCATCCCCTCACCCCCCTGCCACTGGTAATCACAAATCTGATCTTTTTCTATGAGTTTGTTTGTTTTTGGAGTATAATTTACCTACAACACTATATTAGTTCCTGGTACACAACATAGTGATTCAATATTTCTATACATTTCAAAATGATCACCATGATAAGTATAGTTGTCATCTGTCACCACACAAATATTACATAATTATTGACTGTATTCCCCATACTGTACATTTCATACCTGTGACTCATTTATTTTGTAACTGGAAGTTTGTACCTCGTAATCTCCCTCACCTATTTCTCTCCTTCCCCGACCCACCTCCTTCCCCAACCCACCTCCCTGTTCCGTGTATCTTTGACTCTGTTTCTGTTTAGTTACGTTTGTTCATTTGTTTTTTAGATTCCACATATAAGTGAAATCGTATGGTATTTGTCTTTCTCTGTCTGATTTATTTCACTTAGCATAATACCCTCTAGGTTCATCCATGTTGTTGCAAATGGCAAGATTTCATTCTTTTTTTATGGCTGAGTAATATTCCATTGTACACACACACACACACGCACGCACGCACACACTTAGGCACTTAGGGTTGTTTCCATATCTTGACTATTGTAAATAATGCTATGGTGAACATAGGGGAGCATATATCTTTTCAAATTAGTGTTTTTGTTTTCTTTGGATAAATACCCAGGAGTGGAATTGCTGGATCATATGGTGGTTCTATTTTTAGTTTTTTGAGAAATCTTTATACTGTTTTCCACAGTGGCTGCACCAATTTACATTCCCACCAACAGTGAATGAGGGTTACCTTTTCCCTATGTCCTCACCAATGCTCATTATTTGTTGTCTTTTTGATAATAGCCATTCTGACAGGTGTGAGGTTGTAGCTCATTGTGGTTTTGGTTTGCATTTCCCTGATGACTAGTAATGTTGAACATCTTTTCGTGTGCCTGTTGGCCATTTGTATGTCTTTTTGGAAAAATGTCTATTCAGGTCCTCTGCCCATTTTTCAATTAGGTTGTTTGTTTTTTTGATGTTGAGTTGTTATAAGTTCTTTGTCTATTTTGAATATTAACCCCTTATTGGATATATCATTTGCAAATCTTTTCCCATTCAGTAGGAGACCTTTTCATGTTGTTGATAGTTTCCTTTGCTGTGTAAGAGCTTTTTTGTTTGATGTAGTCCCATCTGTTTATTTTTGCTTTTGTTTTTCTTGCCTGTGGACACATCCAAAAAAATATTGCTAAGGCTGATGTTAAAGAGTGTACTGCCTATGTTTTCTTCTAGAAGTTTTATGGTTTCAAGTCTTACATTTAAGTCTTTAATCCATCTTGGTTTTAAAATAAATGTTCAGATACGGGAGTACACCAGTAGTATTCTAATTGCATATGAACAAAGCTACCATGAGGGGAATATTTTGCTTTTCTCTTCTAGGGTAAATGTGGTACTAAGTCCCATTTTAAAATATTTTGAGGGCTTCCCTGGTGGCGCAGTGGTTGAGGGTCCGCCTGCCGATGCAGGGGACACGGGTTCGTGCCCTGGTCCGGGAAGATCCCACATGCCGCGGAGCGGCTGGTCCCGTGAGCCATGGCCGCTGGGCCTGCACGTCCGGAGCCTGTGCTCCGCAACGGGAGAGGCCACAACAGTGAGAGGCCCGCGTACCGCCAAAAAAAAAAAAAAAAAAAAATTTTGAGATCTGTGGAGGACACTAATAAACCACATGAAAGTCTAGTCCTGTTAAAATTCTAGAGGATTGGTGTGTAGCTGGTGTTTTCTCAGACCATCCCAAGCCACCCTGGCTTACCACATCCAGAAAAGGACATATTTATAGTTGCCCCCTCTGCAAGAGGACGTGACCACTGAGATAAATCTCCCTGTCATGACCTACTTAAGGAAATTTCATTTTAGGGAAAGAATTCAGGGAGATTATATGGTCTCTAGCTGGACCATTAAAAATGTAAACATTTATTCACTTTTTAATGTCCATACCAAGCAAATAATAAAAGTTACATGTACTTCGCAAGCTCCTTTTCTTTGGAGAGCTCAGAATATTTTACAGAAATAGGAAGATGTCACCTTTCTTATCTTGTTCACCAATTCCTTCTTTTTATTTTTGATTTGCCAAATTGTCCTACTATTTTAAGGGAACTCTTTATTCATTCTACTCATTCATTCATTTGATATTTATTTTATACCTACTCTGTGCTAGAAGTAATAGGTATAAAATTCCATAATAGATACTGGGAATAAAAAAGGTGAAAAAGGTAAATTTCCTGCCTTCAGGGTGCTCACAGTCCAAAGGGAGATTCAAACAAAGAGAAAGATGGTTACAACGCAAGGGGATTTTTCATTTATTATAAATCATAGGTGAAAGAGTACTTTATTCTGGATAGGAAATGCTAGAAGATTTCCCAGAGGTGATGAGGAGTTTGCTAAAAAGAAACAATGGCGGGAAAGTGGAAGATTAGGATGGTGGTGGAGGAATTCCAGGTAGAGGGAATCATTCATAAAGACACAAAAGTGAGAGACAGAATGGCCCACTTGGGAATAACAAGTTGTCTGGACCCTAACTGATGACTCTATCTTCCATAGAGATATCAGAATGTTGTATTTCTCTAGAACTGTTCCAAATACAATTGTGTCATTTACCCCAAGGGATACAGTGTATAGTAAAGAACTCGAAAGATGACATCTTTTATTATTATTCCTATCACCATGACTGATGATATTTTAAAACTGCATTTTGTGCTTGGTGTTCATCATGACCCTTGGGAACAGACATCTGGGCTCAGCATGAGTCAAATACGGGAGCATCTCATAGCCCACTGCTTCCTGTTAATCAGACCCACCAAATGCTGATTCTCTCAGTGTTCCTCAGAGTTGCAGCAGTCACAGGTTCCAGTCTGGGAAGAAATTCTGTGTTTGACTTATAACATTATTTCCATCTGTTTGCATCTTGAGGGCCCTGTTAAAAGTAGCAACATAAAAAACTTTCTCTTTTTTGTGGTAAGTTAGAAATACCCCAGAGACTGTCAAAGAGTGATACATGTAAAAAATACTTTGGTATAATTATAACAAATCAAGTGACTGGAGGGTGGTGGTGTGGAGTCCTTTGTCTGAGGCATTCAGAGCTGACGGAGGTGTGTTACCTGTAAAAGCATCTCAGAGGAAGACTGAGATGAGTGGCAGGTATGAGTGGTTGCCTAGGACTTTCCTTTCAGAGTCTGCAAGTCAAAGAAAGTATGGTCACCTTTAGTTTGTTTCAAACCACTTTGCCCATTAGTGATTTTTTCTTTTTATTATTTAAAAAATAATAAACAATTTCATTTTTTATGGGCCTAGAATTGTGCTAGATGCTAAAGATGCAAAGATGATTACGACATGGTCCATTTTCTTGAGACTCTCACAACCTAATGGGGAAAAAAGCACAAAGAATCATTATAATATAGGGCAAAAATAGATGTGTGCAGGGCGAGCTTTGCCCCTCACTACATCTGGAAGGACAGAGGAGGCTCTGCAGAAGATGAGAGCAGGTTGAGTCTGAAAAGATGAGGAAAAATCCATCTGACCCAGAGGCCTAATGGATCTTTAAACACAAGAAAGAAACTTGCTGTGGTTTATGAAGAATGATTTGTCAAGAGCAGTAACATTTTATATTCCTATAAGCACCTTTAAATATATTCTCAGAGATGAACATCTCCCTTGTGAGCTGTAGCTGTATTTATTGTTTATTTTACAGACGAGAAAGCCTGAGAAGGCATGAGTGGGGAAATGTTATTTCCCCAATGTCACCAACCAGTGAGCAGTGACTCTAGGACTGAAACCCAGCATTCTTTTTCTTACTGTAAAACCCATGCTTGTGCAAGTCTATATTGGACTCGAACCAGCAGTCCTGGGTTTGGCCCAGCTCTGCCACCACTGATGAGCACCATGAACTTGGACAAGTTGCCAAAGTTCTCTAAACTTTTGTTTTCTCATCTGCAGAATGGAGGGAGTAGGACTTGTAGTGTACCTCCCCCCACCTCCCCCAGCTATGCAGCCTGAGATTCCTAGAAATAGAACCAGGAAGGGTACGATGGGTGGGTGGGGGGGTGACAGGAGAGACCAGCAGCTGCTGTCACAAAGACTAGCTTTGTGACAAGCCTGGATTCCCAAAGGCACAGTCCCTCCCCCCCTGCCCCTCTGCCAGGTGCTATGAAACCACTGTGTTTGGTTCATCACTTGCCTTTGCCAAGGACCAACTGGCAGAAGAAGGCAAAAAGCAGCACGGCATATTTCAAGACGGATGGGTTTCTATGGGGTCAGCCGCAGACTGTACGATTTCCCTGCCTCAACAGTGGTGGACACAGTGTACAGCGGGGAGAGTGTTTCTTTGAGGGGCGACTGGCTGTGCGCTTAGGCAGTAAACATCTTCTGGGCACAGTGTCACTGGAAGGATTTTGTATTGAGAGGGCAGTGAGGCGTGAAACCTCAGACTTCTGTGGTACTTCCTGCTACCAAAGTGATGTCAGAGTCTTGCTCTTCAGAGTTTCCAGATCTGGTCCTGATTTCTCAAGTTCTGCTTCCACGGTATGGTGAGAGGAAGAGGAGGCATGGTAAAATCTAATTCCTAGGAGGGTACACGTAAAGGTGGGGCTGAGAGAAGAAAAAAAGGATGCATTAAGTTTGGCCTTAAAGATAATTATTCACTTGTTTGTCTGTGATGACTTGTATGTCAGGTGAAAATAGGCTGATTTTTGGCAATTTTATTTCAAATATATCTCCATGATGTCTAAATAAAAGAGTTTTGGGGGGTTTTTTCTTTCTTTCTTTCTGTGTGTGTGTGTGTGTGTGTGTGTGTGTAGGTTTCGTCTTTTGTTTTTTACTGACTGGGTAGGGACTTTTCTCTACCGCCCTCCACCCACCCCCCACCTCCATCTTCTTCACTAGATTTATAGGCTTCAATGTTTCTAGGAAATAAGGGAAACAGTGGTCTTTTCTTTCAATTAATGACATCAAAAGTATTGGTAATCTCTGGTAGTGCTATCCCATGTGGGTCAGCATTCGTGTTCTAAAAGTTTATAAGAGAAAGCACTTTGATGGTGATGGTAAATGCCAGTGTGTTGCTCTCTGCAGTAACCATTCTCATTCATTCATTCATTCATTCATATACGTATAACCCCCCACCCCCTGAACACATTACACACATCTTACATTTGCATGATAAATTTTGTGAGCCTGGTGTTTATTCCTATCATGTTTAGGCTTGGGCTTCGTTAGCACAGGGGAGACTTCTGGGCTAGGTGAGTTTAAAAAAAAAAAAAAAAAAGGAAGGAGGAGCAAAGAGGATCTGATTCTTCATTGTTCACACATAGAAACCACTGCCACTGCCCTGTGTATAATCCCTCCTTCAGGGCAATGGATTAGTGAGTCGGCAAAGTGGGGAAGACGGAAATGGTAGTTACAAATATTCTGCAAATTGTAGAATAAAAGCTGGTTTTCATTTGAGTTGGCCATTAGCTTGGAATGTGTTTGGCTAGAAGGTCAAAACCCTTTCTCTGGCAAGAGCATTACATTTTAAATGTATTTTCTTTATTTGCCAAGTAGACTAAAGTCCTTCAAATCCTTGAGGGGAGTGTGGGAAATCCTACAGTACTTGTTTTCCTGTGGTCCAAAAACTCTTAGACATAAATTATGGGAGGTTTTAGGTCACATTATTTAAGCCAGCTTTGAATACCTTTAATAAAACATATTTGAAGGACACATAACATTGATAGTCTTATGGAATGATTGTATTTTATATGTAAGCATGTGATTTGACCAGAGTTTGGGAAAAGTTATAAAGCATTTTAGATAAAATCTCATAATCCCTCAAGGTAGAGATGTCAACCAACAGCATGTTAGATCTGGCTGATGAAGATCCTTGGACAGAATTAACAGAGTGTTGCATTCTTAAAATATATTCGTGTTCTTCGACCACAGGCCTATTACTCAGATTTAGAAATATTAATAATAGTTATCCACATTCTTCTTCATTGTCTCTGGTTAGGTAGTGGATATAATCTTGTCTTTAAGTTGGCTGCATTTCTGGACTTGACACTTGGAGTAAAGGCTAACACCCACCACCCACAAATAAGCCCTGTATCTTGGTCTCATTAAAAAGATGGTTAGACTTTAGAAAGAGGACCATCTAGGTTTACCAAGTTGGAGTTTAAAGTTGAGGCAGATGGAGTCAGACTGAGATTCTGGCATGTGGTTCCCATATAGAAAATGTGACAACCAAATATAGATATCTACTTGTTTCAGTTAGGCACCCAGTGTACCATTAGCCTCTTTCTGAAGTCACTGAGTCACTGCCTCAGCTAATAGAGAATTTTGAGGTGCTCTGTCAGTCTCTTTCCCCTCTCGTTTTACCATAAAGGATCCAAGACTCAGGAAGATGGAATCACTGGTCCTGAACACTTAGCTATTAGACTTTTTCTTTTGAACATTGTTGGAAAATTTTAGACTTTTTTCTTTTCATCTTGATCCTAGATACATTATGATTTTCCTTCTATTTTATCATACCTTTCCTCATTTCCTTTGAGACTGGGTATGTTTTCTACTCAGAAAGTGATACCCAGAGATGTCATGGAGATGGCATTTATGAGATTAGAGCTATGACTCCTCTGAGTCTGGGATGACCTCTGTTCCACACAGGTGATCACAGAGTCTCTAGGTGGACTTTAGAGGTCATGACATCCAACCTCCTGCATGATGCATGCTTCCATCCACAGTGTCCTCGATAGGTGAATCCTTGATCCTCCATTCACAGTATGCTTCCTCTTCAACCAAAGCAGCCAATCCCATGATTAAACAGGTTTCATATTATGTCATAATCATTCAATAACCTCTACCATACTGTTAAAGAAACATACAAGTAAATAACACGTGTGCACTTTCTAAAGTTGTTTTGATAGCAGGTAGAATTTTAAAAGGACTTCTTTGGCACCTGGATCACCAGAGCTTTGCTTGAATTATGGTAGCATTTCTGGGAATATGAGCAGGAATCCTCCAGTGCTGTTTTATGTTCAATAACTTGAACTCTATGCTATCTGAAACCATCTCCAATATATACTGGTTCCTCTTTTACTCTGAATGATTTCCTTAACACTTGGTAGGCACTAAAGAATGCTTCCTCCTCCTTCCCCTTCATTTTATTTTATTTTTTACACATTTATTTATTTATTTATTTGGCTGCGTTGGGTCTTTGTTGCTGCGCACGGACTTTTTCTAGTTGTGGCGAGCGGAGGCTACTCTTCGTTGCAGTGCATGGGCTTCTCAGTGTGGTGGCTTCTCTTGTTGCGGAGCACGGGCTGTAGGTGCGTGGGCTTCAGTAGTTGTGTCTTGCTGGCTCTAGAGCGCAGGCTCAGTAGTTGTAGCACATGGGCTTAGTTGCTCCGCGGCATGTGGGATCTTCCCGGACCGGGGCTTGAACCCGTGTCCCCTGCACTGGCAGGTGGATTCTTAACCACTGTGCCACCAGGGAAGTCCCTTCCCCTTCATTTTGCGTTGACTTGTTGAACTTCAGTGTTCCTTCCTCATTTAATCAAGGAACTGGATTTTGTTGCCTAATGATGAAATCAGGGTAAGGTGGTGATGTTAGCGAAGCACCAGAACTGACTGGCAGGATGCTGGGGAAAAACTGACTAGTCCCTGGTTCCTTTATGAGACAGCTTGAGATTTCTTATAAGCAGAGGCGAGCCAGTCACTGGAAATGTTGAGTGGTATGTAAGCACATTTAACCCTGTGCTCCAAGGAAGCTGCTGTCTGCAAAGCCCCTAAAATTTGCTTCACACATTCCCACCTCACCTTGGAGCCTTATTCCAAGATGCAGAATAAGAGGACAAGAGTTTGAATTCTGGCTCTCTATTAATTATTAGCCGTTGAGCTTGGGTAAATCCCTTAATCTCTTTGAGGTTAATAATAGCTACCCTAGAGAGCTATTAAATGTGTCAAATGAAGTAATCGGTGTGGGAATGCTTCATAAGCTCTACAAGGCCATAAAAAAGCAAGCTGTTATTATTAAGGGTATTTTCTGTAAAATTTTCCTGACTTACTTCAGCTTTCAGGCTTTCGCCTTTGTCTGCGCTCACTATTGGTACTGCCCCTTGACCCTTTTATCTACCCATCCATGATGCTGGCTAACCCATCCCCTGGGTAGAACTACTCTCTCTGGCAAGTCTATAGTTCTAATATTTTAAAATTAATTTTGTAATATTTTTAGGAATATAAAATATCCTTTGATAAAATAAAAGGATATGCCATATGCCTAACATATATAAATTTTAGAGAATAAAACCATGTGTTAGTCAACATTTATTGAGTGCTTATGAAATGCTTGACATTGTGCCAGGTCCTGGAAATATCCAGACAAATGAGGCCATCCCTGTCAGGAAGTAAGTCCCTATCTGGGGTTGGGGGGCAGAGGGCAGGGTTAGTATTGAACGAACAGACAAAGAGGGAGAGAGGCTTCTCTACCTGGTGAAATTCAGGCTACATTCTGAAAGTATTCTTATTCTAGATTATTCAGTCATTTGCTATTTTAAATTATTTTGGGGGTTTGTTTACCTGTTTCTCAGTTCCCCCACTCTTTTCTAAAATGCAAACTCAGTGAGTCTTGGAGCTATATCTTCAATAAATATTTTTTGAGCACCTACCATCATGCTGGGCACTCAATAGAATATCAGCTCCAGAAGGGCAGAGATCTTTGTCTCTCTTGTTCACTGATCTATCCCTAGAATAATATCTGGCCTATAACATATAAAAATAATATATATTATTATATTAATATTATAATATTAATAAATATTTGTCAAATGAACTGTCACACTATTAGTTAAGATAGTACTAGCTGTCATAACTGAATCCTTGAAAACTCAGGGGCTTAATACAATAAAAGTATATTTCTTGCTATCTGAAGACCAGTTTGCAGTGGATTGGGAGACTCTGCTCCGCACAGTCATTCAGGGACCCAGGCTGATGGAGGTTCTGCCACCCTCGACTTGCAGCTTCTACCGTTACCTTAACATACTGTCAATCTCCAGCCAGCAGATGGGAGAGGGAGAATGTGAAGGGTTACAAGGAGGGTATTTTTGGCCATAGCTCACTTTGTTACCTGACCACATTTAGACAGCTGGGCTGGGGCTGGGACAAGACGTGTAGATCCTTGCTGGCCACTTCCCAGCAATAACTCTGCATCTTGAAAGGCACACACAATTCTTTGGACAGCCGGCCATCTCTGCCTTATAGACTAAATAACATATGTCTCCTGTTCACATGTGGGTCTCCCATAACCTGTGAGATCCTTGGTGGCAAAGGCTACTTCTTATTCAATTCTCTGTCCCTAGTTCCCAGCATACTATGATAGTTCAAAAATATTTTCTGAACTGAAATAAATAGTTTTTCTATTGGGTACCTGGCACCATAACAGATGCTTCAATTTTTTGGTTGAAAGAACTTATAAAAGGAAAGAATAAAGGACTAAGAAGCCATTTGCTACAATATAGGTGCACCAAGTCTGGTACCTGGTGCTAATATGGTAGGTATTCAGTAAAGAATTATTGGAAAAAGAAAGGGAAAAGAGGAAAAGAGAAGGAGAAGGAAGAAGAGAGAGTAGGAAGGAGAGAGAAGAAAGGAGGGGTGAGAGGGGAGGGAAGGAGAGAGGAAGGGGCCTGGAGTGAGTGGGAGAAAGAGGAAGACAGAAAAAGTGAGAGGGAGAAAGAGAGGGAGAGAGAGAGGGAGAGGGACAGAAGAAGGAGGAGAGAAAGAAAGAGAAGGCAACGTATGTGACTTTATGATCTGCCCACCCTAACCCAGGACAGAAATATCTCCCTGTCCTCTGACGGGGAAATGAAGTTCATAAATCTCCCGGCAAGTTTGTGCTTCTCTATGGAAACGGTACATAAAGTACCCCCGCCACCCACGGAGAAGCACCGGGCGGGGCAGAGCGCTCAGTCACACGCGACCTCACACGCGACCGGCTTCCCCCAGCACACTCCCCTTCCCCCTTGGTCACAGGTCGGAAGGTGCAGATCTAGGGTGTGGGGCTGGCTGCTAGTCTCCGAGAGCCCGGGAATACAGTGTTTATTTTGCCTCTTTAATCAGTCTCTCTCGCTTCTGGCTCATTGAGTTTTCCCTACAAGGTCCACACTGAGAAGTTTTTCGGGATGTGATTGATGGCAGCTGCACACACAGGCGAGGGTGTACCGCGCTCAGATGCCTAGCAGAGTCCCCGACCCAGCGTTGTTGGTTGCAGCCTTGGCGGGTACACGCACTGCAATGCAAGCGTTTGCCTTTTGTTTCCTTTTGTGCTTTTAACATTTTTCCCTCTTTGTGCCTCTTGAATTTGCACATTTATGGAGTGCGACACATTTTATCAAGTGCTTTCACACCCGCTTTTGCAGCATTCTTCAAAAGTTATATTAATATGCCTGTTTTATAGATGAGGGAATTGAGGCCCAGAAAGGTTGAGCATCTTGTCCATGGTGCCTGGCATCAGGCCACATTGTTCAGAGTCTTCACCCAAGCCTCTTTTTAACAACGAACAATGCTATGGTCCCGTTGTCACCGATGTAGTCCTGAGTTCTGAGGGGCACTCATGGATATGGGTTCCGTTGGCACCAGGAAACCTAGCTGTGTTTGGATGACTGGAGTCTAAGAGTGAATTTAACTCCAAGAGGAGGAAAGGCAATGTTCTTTGTGCTCTGTACGGGTACCCTCTTCTGCTTACTTGAGTTTGACAAAATTCTAATTTCTATGTAGGACTGGACAGAGCTTTTGATACTGCTGTAAAATTGCTAAAACCATAAGTGGTTACTCTTGGTTTTAAATATTAAACCAGGTGAAGGGGTGGAGGATCTTCTCAATGTTAGAGAAGGGAAAATCACTTAAATAGCAGAACGGACACCATGTGGTAGGGTTGGTTTTTTTGTTTTTTTGTTTGTTTGTTTTTTTTTTGAGAGAGTGTTATTTCTTTCCTCTAGATTCCAGTAACTGTCTGTCACCACATAATCCAGGGCTAGGAGAAGTATGGAGGGATTTAGGATTTAGTGAGACTGGCGTTGCTGAAATTAACTTTGTAAAACAAGTCTGTTTACTCTTTATACTAGTTTCCATGCTTGCCACTGACTCGGATTTGGTTTGAAGAAAGATATTCTAAGAGACATTCTTACCATTATGGAAAGGAAAAGTAACAGTGTGTGACTTCATTTTCTTTGGCTGAGCATCTGATAACCATGTATCAGAGGGCGAAGCTGTGGATTCTGAGAGCCGTGCTGCCTCCGTCCCAGGGATCAGGAAACTGAGGCCTGTGTTATTAAAATGAATGAAAGTGTTGCTTTTCTTATGGTAAAATTTATATAGAAAACTATAGAGAAAATAGATAAAAGCAAAACAACCTGAAATCCCACATCTAAGAGGAAATCACTATTAATATTTTTATCTTCAAATATTCTATCAGTTAGTTGGGCTTTACATTAATTTCCAGGATTGCTTTATGAATTAGGGGCCAGGTGTGATTTAAATATATTAAAATTCATCCATTTTGAAAAAAAATTTTTATCTTCTACCAGAGTATTTTCTATTCATGCACATTATACGTTAATTTGACATCTTACTGTGTCCATCTGTTTTGAAATGTCATTTTAAAATTTGAATGTATCATGAATATTTACTCATGTTATCATTTCTTCATTCTTCATTCATTCGCTATTGATAATAACTAACACTTCGACATGGCTCTCTGTGTGCCAGGCACTCTTCAATATACTTTCCAAACAGAAACTCATTTCATCCTTACAACAACCCTATGAGGTAGTAGTAGTATTATTACCCCCATTTTACAGATGAGGATGCTGAGGCACAGTGGGGTTATACAACCTGCAGGGTCATACAGGTAGGAAGGGGCAGAGTCAGAACGGGCACCCATGGGGTGTGACTTCTCTGTCCCCTGGAACCCAGTGCGGCTCCTGGCCTGCAGTAAGCTAGCAACCCTGAGTGCTGAATAAGTGTTGGTGATTAGAAGACTGACTTGATGAATGAGAATAGGGAGTCTTGGTTTTGGGAATGGTGATGATAGATAGTTGACATGTGAATTACTTTTGTGTGGTTCTGTGACAGCCAAGCTGAATGCCAGCAAGGATTCTGAACCAGCAGCTGATTACCTACACATTTGCAGAATTGTAACACAGCAGCTTTACATTTGGCCTTGGGTGTTGTTGGCTGGCTCATCTTGACCTCCAATTTACACTTCTTTACTAAGTCAGTCAGTAGCTGTAATCGAGGATGTAATGCCAGTAGGCTTAAGGGCCTGCGGCACTCCTTGATGTGTTTTGGGGTTTCTAGCTAGCCAAATGGACTCAGCAAAAATTAATCCCACTTTTCAGATTCTAATAATGCCTTTAAATATTTCAGTGAGAAGATATTGTCTTAAGCAGTGAACAGAATCTGATTCCAAATGAATTTTCTAATTCCAAAAAAGCCTCCAAATACTCTTTCCTGATTTTAGAATAAACTTTTTATTAATTTTTTTTCTGAAGGGCACACAATTAAGCTTATTAATTACAAGCATACATTGGAGGTATTGTGGGTTTGATTTCAGACCACCACAATAAAGCGAATATTGCAATAAAATGAGTCAAGTGAATTTTTTGGTTTCCCAGTGCAGATTGCCAGCAAACACGTGAAAGGATGCTCAACATCACTAATCATTAGAGAAATGCAAATCAAAACTACAATGAGGTATCATATCACACCGGTCAGAATGGCCATCATCAAAAAATCTACAAACAATAAATGCTGGAGAGGGTGTGGAGAAAAGGGAACCCTCTTGCACTGTTGGGGGGAATGTAAATTGATACAGCCACTGTGGAGAACAGTATGGAGGTTCC